>NW_019416255.1:1464247-1492713 GCF_000390285.2 Anoplophora glabripennis
AGACTCATCTCATAACTCATAATTTGTTATAAAATATGGAGTATTCCAATGAAGAATATGCTGATATGCATTTAATGTACGGGCGGGCTCTTTGTAATGCTTCGGCAGCAAGAAGATTTTATCAGCATTCTTATCCTAATAGAAGGATTCCGGATCGCAAAACTTTCGAACGTATTGATCAAAGATTAAGAGAAACTGGTAAAATACGATTACTATTATTAAACAAAATGGATATTAAATAAATTTTAATGTCTTTAAGTCAGTTTGCTCCTGTTACTGCAAACAGGGGTGCCCCGCGAACAGCACGTACAGTTGAAGTAGAGGAAAATATACTGGACGAAGTTGCTGCTCATCCAATGGTTAGCATTAGGTGATTATCTTCTTTTACCAATGTTCCAAAGACCACTGTTCCAAGAATCCTTAGAGAACAGTTTCTTCACCCTTAGCATATCCAAAGAGTGCATGCTCTGAATCCTGATGACTTTCGTGCAAGAGTACAGTTTTCTCAATGGTTTCTTCAGAGACATGAGCAAAATCCTATGTTTACGAGTTTAATTGTGTATACTGACTAAGCAAGTTTTGGGAGGAATGGAGTTATTAACTCCCATAATTTACATTATTGGTCTGATGAGAACCCACTATTATTGAAACTAGGCACCAAAGACAATTTTATGTTAATGTTTGGAGTGGAATTATTGGTCCTTACTTATTGGGTCCATTTGTGTTACCCCCTAGTGGTCAACGTTACCTAGATTTCCTTGTGCATCAATTACCACAACTGTTAGAAGATGTTGATCTTGAAACCAGAAATGCACTGATATTCATGCACGATGGGGCGCCGCCTCACTTTAGTGCTGCAATAAGGGACCATTTAAACGAGGTATATCCTAATCGCTGGATAGGATAATTTATTTAATATCCATTTTGTTTAATAATAGTAATCATATTTTACCAGTTTCTCTTAATCTTTGATCAATACGTTCGAAAGTTTTGCGATCCGGAATCCTTCTATTAGGATAAAAATGCTGATAAAATCTTCTTGCTGCCGAAGCATTACAAAGAGCCCGCCCGTACATTAAATGCATATCAGCATATTCTTCATTGGAATACTCCATATTTTATAACAAATTGTGAGTTATGAGACGAGTCTTAGATTTAAAACTACGTATTTGACAAGTTTGACAATTTAATTGCCTTTGGCATACTCTGACATGTCAAAGCCAACCACGATAAAATGTGTTTCAATTAAATAAAATGTCTCTTTAAACGGGTTTATCTCAAAAAATATCTACTTTATGGATATTCAACAAGTATACCTTTTTTACGTAAAATACCATACATTTTTATAAAATGATGGAAAATTTGGGGTATAGTGGAACAAAAATTTTTTTTCTAGAAATTTTGGTGGAGGGTGCTCTGCCCCCGGGCCCCCATAATTATTATCGAGGATTTCATATTATCATCCAAAGCAGTTTCAAAAATTATAGATCCAGCCAAAAAATTTTCAAAATTTGTGGAAAAATACAAAAGTTACAGCAAAAAAACCATTTTTAATTCTCAACTTCAAGAGCTAATAACTCTACAGGGTGAGCCCGGACGAAAAAATTTTATATGAACTTGTGACATTATTTTCTCATTATATATCCATATCCGAGAGATTGCCCACCATTTCCGGGACACTCTGTATATGTTCTAGTTTCGTCATAATCTATTTAACTTAAAATTCACACTCAAATAAAAAAATATTTAAAAAAGGACAAATAACAAGAAAGACAATAAATAACTGAATTATTGTAATCATAATAAAATGTATGATTAAAAATACACATTATTTTCTAATTACTTATTCTGAGTGCGAATCTGTAAGGTTTGGCACATCATTTTCAATCAAGTTTTCCCAAAATTCTCTTCTGCTTTTGGGCATTAGAGGACATAGATTTCTTATTATAGAAATTTTTTTGAGCTTGCTATTCCCCTCAGTCTTTGTCTTGAAGAAGGTGCGTCTTTTATTCCTTCTTTAGCTATTCTAGTTTTAAGAAAATTTCATTCTATTCCTTCTTGTTAAATCGCTTATATTGCTTACATCAAAACTTTCACACAAATTTTCTTTGTTCATATTATTTCCATATATTAAAATCTTTTAATTCTGAAAAGAAGGCCAAGTTGTAATAATAGTTTGTATATTTGATTAATTTTTAAATATCTGTACTTCCAAGAGAAACATTCTCTAACAACTTATCGCAGTCTTGTTTTATTATACTATCGAGGAAGTTCCCTGAAGTTGGTTCAATTATATTTTCTATATCACTTGCTTGGCTCGATTTTATATTAAGGGCGATTATCAAAATTCTGCTGCTTTTGCTCAACTTCTAATAATGTAAATTTTATAACTAATCGTATTTAAGTAATACCTACCATAAAATCTTACCTTTAGTTCAATCGTACAAAATACTTTTATCAATGTTAGTATTCTCTATTCCTAACATTTAAATAATGAACTGGCGATCCTCTAATGGTCCCTATAAAAACTGACCAGCAAGGGATACTAATTCTTTAGTAAATATTTAACCTGCTTCTGTTTTTATAGTTTCCTAGAATAGGTACGTTTTATAAAGAAAAAAAGGGGACAATAATACCAAAGATATTGGTTGTTAGGGTCGTCTCTATTCAATAGCAGTACTTGCTGCCTATCAGGTTAGTAAACAGTGACGTGACATAATATTTGTTACGAAATAAGAAGGCAACAAGCCCTTACAAAGTGTGCCTTGCGGCTATCTTTCTTCATGTTTTTTACTGCTTTTTCGCTTCGTATAATGTGACGTTGATTTGTATATACACTAAGACAATTTTTTTTTGAAAATAAAATAGAATTTTAATTTTTTTTATCATTACACTGACATTTGTAGGTTAAAAAACATTAATCAATCAAATAAACCTAAAATATAAAAATCGAAAAACACCGCCTTTTTATTAAGGACGGCAGTATAAGTCTTATAATATTTTTACAAGTTACACTAATACTTTTGCTCATTTGAGAATTAAAATTACAGCAAGGAGAAAAAATATAGCAGAAGAAATATAACGGAATCCTGGAATTAACTTCCTTCTCTGTAGCTGTTCGAACACTTACCCAAGACCGAGGGTAAAGTCCGCCTTTCCCTCACGTAAGAGGCAGGCAAACTAGCGCCCGAGACTAACTGAATAGAGCATGCCCCTGTAACGTCACTTACCGCCGCCGGCCGTCGAGCCGCCGACGCCGAAAACTGGTTAGTCACAAAAGAGTCCTCTTGGAAATAGCGCTCGAGCAACGGCGCACGGTGTCAGTGGCGCCAGCAATCTTCGCAAATAAAATTAGTCACAAAACGAACATCGCAAGATCATTATCTAGAAAATAATCAGTGTTCTAGAGTGGACAGACAACACTTAAAATCTAGATGTGTAATTAAACAAACGTTTCGTAATAAAAATGTATCATCGAAAGGACATCTCATATTTGCTATATGGTTGTCAACAGATGTGTATTGTCTCCTTCTCCTTTCCAGTAACATAGGTCGGTTTTAATCATTTTCGTTCTTTGTTTCAGATTTGGAAAAGCACGCTGCACTTGTAGCGAAAAATTTTTATTGCCGTGTAACAGCCAAGCTGAAACTATGCATTAAAATTATTGAAGGGAAACCCACTATCCGTAACTGCCTCTAAAGATGTTCTTCCAAAGATCATAATGTTTTTATGTATTCCGCAGACTGAAGACTGAAATTATACACATTTGCTATTAGACCCAGCAAAGCGAAGCAGAACTAATTCGGGCACAAATTATGAGTTAAAATAAACAAGCCTTGAATATCATAGTTTGCGCTGCTGTGCCAAATAAAAAAAACTGTGAAGTGAGTGTGTGTGTATATATCCAGGAGCACTTAGCGAAGTCAATGGTGGTTGCTCATATTTTCCGTTCACACAGCCATGGATATCACCAAGGAAAACGTCAATCCCAATCCAAGGGATTCAGCCAATCCACTATCAGTCATTTTCTTCGCGTAAGTAAGGGTACATTATTTCTCGAATGATTTAATTTTATGAATAGGACTCGGCAGGATGCTATCGACTCGTACGAGTGTGTGGACGGTTATAATTAGAATTTCTTTACGGTGCACTGCATACCGCAAAATGCTGGCTGAATTATCTGTATGGTGTTTTACATTTCGTTGTGTCGTTTGAAACGTAATTTTTTTCGCACCATTGACGAAATATTGTTGTAAACATTGGAAAAAATTTCTCAGCAAATGTCAGCTATTAATTTTAATTTTAAGTACTCGCTATTTAGCTTTTAAAATTTTCCTATTCATTTAACAGATAAACCTACGTCTTTTTTAATTATGTCTCAGCTGCATTGCACATTATTTTTTGTCCATATACGATAAAAAATCCTTAACGTAAATTTTTGTCGAACTTCTCTGCATATCCTGGGCGAGTGCCCAGGATTTGCATTTCCAAGTAGAATGACGCTCCTGCGAAAGCCCTTTCGTAGTGGACGCACAGTAAGCCTGATGAGGGTGCGGTACTATGGGACTTGATTAGAGCCAACCACTAGAAGAAGGGAAAAAAGAAAGAGAAAGTGTCTTTTAGTTTTAAACCTACGGGAAGCTCACTTAGGTTTACTTACAAGGCAGATTATCGAAGTGTCAGTCACCGATTTCAATGAAACCTTACTATGATGTAGAAGACAAAAAAAATACGAGATACGTATATTTTATTTTCTGCCGAGAAACATTTTAAAGAGGTCTAAAGTTTTACTCCAAAAATAGTTTTTTCAAGAAATCTCTGTTTCTATACAAAATTTAGTATGATTATGCAATCCGACGTAAATATTACAAGTTTTAAGGCGGTACGCAATTTTACGGTTCAAGACATTTTGACTTGAAATACACGAACGACAAAAATATTTCTAAACATTGGTAAAGTCTACTTAAGACTTCATTTGGAGATATTTTTATTTATTTATTTATTTATTTTTGTATATCTACAATGGTTGTAAGATAAGGAGTTTTGAAATCAAATAATCCAAAGACATTGGTTTCAGGTACACGATTGGTATGTTCAAGAAGGGTTACCGAAAAACTTTAGATGTAGATGATTTGTACAATCCACTCCGTAGCGACCGGAGTATGTTATTAGGCGATAGGTTAGAGAGGTGAGTAGAATCCAGATATATACGATGATTTACAACTTATCCAATCAAATTTGAGAATAGATACGCCATGAAAAATGAAAAAATAATAAAAAAAATATTTGTAAAGTCCTTAGTTTCCGAGAAAAAAAATAATAAACGTGGCCCCAGGCGATTTCAAATACTGAAATCCAATTTTAGTATTATCGTTGTTGCGATAGCGTTTATATTAGCTTTTCAAGTGTCAAAAATGGCTTACGTGTATAGCAACTCGGATATCATTTTAATTTATTGTGCAAGCAAGACAACATTTGTGTTATGGTGAAGCAAGGCAACATTTGTGTCAGTTCGTAGAAACTAGTTAAGACGGGACCAAATTTGTTTATACGTCGGTGGAAAAAATTTTATTAGTTAAAACCACAAATTTTATTAATTAATAATAACAATAGCGACAAAAGCAGTTGAATTTGCTGGTATAAAATAGGCGTTATAAAATTTTATTGATTTCTTTCCTTGGGAAAGAAATCATTTGAATTTTTTGTTCGTTCATGCTGCATGCTTTGCCTTGCGTAAGTTCAGGTTTTACAGTGGACTAGTTTCCAGTGCCGTGCAGAAGAGGATTTTTAAATAATTTTCGAATTGCCCTTTTTTATTCTTTTTTATTTTTAATGGATAAGTTCTAAATCACCCTATATGTTTATCGTTTATTTTACCAAGATTTATCACTTTGCAATATGTGATATATATATNATGTCTACTTATGCAGTAAGTAAACTAGATGTATATATATATATATATATATATATACATCTAGTTTACTTACTGCATAAGTAGACATAGAAAATAGAAAATAAATTTTATTCATCTGTATCGATTTCAAAATATAAGATCCTGATAATGAAATTGCACATTATTATTTTTCAGTAAAAGCTGAAGACAGTTTAATCTGAAATATCTCTAGACATTTAATTTTTTTAACCTACTCGACTAAAACCTACACAAACATGTGCTTACAAAAGTTTTCATGCTATTTTCCTGAAAACCCGTTTATATCAACGCAATCATCGTTATCTAATTATGTTTACTTAGTAATATTTAGTAAGCAAAGTGGTGAACATTATTCACGAGCAATATTTTCGTGTGTTAATTATCAAATGTATACATCAAAATAAATAGCAATATTAGGGAATACAAAAGAAAGTGATATATTCAAATGAGAAAATCATTCGCGTGACCATGTCGTAAGACTTAATCTGGTATAAGCTTTAGCATGTGAAATCAGAAGCTGCCACCTTAATGCTAAAGTGTTGCCATTAATGGAGACATGTCGCCAAAATGACGACTTTTTACCTTCATTAGAACATGATAGCGACTTTTCAAAGAAAGCACATTTTTGTCGACTTTTAATTTTAGTAAATTATTTGTTATTAAATAGTAAAGTTAAAACAGTTATTTCTTATAAGTATACTATTTTTACGTTTTATACAATAATATATGAACAAATGACGTTACAATTACTATCTCAAGAGTCCAATTCTGAACGCAACACGTCGAATCTCGGGGCTTTCCGAAGCACGACGCCAGAACATATTATATAATTTCTGTTACATTGTAATATGTGATACGTGTCCTGCTACGAGCTACTATTTCAAAATATAACCAAAATTGTTACAGCCATTTTAATTATTCCTCATGGAAATGCAGATGTTGAAAGAGTATTCTGTTACCTATGTTAGAGGTAAAAACGAAACAAAACAAAAAAAAAGAAATAAAACGAGTACAGATCTGTTAAATGATATATTGACAGTTAAGCTAGATTTAAAAAGAAATAGAGACTGTTGCTTAACATATAACTCAAACACATTTTTAAAAAATGTGCAATATTTATAAGCATGCAAAAGTAATGGAAAAAGTGATTGATTGAATCAGATTAATTTGTTTATTTTTGGTTACATTTTTTAAAGTAATAACAGTTTACTTTGTTTATTTTTTGTTACATACAAACTAATAAAGTATATTTCGGTTTGTTCTGAAAAAAAAAAATAACATTTTATTTAATAAGGTAAGTATTTTAATTCACCGATGAATCCACAAGTTGAATGAAAGAAAGCCCCATATTTGACAATTCCCTGCTTCGAACATTACGAAGTGTTGCGACTTTTCATATCAATCGGTAGCGACATTTTGCTTTCCTACTCTGGCAACACTGCACATATCTCAAACTTGATGCACTAGCACAAAGCAAAAAATTACTTTCAAAAATTTAATTAGTGTTAATTTAGAAATGACGACATGAAAAACAAACAGTTGAAGTTTCACTAGCAAAAGAAAATAGCTGTTACCTTTCGTATTACTTTAGATATAGACTATTTTCAAAAGCTAATTATTTTAATTTATTTTATTTTATACACCACCCGACAGAAAATTACATTTACAGGATGGGTAAAAACAGAAAAATACACTACATGTAATAACTAAATAGCATAATACAAAATAAAAGATGTATACCTACTAATATACTTAACCTAAATCATCATGAATATAATGCATGTTCACTCAATGATTATTATTAGTTGATACGTTTGGAAATAGGTCCAAAGACTCTTGATGGTTATTATAGTAACTGCACATTTTATATATAGGAGAGTATTTGAGAATATTCGTACGAGGAGTTGATAAATAAAAAAATAGAGATAAATTATCTCCAGAGAATCTCGTAACAAATATTTCAAATATGTTTCCTGAAATATGTGAAGCTTTAACTGACGATCCAACATTTATAAGACGACATGTAATTCCTATTGTGAACCTATCATTACTCTAAGTAAATGTTCTACTGTTTGACTCATTTAAAATAAATTGTTACATTGTACCTGTTATTAAATAATGTTCAAACATCAGTTCCTAGTAAGGAGAAGAATAGCAATATGTCTCTCGAAACGCCAGGAAATATAAACGGACGACGGCGACGTAACAACCAGTCTGGAAATTATTCGACCATTAATACCTACTAGATAGAATTCATTGTTATCCACTTTTAAAATAATTATACATATTTATACATTACAGCAAAAATAAAACAATAATTACATGTTAGATTTTAGTAATTGCTAATTTTCATAAATACAGTAATTTAGTATTGTAAAATAAACAGTAGATTATTGCAGATTTATATAACATAGAATTGTGGTATCTTTGAACAAACAGCTTAATTGAATAATAATATAATTAGGGTTTAACAATAAAAAAATTATTAGCAAGGTTCATGTCAATCAAATTTATTTCGTATAATATCCTCCTAACAGATACCCTAGGTGCAAGATATTGCATATGATAATTTAAACGAAAACATTTCGTTCCTAAACATTCATTGAGTTAAAAAAAGTATAAAAAATCAAGGTATTTATCGAATATTTCATTTCTCTGTCAAGCTTACTCAAGATCTTCAAACAATTTTCACACACAAATGTTTTCTAGGAATGTGCGACGTAAACAAACCAAACGTTAATAAAATGTATTTTTTCTGCTAATTTTAAGGAGAAATAATCTGTCCACATCAGAAAATATTATTCATTCCCTTTATATTTCTGAATTTAAGAAGGATAAGGGAAATACGGAGTATGGCCTACAACATCCTAAAAATGTTTTAAGTGTTGAAAAAAAAATTATAAAGCTAGATTCCGGAACTTAGAATTGCACATTGAATTCGAAACTTTCATTAAACCACTAGAGAAACTATAGTTGAACATGGTCCAGTTAAAAAGAGGTTGTTTAACGGTTTCCGAAGATATAATTTGTCATACTTAAAAAGCAAAAAGTTTTGACTATATAAATTTGTTTTCCCCATAGCCAGTTACAAACATATAATACTAGACAGGATGTTACATTTAAAAAAAAAACTTTTAAAAACACTTTATAACTTTTAGATGGAACCTTTTTCCTAAATTAAAAAATAAATCCAGTTTCGGTAGGAAATAGACGAACTATTTCTTGTTCCATAAATATAACATAAATATGAACATGTACAAAATTTCTCTAAAATACATACAATTTTTTGTGTAGGTTCATGTTCATGGAAAAATTTATGCATTTTTAATAAAGATGAGCGAGATGAACCGAATTGTCGGGTTCTACGTCCGCTGGCCGTTTCAAAAATGTGTAGGGAGCTTAATCGTTTTGCATATTCACCAATGTATTTAAAAGATACGATAGCAAAAAGCTCTTGCAAATAAAGTGTTTATATATCAAGTAATAAAAGTTGACGGATTTAAAGACAAAATTAAATTATACAGGGTGTCCCAGGATAACGTGTTTAACGGAAGACCACAGATTCGTGGACTTAAAATAGGCAGATTTAGGCTAATTCATCTATATCCGGAATCGAGTCCGGAATCGTTCGTTTGGTCGCTAAATGGTCTTAAAGTTCGTGAAAATTTTTTGTATTTTGTAAATAACTCGAATACGTATTATTCGATTTTGATGTATGGTGAGAACATCCGTTCATAACTTTTTCCTCTTTTGGACAATAACAACTATTTGTTATTTGATAGGTGATACCATTTGGAAGTTTTTTGGCCTCTTGTAAAATTTTGATTAAATGAGCGGTTTGGGTACAAAGAAATAATTTTCTAAATGTATACATTATCTTGCCAGCGTCCTAACGACTGCAATAGAACGTTCAAAGTACAAAATTAACTTCAATTTGACCTTTTTTCAATGTGACCTTGACTCACAGTATCTCTTATAAATAGATCTTTTAGCAGAAAAATGAGGGCCAACACTCTATGTCTTCCACTACTTCATTTTGTCCTTATAAACGATGTAGGTACTTAATTTGTTACATAAATATTAATTTGAGTATTGTTTCCGTTATGTGCAATAGGATTTGCAGTGGAACGAATTAATACAATTTTTTGTAATCTATTACGATTTTAGCTTAAATTACTTCCCAAAAAATCATCTGAGGAAAAATATAATAGGGTGAGAAAAGCTCTTAAATATTTTAAGTGACACTAATTCAGAGTTATAATGCAAATACCATATCCAAGTACAGAATCAATAGCTTTGTTTTCATTCGCACCTTAAGGAGTTCTATAACAAACACCGTTTTGTTTTTTTCAGAACCAACTTCTAATAAGATAAATCTACGTTTCGTTTTTTTTTTTCAGAATCAGTTCTTGAAGTGTTCAAACAGTTGTGGCATTAGAGCAGGTACTAGATCTGAGTTGGAAATTCTCAACATTTGCACTTGTGCTTTTATGTGTCCTGACAAAAGAAGCAGTTCTAAAATTAGGGAGTTATAATTTCAATATAATATCAATATGGTCTATGTTTTAAAGATAAGAAATCGAAAAAATTAATATAATTTTACACCCGCTCTAAGAAACATTTTAAGAATTTAGGAGCCTACATAAAGCGTTTATTAGGCGATAAATAACTCCTTACAGTTGATATTAATATTATAATATTACTGCGTCATCAGAAAAAAAATATATTCAATTGCTGAACTACCAGTTTCCCTTTCAAATATTAAATCTACCCATAAGTTTGTTTTGGTTCTGAATTTTGTACAGTAATATGACTGTTCTAAATAGTCACCTAACAACATATCTGCGTTATCTTTTCTTGTGACTGAAGTGGTCAGTTATTTTGAATCATAAACTGTTGAAACCAAAAACCTGATTTTAATAATATTCTTTGTTACAGAAAATGGAATATACACTCCGAGACAGCAAAGAAGTACAACAGGAATCCAAGCCTTCTCAAAGCATTAGTAGCTACCTTCTGGCCAGAGTACTTATGTTTAGGAGTGATTTTAGTATGTATGGATATATTCGTTCGCCTAAGCCAACCCCTGATGCTCGGGAGGCTTCTGGAATATTTCAAACCAGAACCATCAGTTACTAAGACTGAAGCCTTTTGGTATGCCGGTGCCGTCGTAGCATTAAATGCCCTTAGTGCATTATTAATAAATCAATATATAATGAGGGCGTTCCACTATGGAATGAAAGTACGAGCGGCGTGTTGTGCCCTGATTTATAGAAAAGTAAGTAACCTCAAATGAGAAAGTAGACTTAGAATAGGTGCAATTAATATAAATAAATATTAAATTATTAAGTAAATCTTTATACACAGTTGTTTATTTGAATATAACAAAAATAAATTGATCATAAGTTCAAAAAGAAATGAAATAAAATAAGAAATACTTACGTGATAGACCTCTATGGACGCACTATTTATGGATTTCATTTGCTTATGGTCATAAACACACACACCTTATAAAAATCTTTGAAGGTATGCTCATTGCATTAGAGACATATCTAAGTATAAACAATTCTTTGTAAAAACAGTCTCATCCGTCCAAAAAATAATTCGTAAATTGCAGATATTGTCAGATACACTCCAACAGCCACTCATGAAACTCATATTCATAAAATCCGTTTGAGCTTCCAAGGATTGGTTCGCTATGATAACAGTATGAATAAAAGTTATTTTCCTATGAAATCTTCATACAATATCGGCATTATTCATATGTCGCCATGTTTATTTTTCTTTTAATGTTTAGTTATTGGTGAATTAAACACATTTTTATAAATAATAAAATTACATTAGCATTATACATATGAAATATGTATAATGCTAATGAATGCATGAAATTGTACTTCGTACTGATCAGAAACATTGTCTTGGTATTGGTAACTTGTCCGATGGAAACTAGAGTCGATATTCGGATCCGCTTTGGGATAACTCCGCCAAGCTCTGACGTGGATTTTTGTGTCTATTTCTAATATCCGAACTAATTTCAGCAAACTCACCGGGTAATGAAAGTGTAAAGAGTGAGGTTTATAATCGAAGTCTTGATAAGGTGATGGGTTTTCTTAGAAATTTACATGTAGTTTTGTTCCGATTTTACATCATTGTCTAGGTACTAAAATCCATTGATTTGTTATTATTCGCTATTTTGAAGTAAATGATTCAAATTATCATGGTTTACACCACTGCCGACAGAATTGAAATTGCCACTCTCTATTTAACAACTGCAAGAATTTTATTGAAAGGCACATGTTGAACTGAATCCCACTTCAAGCACCAGAAAATTAGAGGCAATTCCACGTAGTAGTCCTATGAGGATCTTGAAAAAGCATCAATTTCATCCCTATAAGATTCATCTCGTGCAAGAGCTCAATGAAGATGATCCAGATCGCCGTGAACAGATGAGTGAAAAAAAATTGAACAACCCCATTTTTTATATTGTATTTGCTTTTCTGACGAATGCACATTCTTTCTTAAAGGTTACATCATCAGACATAATTGCAGATGCTGGCGTAATTCAAATCCTGAAGTTATCAGAGTACAGCATTCACAGAAAAGTTGAATGTATGGGCTGGGATTTTGGGAAATAATATTGTTGGTCCATTTTTTTTACCTGATAACTTGACGGGTAAATCCTACCTCAATTTGCTTCAAGTCTTCATCTACTCTCGTATTGTGGAGATTCTTGAAAACGACGATCAGATCCCAGAGAATTATGTATTTTTTCACACACTATGCAGCTGCTAAACATGACTTTTTGAATCAACATTTTCCCGAACACTAGATGGTAGAAGGGGTTTCATTGAATGGCCCACAAGATCGCCTGATTTAACACCATTGGACTTTTTGTTATAGGGTCATTTAAAAAGTGTTATTTATAAAGCGAAACTTATCTCTTTAGAAGATCTTCGCCATCGAATTGCGGTAGCATGTGATGAAATAACCCCTTAAATGCTACAAAATGTTCGGGAAAATGTTGAACAAAGGTTTTATTACTATATGGAAGTAAATGGGTCGAAATTTGAACACTTAATTAATTAAAACTTTTTTTTCTATTTATTTCATCGCCACTTCCAACAGATTTTTTACATTAATTTTAAGGCAACACAAAAAATTTCAGCATGTTTGTAAAGAGAATTATATTACATACCTTTAAAGTGATGTGCCACTTAACGCCTCGGTGCCATTTAAGATTCTTGAAGGGGTCGCCACCCCTTTAAGGGGGATGACCCTATATCCATGAATTTATGACCAAAAGATGTCCCCCTTGAAAGCAAAATCGACCTGTTTGTGTGGAAATATTTCAGGTGGACTGTTTTAATTGGGCCACCCTGTATATAAGCATGTAGTAAGCATTTATTAATAATATTTAAATTTTAGCGCCCTTGGTATTAAATGAAATAAGAAGATAAGTATAAAAAAGTGTGTTGTCATTGGTTAATGGCATTTCATTGTATTATATTTTATGATAGAGGCAGGTTATGTATCTTATATTAAGTGTGTTTGTGTAACAGACTAAAAAAAAATAAAAATAGAAAAGCTGTAAAAAAACAATAAAATTATTAATCTCCCAGTTATCCTATAGTAAATATTTTGGAAAACTTATTTTCATAATTTGATGAGATAAACAATGAAAAATATTATAAAAAAGAAAGTAATATTGCTGCTCAATGACATCACTTTCAGTACTTTCATTCAAGTCCTTAACTTTTAGGTAATATATCCACGTTTCACCTACAAGCTTGTCATAAAAGTTATACCGTATTTGAATTTCTGTATGTCAAACGTTAGAATAGGTATATAATTATAATCAGAACTGTACGGTACGGGAGGTATATTATTTTTGAAGTATTAAACCCATTAATTTTGTGTATAGTTTAAATTTTCTTCTACCAACGTTATTGATATAATTTACTAATGAGTTAAAATCGTATTATAGTGTCATTTTTTAATTTCAGGCATTGAGATTAAGTAAGACCGCCCTCGGAGACACCGCATCTGGAAAGATAGTAAATTTGATTTCAAACGATGTTAGTAGATTCGACCTTGTTTCCTTCCTTATACACCACATGTGGGTAGCCCCAACCTCAGCATTAATTGTGACGTATTTCCTGTATACCGAAGCTGGATATGCAGGAGTTTTGGGGATTATACCGGTCTTCCTCGTAGTTCCACTTCAAGGTGAAATAATAAGTTTTTAACATTCAATAACTAACAGCTCAAAATCTCCAGAGATTACATAGTACGAACATTTTGCCGCTATTCAGTTTGAAGTAACAGTTAAAGCTATAGCTTTGAAAACACCCAAATTTAATTTAATATTTCAGGTTACACTGGCAAACTGTCTGCTGTATACAGAAAACAAACAGCTATGAAAACAGATGAAAGAATAAGATTAATGGACGAAATAATTTCTGGAGTTCAAGTGATCAAAATGTACGCTTGGGAGAAACCATTCGAGAAAATAATAAAATTTGCAAGAAAGGCTGAACTTAAAGTTGTTATGAAGTCTTCTTACGTTAGAGCACTGTATATGACCTTCAATTTATTTACCACGAGAGTGGCCCTCTTCTGCACTTTGTTAACAATGGCATTAACTGACCAACAGATCACAGCCGCCAAAGTAAGTAGTATTTTTTATTCATTCATATCAATTGTTTATTGTATTTTTAATTTTATTGTATATTGTATGTATCAGTGCTTTTCCCTTTACCAAATCTGTTAGTCTGTACAGACTGTTTTATAAAGAATGGAAGGTTCCTAATGTCTAAGCAAGGCCATCGAGATAAACATGTAATGCATTTTTACCGCATTATTTCTATGTTCCATCAGGAAAACCACTTTTTACATATTCCATGGAATATGTTCCAGAAATTACACCATATTAAGCAATGAATATGATCGTATAATGCCCCAAATGTCTTCAAACATATAATTTCACGGACTAGGTTGTTAAAATAACTATACATATCTTGTGGTATGCAACAAACTACAAGATGCCTTTCAAAGTAAACAGGACTTCTCAAAATCAAGAACAAACAGTTTTTTGCAAAATGATTTATTTTATTCAGAATAGTTCCCTTCTAACTCAATAGTCTTTTGAATGGCTTCTACGTCCATAAAACGCTTTCCCTTAATCGGCAAATGCATTTTTTCGAAAAGGTTAATAGTTTCACTGTGTCAAATCAGGTGAATATGGGGAGCGATTGAGAGTTAAAATACGATTTTTAGTGTCGATTGATGAGATGGCGTATTATCATGCAACGAACACCAACTTCCGTCTACGCGGTATTCTGGACGAATATGATGCAGCAAACGCTTTAAAACGCCAAAATAGAATTATGCATTAACGGTTTGGCCCGATGGACAATTCACTTAGAATCGTAAAAGCAAATCAACATTGATTTCTCCAAACGAGATTTTTTGGGTTTTGGTTCATCTGGCGCCTTCCCCTCAGTACCTTGGCGCTGGGTTTCTGAATCATATCAAATCACGTTTCATCACTACTCACAATGTTGTAAAAGAAGTTGTTGTCCTTTTTGGCCTCCTTGATGATGTCTTCCGAATGTTGAATTTTGAGTAATTTTTCGTCGCCAGTCAACTTGTGCGGAACAAACCGTACACATACTTTTCGGTAGCCCAAATATTCGGCCAAAATGCGATAAATTGATATTTTTGCGATGCTCCGTTCCAATTCCATGAATTGCACAGTTTTGATGGAATCTGTGGTAATCAAGGACGGTTGGCCAACATCTTGATAAACAATAAACACCATAAACTTCGTTCATTAATTGAAATGTTTCGATAAAGTTTTACCAAGTTTAAAACAATACTTAATATTAGCTCTTTGTGATACAAACATGCTCTCACTTCTGACGCAATAACTCCGCTTCTATTCGTCCAAATGTCATGAAATTTTGACAGTACATCAGTGTAGGATCTACCTTTCCGACGCCAACAGATGGCCTCACTAGAATTAGCTATTTTTGAGTCCTGCTTACTTTGGAACTTGTGTGTTGATAAGACACGCCCAAACAAGTACGTCAGAACCACCGTTTACTATCCCAAATAGTTAAAAATAAGTACTATTAGCAATCGCAAAAAGAAACATTTATAGTAATCGCTCTTCACCTTCTAAATTTTCGTCTTTCAGTGGACATCGAATTAATTTCTATTTGAACCATCAAATAGTATCTCAATCTTAGTAATTTCGACAATGCATTAGTTCACTAATCAATTAGTACGACGTGGAAGCAGTTTTCTTCTTTTGTCAATGGGATCACTGAATTGGGAAAATAATTCTCACCAAATTTAATAGATTGTCGGCTATTTTATAATTTGAGATACTGACTTGCAGTAAGGTTTTTCTATTAACAACTACTAATTTTTCAAAAACTTTCTTACAAACAAAAAGTGATATACATGCATATATATAAACTCGTCCAAATTTGGACAAGACATAGCTAACACAATGCGAAACATCGCCTTACTGTGAATATTGTTGTCACCGCCGTTCTTGGTGGTGAAAATTCGAAATATTTGAAATTATTAAATTTTCGTGGCTGAAAACATACATAGGTATTAAGCTTCCGAAACCGAAAGAGCTGCACTAACCAAATTTGGATAGGACACAGCTAACACAATACGAAACATCGCCTTGCTGTGAAAAATGTTGACACCGCCGTTCTTGGTGGTTAAAATTTCGAAATATTTGGAATTAATCTAATTTCGTGGCTGAAAATTTACATAGCATTGAATTTTCTAAACCAAGAGAGCTGCACTAACCAAATTTGGACAGGACAAGGCTAACACAATGCGAAAAATAGCCTTACTTCGAAAAATGTTGTCACCGCCTTTCTTAGTAATGAAAATTCGAAATATTTGGAATTAATCAAATTTCGTGGCTGAAAACATAGGTGTTAAATTTTCGAAACCGAGAGAGTTTAGACAGGACACAGCTAACACAATTCGAAACATCGCCTTAATGTGAAAAATGCTGTCACCGCCGTTCTTGGTGGTGAAAATTCGAAATATTTGGAATTAACCAAATTTCGTGGCTGAAAACATATATGTGTTAAATTTTCGAAACCGAGAGGGTTGCACTAACCAAGTTTGGACAGAACACAGCTAACACAATTCGAAACATCGCCTTAATGTGAAAAATGTTGTCACCGCCGTTCTTGGTGGTGAAAATTCGAAATATTTGGAATTAATCAAATTTCGTGGTTGAAAACATATATAGGTGTTAAATTTTCGAAACCGAGAGAGTTGCACTAACCAAGTTTGGACAGGACACAGCTAACATAATTCGAAACATCGCCTTAATGTGAAAAATGTTGTCGCCGCCGTTCTTGATGGTGAAAATTCTAAATATTTGGAATTATTCAATTTTTGTGACTAAAAACATACATAATGGTAACTGGGTTTGATAAAAAGTAATAATACTCCCGAACAATTAAATTTTAAAAATAACCAGTAGAAAATCGATAATGGAAAAATGTTCAAAAATAGCCTACTCGTTTTCCTTTAGCCTTTTATACTTTCTTTTGTACAAAATAACAAAAACAGTAAATATATGAAAAAGATAATTGATTTAACAACTTCAGTTACATCCTTAATATGACATATCGACATATTATATTCACTCATTTTTTAAATTATGTTCTTTTAGGTATTTGTGTTCATGACTTACTTCAACATCCTATCTCAAACAATGTCTGCGATGTTCGTCAGAGGTATTTCCGAATTGGCAGAATTATTTGTAACTATTAAAAGATTAGAAGAATTTATGAAAAATGAAGAGTTTGTACCTGTCTCTTTCTCACAAAATAATAATTCCAGTTACATTATTGATAAAAATGCTATTAGTTTGAAACAACTCACGGTGAAATGGCACGAGTCTTCAACTGAATCCGTTCTAGCTAACATTAGTTTAAGCGTTCCCAAAGGCAGGTTGATAGGAATTATTGGACCTGTAGGAAGTGGCAAAAGTTCCCTTCTGCAAACTATTTTAGGTAAGTACTATTATCTCCACATCCCATCATTTCCAAAGGTAGAAGGATTGAAACAGTGCTTCTCAATTTGTGAAGCAGGGAGGCGTTAAAAAAGATGAAACAGTATTTACTACTTATTGAGATCAAAACAGTAAGAGAAAATTCTTATTATTACTGTTGATATACAGGATGTCCCACCGAGAACTGCGTCTATCGATATCTAGGAAAGTACTGCTCCGAAAAATTTGAAAATTTGCAACATGGCAATGTCCCAAGGGCGAACAAACTAAAATATCTAAAACTCTTCAGCACTTACGATTATACCAGAAGTCGACATCAATACCCTATATATTATTGCATTTTTGGATTCTACGTAAAATTTGAGGGTCACTTTATTAAATTCCTATACCTAGGAGTTATAAATTTTGAGATATTAATTTTTAAAAAAATTGACAGATGCGAGGGTCCTGCTCTTTGAAATTATCAAAATGTAACACCAAAAATAAGACACCTAGTATTAAATGTTTTAATTTGTTGATATACCATAATGTAGTGTTATCTATGCCCTTTACAGGTACCACCAATCCGCTTGATATTACGCTCCTGAAAAGAGTTACTAGCATCTCTGCGGACCCTCGCATCTGTCAAATTTTTTCTTTAAAAATTAATATCTCAAATTCTATAACTCCTAGGTATAGGGACTATTTAATAAAGTGGCCCTCAATTTTCACGTAGAATCCGAAAATGCAATAATATATAGGGTATCCCATTTAAAATAACGAAGTTGGTGTCGACTTCCGGTATAACCGGGACATTGCCATGTTGCTAAATTTTCAAATTTTTCGGAGCTGTACTTTCCTAGATATCGATCGACGCACTTCCTGGTGGGACACCCTGTATAGAAATGAAAAAAAAAAATCAAATTAATGGCTTTTTTGGATCTGTTCTGCAAGATCTCTTTGATGTGAAAAACATGAAAAGCAGAACATTGACCATAGAGTCCGGTCCAAAATTCTAATAATGATTTATTACAAAATTGCCTTTTTGTTTCGTGAATTGCCTTAAACTCTATACATAGTTCTCCTTCTTCAGTTAAGAGAACATTACTACATTCTCTATCGTTTTTTTTTTTTCAGGCGAACTAGAAGTAGTCACTGGAGACATAAAAATACATGGAACTATATCCTACGCATCACAAGAACCTTGGGTATTTGCGGCTACTGTCCGGCAAAACATTCTCTTTGGCGCGGGATATGATAAGAAGCGTTACCTCGACGTTATCCGTGCATGTGACTTAGAAAAGGATTTTAAACAATTCCCAGACGGTGATCTAACAATCGTCGGCGACAGAGGAGCTTCTTTAAGTGGTGGACAAAAAGCTAGGATAAATCTGGCCCGAGCTGTTTACCGAGATGCAGATATTTATTTATTAGATGATCCTCTATCCGCTGTGGACATCCACGTGTCGAAGCACTTATACGATGAATGCATTAATGGGTACTTAGTTAATAAAACTAGGATTCTGGTAACACACCAAGTACATTATTTAAAAGATGCTGACCACATTCTAATTCTTAATCACGTAAGTCTGAAAGCAATTAGTTATATGTTGTAGATATTTGAACACAAAGAACATTATTTACAGGGAAAGGTAGAAAATGAAGGTACATTCAGATATTTATCTGAAAGTGATAACTTGTATGCCAAATTACTTACTTCCGAACCTGAACTAACTAGTGAAGAAAAGCAGAAACAAATTGACACTGTGAAGATTTTAAGAAAAATGTCCATAAAAGTAAGCGCACTATACTATATAAATATTGATTTTAAAAAATAATGAAAGTAAATTCGTAATAAAATACAGTATCTTTTTTTTTTAGAGTAGAAACTCATCTCTGACCAGTGCTGCAAGCGAATTAAGCCTACCAGACAGCATACTCTTAGAAGAAAATGTGGAAGAGGAACCGGATGAAGAAATAAAGATCAAAGATATGCAAGAAGTATCATCTAAAGGCAAAGTTCATGGATCTCTTATCTGGAAATATTTTCTTGCTGGTGGAAATGTCTGTTTCGTGTCCATAGTTTTAGTATTATATGTCTTGGCACAGTTATTGGCGAGTACAGTGGACTATTTTGTTAGTTTCTGGGTTAACATTGAAGAGTTTAGAAATGTTTCTCTTCCCAAAAATGGAACAGACGAAATTACCATTGCACCATCTATTGTGTGGTCAACAGAAACTTGTGTTTACATTTATGGAGGATTGATAGTTGCTCTTTTTGTTACAGCCTTATTAAGATCTGTGCTCTTTTACAAACTAGCTATGATAAGTTCGCAAAATTTACATAATATGATGTTCCGCAGTGTAATTGGTACGACCATGAGATTTTTTGACACGAATCCCAGTGGTCGTATCCTAAACAGATTTTCTAAAGATATGGGTGCCGTAGATGAAGCTTTACCAAAAGCTATTCTCGATGCTGGACAGGTTAGCATACATGTTATACAAGCTATAACTTAACAAAAGAGTATAATCTAGAACCCAATTGGTGTCGATTTAACCAAGCTTGCTTAAACGAAAAATTTCGCAAAAATGTTACAGGGTGTTAAAGTCTCCTTTTTGTTTCTTGTTTTCTCATGAACTCAGAACCCAGTTAACCAATTTAATCAAAATTTGCTATTGCTTAGCTTCTCTTTATGAAGTGTGCAGTCATTATGTTCCTATTAGGTTAAATCATACAGGGCGTTCATTTTACTACAACAATTTATGAATATTCTTCTGTAACTTTTTTGTATGTTTAAATTGTTACACGCTACTTTCAGAAGTAGGAAGAGAATTTTATTCTACACAAAAATGTATACCATTAAAAGTCGAAATTATGCTCGATTATGAAGATATTACAGAAAATATTTATTAACACATACTTCATATTTTCTGGAAATAACTACGTATCCATAACAACGTGGCAATTTCGATAAGTCACTGTTAAGTCTGTATTTTGCATAAATGTGTTTCTAAAAATGCCTCGTCACAATGAATTTACGAATTATGAAATGAGAGACATGGTAGTGGTATATATGCAGGAACATTTTAGTGGACGAGCTGCTAAAGGAACATATGAAGAACTTTATCCGAATCGCAGACAGCCTTCTCATACATTGTTTGCTTCTTTATTAATCAGATTAAGAGAAACTGGAAACTTTCGGTCTGATTCACGAAATGGAAGGTACGTTCAAAGAAGCGTACAAGACGAAGAACAAATTCTAGAAGGAGTAGAAGAAAATCCCGAAATTAGTTTTCGTCGTTTGTCAGCAGTAACATGAGTTGGCCGCAAAACTGTTTCAATTATACTCCACACGCAGCAGTTACAATGTTATGGAACATAATCACTAAGCAATAGCAAATTTTGCTCAAATCTGTTAACTGGGTTCTGAGTTAAGGAGAAAACAAGAAACAAAAAAGAAACTTTAACACCCTGTAACTTTTTTTGCGAAATTTTTCGTTTAAGCAAGTTTTGTTAAATCGACACCATTTGGGTTCTAGATTATACCCTTCAAGTATATAACATTCGTTAGGTAACAAAGTCGTTTCAATTACTCGTTACTTTTTTTAGATCCTGCTGTTAATGGCTGGTTCTCTAATTTTAGTTGCTGTTGTGAATCCACAATTTTTAATATTAGTGGGAATCACTGGTATATTCTTTTTATTGTTAAGGCACGTTTTCTTGAGATGCTCAAAAAATATTAAACGATTAGAAGGAATTAGTAAGTCTGTGACGTATCTAACTTTACAGAGTTTATTAATAGGTTTCTTTATAGTGAGAAGCCCCGTCTTTACACATTTAAACGCAACTCTACAAGGATTAACTACAATAAGGGCATTTGGAGCACAGGCTATTTTGAAAGACGAATTCGATAAACACCAAGATTGTCATACAAGTGCTTGGTTCATGTTTATTGCGGCAAGTTCGGCGTTTGGATTTTGGTTAGACATACTGTGTTTCATCTTCGTTGGAATCGTTACATTTAGCTTCCTTACGTTTAGCGAAAGTATGTACATTATATCATCACGAATTATTCTCCTTCAATGATATTTTCTTTTATTAGACTTAGGTCTGCATGGAGGAGAGGTTGGCCTAGCGATTACACAAGCGGCAGCCCTAACTTATTTAGTGCAGTGGGGCATGCGTCAGTCAGCAGAGGTGTCCAATCAACTGATGTCCGTCGAAAGAGTTTTAGATTACAAACACCTACCTCAAGAGAAGCAACCAGATACACCGAAAAATCCGCCAAAAGCTTGGCCCGACAAAGGTCAAATCGTTTTTAATCACATGGAACTGAAATATGTCGAAACTGGTCCACTGGTTTTAAAGAACCTAAATTTTATAATTAAACCAAATGAAAAGGTACCCGCTGATCCAAAATATTAAACAGGTCAACAAGGGTCAAGAAGCAGACACACTAATATGCATTCCCGAAGGATTTTGGTGCGCGGTAGTTTTTTGAAAAAGAATAGATAACATTACTACATAACCTCAAATATGACGAAAAACAGTGTTCTTTTGCACTTTTAGGTTAGGATATCTCAAAAACCTGACGTGATAGAGCAATTCTGCTGCCAGATTCGGATTCAGCGCACCTAAATCATTCGGAAATATATATATTCAAATTTCTGCTTCCAAAAAAAAGTTAAATTTTGTTGGTCTGTGCATTAATTAATTTTCAACTAAAAACACGTAAAAGACGATGTTTTAGAGAATAAACAACACTTCAAATTAAATTTAAAAAATTATCCAGACACACGTGCCAAAACTGATAATTATATTGCTGTTATGTTTTAGATTGGAATTGTGGGCAGAACTGGTGCTGGAAAATCATCCCTAATTTCAGCTTTATTTAGGCTGGCGGTAGTAGAAGGAGAAATAAACATCGATGAAGTCGACAACAAAGATCTCATTCTGAAAGATCTCAGATCAAAAATATCTATAATTCCTCAAGATCCTGTGTTATTCTCGGGAACTTTAAGATATAATTTAGATCCGTTTGAAGAATACTCTGACGATGTACTGTATAGAGCGATAAACGATGTAGAATTGAAGGATCCGTCCAATATAATCAACAGATTAGAGAATAGAGTGATGGACAGAGGAGCCAACTACAGCGTTGGTCAGAGACAACTGATTTGTTTAGCCAGAGCTATAATAAGAAATAATAAGATACTTATGTTGGATGAAGCTACTGCAAACGTAGACCCACAGTAAGTTACTCTAACTTTGCATGTCAACTAAAAAAAAGACATTTTTTATTTAAACGTGTTTATTTGTTTTAATTATGTTAAGGTGTATTTTGTTATATGACTGAATTCCTGAAGCGTCTGAAAAAAGTTGCGGTGTTATTTTTTCAAATTAAACTTTACTTTCTAGAACTGATGCCTTGATCCAGAAAACCATCCGCAAGAAGTTTGCAAATTGCACAGTATTAACAGTAGCCCATCGCTTAAATACGATCATGGACTCGGATAAAGTATTAGTGATGGACTCCGGTACAATGGTTGAATTTGATCATCCGTATGTTCTCCTACAAAAACAAAATAGTGTATTTTATAAAATGGTAGCAGAATCTGGAAAATCACTGGCTGAACAACTTAAAAGAATTGCTAGGGAAAGTTATCAGAAGCAGCACGTTCTTCCAGAATAGAGGTGTGAGTTGTTCCCAGGTTCATATTGAAAGATAGTTTAAATAAGTACTTAATGTTCCAGTGATGTGATATTAGGATACCTGCAATTTTAAGGCAGTTTTAATTTAAATTGTACATTATTATATATTTTTAATAAACAAATACAGGTACATATATTTTTTACAGATCTACTTAATGTACTGTTATTTTCTAAATAAAAATATATAATTTGTGATAGAATTTAACCTGTTGTTTCTTTAACGTCACCTTATACATATATAAGTTATCACAAGCAGCACGTTGTTCCAGAATAGAGGTGTGAGTTGTTCCCAGGTTTATATTGAAAGATAGTTTAAATACTTAATGTTCCAGTGATGTGCAGGGCCGCCGGCAGGGGGGGTTAAGGGGGGTCCGTCGACCCCCCCTGGATTTAAAAAAAACGACTTAAAATCAAACAATTTTCGTCTAATTTCTTAAATTTTACAATACCGCCTAGGAATTTAAGATTTCACGTTAACTTAAAACGTTAAAATGAAGCAATGTAATTTGATTGTAATGTAAAAACGCGTTGTGCGAAAACTCCCACAAAGGCAATATCTGCGGGCGTTAAGAAGCGGCCAGCGCCAGTTTCCTAGCCTGCGTTTGCTTTGACTTTGAATTTTTGTGTATTATTATTATTTAGAAATTAAAGTTATGTTGTTTTTTTTTGTTGTTTTTATTTCAATTCTAGACTAGTAAATTTACTTAAACTTTTTGACCCCCCCTACATTTTTTTCTGGTGGCGGCCCTGGTGATGTGATATTAGGATACCTGCAATTATTTTTCGCATCTCCGTTCTTCTATGATTCATGTTGGTAGGTCTCACTTATACATGACGCGCGCACAGGTTTAAAGGAAAAAAGTGTTTCGTAACAGTCCGTTACTACTTATTGATAGCCAGCCAGTTCATTTATTTGTGCCGCACGTGCAGGTCCTATTTGTTTTGTGTATCATTGTGCCTTGTGTAGTGCATTTATCCAAAGAAAAGAATTTCCATGAATCCAAGATAAATCACACGTAAGGGAAATATTATATTAATTATCCATTTCAGAAGATGAGAAGGTATTTCATTAAAAATTTTTTTGTTAGCCGCCCTCGACTTGATAATACTAGCTCGTATACTATGGTACACGCAGAGCAGAGTTTTTAGACTAATTGAAATGCAAATTCCACCTTAAGTGGATAGTCTAGCTGGTCATATTGTAGTTGTTTTTAATTATTTTGAACGCGAACATTTGTTTGCAGAATATACGGTCGTTTTAACCGTCTTAGTAGGGCGTAGCCTCTTTGTTTTTTTGCCCGTATTCCATGCGGCATGTAGAGAGTGGTTTTCACTCCGCTTAAAAGGAATGTCTAGCTAGCTATATCGTAGTTGTTTTAAATACCTTGCCCGCAAGCTTTTTGTTTGCCAAATATTTGGGGCAGTGCGGTCGTTTTGACCGTCTTAACAGGGCGTAGCCGCTTGGTTTTTTGCCCGCATTCCATATGACATGTAGAGAGTGGTTTTCACTCCGCTTAAATGGAAAGTCTAGCTAGCCATATTGTAGTTGTTTTAACTACCTTGCCCAATATTTGGGGCAGTACGGTCGTTTTGACCGTTTTAATAGAGCGTAGCCGCTTGGTTTTTTGCCCGCATTCCATGTGACATGTCGAAAGTGGTTTTCACTCCCTTGAATGGAAAGTTATACTAGGTTATATCGTAGTTGTTTTAACTAGTTTGCCCGCAAATTTTTTGTTTGCCAAATATTTGGGGCATATATACGGGCGTTTTGGCTGTCTTAAAAGGGCTTAGCCGTTTTGGTGTTTTGACCACGGACAATTTGTTTGCAGAATATTTTGGGGCACTATGCGATTGCTTTAATTCGACTAAATAAGGTCTAGTCGTATTGACTTTTTGTCTGCATTTCATGAAACATGTAAAGTGTGGGTTTCACTCTTTTTACATTCAGTCTATCTATCTCTAAGCATTTAGTAGTTATTTTAACCATGTCACCCATAACTTGTTTTAGACATTTTGGCGTAATTCTTCTGCTATTTTTACCCTCTGCATACCATGGTATACACGCAAAGTGAATTTTTTCGTTCTAAAGTGTTCCTATTATAATTTTGCCTTGCTTACATAGCAAAATTTAAATAATCTGCTTAAAGCTACATTTTTTCAGAAGCAGTGATTCTACTGTGTTCCTAAAAAATAATTGTACTTATGTACAAATATAATGCAATTTTATTTTTGAGATAGATCCGAGTTATGTTAACTCCTTCCTTACTCTTGCGGGGTCTTACTCAAAATAGTGAGTTAGTATATACTAATACTCACCACTCCCTTTTAATTCGAACAAAAATTAGAAATTTACAACTTTTTACAGACGAGAGTGAATTAGGTGCTCAACAAATTAATGTCGTATTTAGTACGAGTTCCTGGAGATAGTTACGTCATATTAAACAGTGTAAAAGGCGAGTAATAAAATTAAGAAAGTATACTAAAAAACAAAGGGGGAGGGGCGGAAATTGTGAGCAGTATGGATAAGAAGAGCGATGTGAAGAAGAGTTTACTGGTAAAAGGAACAATTGACCTATTTTCACTCAATTTCACTCAATAATGTATTAATTTCTGTCCACTCGATTGAGTGAAATTTTCCTCTATTAGTGTGAGTAAATACAACTAAAATTTTATGAGTAAAACTATCGGTTCAAATATTATCAAAAATGTGTAGAGTTGTCAAGGTGCCCAGTATTGACTGAAGATGTGCTCAATAATGTCACCCAATGGATTTCATTCAGATCGATTTATTTACAGTGTATATCTAGGTATATGCCTGTACATATAAATATATAATTTACCAAGTATGAAATTTTGTTGATTGTGGCCAAACAAATCAAAAAGTTTGCATCTATTAAGATGAACTACATGCCATTTGAAGGTATAATACACAAATTATATTAGTACAAGCAATATCGAAATAATCCTATCTAAAAACTACATCAACGACAGACTAAATCAAAAGGATGATTAGGAAGTTTAAAATATAAGTTCAGACATTTAGTTGCTTCCTTTGGCTGAAAATTAATGTCTTAATTTAATTTGTCATGGACATATTAAACCAATTAGTAAAATGAATATAGCAAATTAGTAAAATGAATACTTACTTGGAGAGGTATTCAATTATTGGCCATATACCAATGCCATTCAGAGACAAAGTTGTAAAAAACGGCTTTCTTTAAGAATGTTTATTCAACATACTGTAACTTTATAGTTACGTTCTTTGGGCTATGAATCAAAGAAAAATTTGGCTTTCACATATCAAAGCAACAATTAATATCACACTTATATAACAAGTATACATGAAATATCACGAAATAGATAACTACAATTATATGTGTCTTATATCTATTATATCAGTGGACTATACATTGACTTGAATTTGAATTAGTTACTGATGTTTCTGAAACAAAATATCAAGACGAAATTCAAAACGTTTCAAATAGCTATAGTTCTTTTATTTCCCAATGGTACTCTATCTAAATTAGCTTAAAATTGTAAACCTATTGCTTCCTTTTTTCTGTAATAATATTTATATAGAAAGGGTTCAATATTGCACCCTCTTTATGTCATGAGTACCTGCATGCGCAGTCACCATCATTAAGGAAAAAGCGGTGCTGCAATCTGCTTTCCTCAGGTCTTATGACGCATTGGACATGCTGTTAGTAGCAAAGTTTAGTAGGGCTAGGGTTAGTACATACTAATGGCTATAATCTTTCTGATGTCCTGAGGTGATAAAAATTCTATCCCCAGGAATTTGTGATTTATCACCATTAAGCATCCATAGTATCAAAGAATGTATATATAATCCTCGTGTCTGTATAATCTGTACTTTACGCCAGTCCTCAGTCAAAACCTAAAAAGCTGCAAGTACCTCCACATTACCAAATTGGTAAAGGAACGATAATTTCTAATGTTCCATAAAAAAAAAAAAAGAATGTATACACATGTAAATATATTTATTTTTCTTTATGAATTACTTTGGTTTACTTCTCCCATTTGGAGACCACAATAAAACATCGATATCACCAAAATTTTTGGTCGATATAGAAATAAAAAAAAAGGACATTATGCTTGCTACCAAATATATGTAAATATAGGATTGGTGTACTTACATAAAAGAATTTAAAACATTATTATACTTTGTTTGAAAAGCAACACTCTTATTCCGCCCTTAATAATTACTAAAAGTATCCTATAAATTAAGGTTATTGCGAAAACCTACAGCAAGTATTCCGTGACTTGAAATCCTAACCTAGTTCTACTTCTTTTGTGAAAAATATAATTTTTGAAAATGCTACTATTTGTAAAAAAATATAAAACCCAAACTCGTTTCACTTCTTACTTTTGCGTAAGCAGATGGAGTATAAACAGTTTGTAAAATACAAAAGATTCAAATCAAAATGATAACTGAATGAGAAATTTCAGAAATATCTTTTGTCGAATTCTATAGTAAAAAACAGTATTTCTCTAATATTTTCTTTATTATAAAATGAACCGGAATTGTGCATTATTACAACATTGTTCTTCGAAACGAAAATGTTGACCTAGGCATAACAAAATATATGTGTACATATGTATGTACGTGTATACCTGTATATATGATATATAGTATAGCCTATATGATATACATATAGAATGTGGTATATGGTGTATGATATATAATATGTAATATATAATGTATGATACATAATAAGTAATATATGGTCAATAATAAAGGAAAACTGAAAAAAAAAGGTTTG
>NW_019416255.1:1492867-1512618 GCF_000390285.2 Anoplophora glabripennis
AGGGGCCCAATATACTGCCTTGGGGAACACCATTATTATTGGGAAGAAACTTAGAGAATGTATTATATAAAACTACCCTTTGACGCCTACCAACTATATAGTTTTCAAAAAATGTACATTCTACATCACCAATACCGAAATATTTTAATTTTGTTATAAGAGTTATATGATTGATAGTATCGAATGCCTTACTAAAGTCCAAGAGTATTAAACAAGTGTCTTTGTTCACGTCGCTTGCCCGCAAAATATCATCTGTCACATTGATTAACGCAGTTGTAGTACTGTGATGACGCCTAAACCCAGATTGGCATTTTGCGAGAATGTCATGCTTAGCCAAAAACTCACTAAGTTGCACATGTACTGCTTTTTCTAAAATCTTGGACAAGACCGGCAGAATACTTATGGGTCTAAAATCGGAAACATTTGACGGAATATCAGTTTTTCGCGTCGGTATTATATTAGCATATTTCCATGATTGAGGAAACTGACCGGTAGTGAGACAACTGTTAATTATAAAAGTAATGTGTTCACTTAAATGAGGTATCAAATACAGTAACATTTTCAACGAAATACCATCAGAACCCATGGCATTCGACTTGACATTCATTAGAAATTTATCCAAATCAATACATGTAATGGGTTTAAAATTAAAGTTATTATCCATGTTAGACCAAGCTTGATTTATATAATTAGATTCCAAAAAATTATCATTATCATTACTTACTACATTTACAGAAGGTATGCTATTAATAAAAAACTCATTAAATTTATCAGGACTACCAATATCAGAAAAGCACTTACTTGTATTGTCAATGGAGGAAGAAATATTTAAAAACTTCAACATTTTCCAAAAATTCTTAGGATTATTTTTAAATGCATACTGTAAGAATGCCTTTTTTTCAGACTTAACAGCTATGTTAACATAATTTCTAATTTCCTTGTACTCTCTCCAGGATGCATCAGTTTTTACGCGCTTGTACTTACTAAGAGATTTCCTTTTAAGTTTTATTAAAAGTTTAAGATTATCCGTAAGCCAAGGAGCAGGTGGTTTAGTAATCCTAGAAGTCTTAAAAGGTGCATGCAGGTCAAATAAATACGTGACTCTATCGTTAAAAAAGGATATCATGTCATTTACATCTACCAGAGTATATATATGATTCCAAAAAATATCGTGTAGGTCCATCAAAAATAAATCGTAATTGAACTTGGAAAAATCTCTGTACGTTTTAAAACTAATAGAGTGTTTTGGCTCAAACAGCTTAATGTCACATTTAACAAAACGATGATCAGAAATATCATCCATTCTGTAAACATCCACAGTGCCGGTAATTTCCGGACAAGAGGTTACAATTATATCAAGAAGTGACCGAGAGGTAGCGGTTACTCTAGTGGGTTCACTAACCAATTGGTTTAAACCGTATTTACTTAAAAGTCTAAGAAATAAATTAGAATCATAATTATTATTAACTAATAAATCCACATTAAAGTCACCGCCAAACAATACGTAATCAAATTCTGGTAACAGCGCAACTAGCATACTTTCCAAGTTATCAATACATGCATTTAAGGCAGCTGATGGCGGCCTATATAACGTTCCAAAACAAACTTTTTTATTCGCTATTCTAATACTAATCCACATATATTCCAGAGGACCATCTGGGAACATGTCACCCAGTACTTTAAAAGTAAAAGATTCTTTTACAAAAAATGCCACTCCACCTCCTCTGCCCCCCCGATCTCTTCTAACTAAGGCATAACCAGGCAAGTTTACGAGACTATTCGCTAAGAAGGGGGTAAGCCAAGTTTCAGACAACCCAACAACATCAAAGGCGCCCTCAATTACAAAATCAGAAAAAAGGTCAAATCCTGAGCAAAGTGATCTAGCATTGAAATGAGAAAAATTTATCCATTTAGCCTGCATATATCGTTCTTAGTCTCCAGTGTTGTATTTCTACAAATATTACCCAAGCGATAGAATTTATAACAATAAATAATTCATAATTCAATTGATAAACTTTTTTAACCATATGCCAACATTTACAGTAAAACTACTAGTAGATTAAATTCAAGACAATAAAATAAAATAGCCTACTTTCTTTTAAACAGCAAAAAAGTTATACAAAGACAGTACAGCGCAAAGAGAACTATAGTCCTACCAAGCCGATCAAATTATATGGGCACAAAATAACATATTAATAGCAAATCAACATAACAACGACAATATACCGGTATTAACAGATACTAATTAGCTAAAATACAACACAAAAAATTGTCAACTAACTAATCAATCCACAATTTTAATCGCTAAATCGATCGCAATCTAAAAACTACAAGTTTAAACGAAATTTTAAACATACAAAACTCTAAATATCCTCCATGGATTCAATTAACATCTTTTTATCGCCCTTCCAAGCAAAGATCTTACCACCAGTAGACCAAGCTTTATTACTACCATACTTTTTCCTTGCATTGAACAAAAGCTTATATCTTTGAGAAGTCAGATCTTCAAATATAGAATAAGGAGAATTCTTCAAACGATTTCTCACACTTAATATTTCGTTTCTTTTCCAGTTGGTTACGAAGGTAACTAAAATCACACGAGGTCTATCTCGAGAATCATCCACTTTTCCCAAGCGGAAAGCTGCATCTATATTACTACCGTTACAATTTACCTTAAGGTTGGTACTGATAAAATCGATAATTGTCAGAATAACATCCTCGCCTGTAGCCTCGGGTATTCCACAAAATCTTAAAGAATTTTTCTTCAAGAGTTGCTCAAACGAGTCATACTTTTGCTTAAGAGAAGCAATTCCTTCTGTATTAGAACTAACCTTATTATCCAGAGCTCTAACAGTGTCCACGAGCTTATTTAGAGTACTTTCAAATTTACCAAATTTTTCATCCATTTTGGATTCCAACTTATTTGAAATTTTAGTACACATCTTAGTGATCAACTCCTCCATTTTATCATCAGGATTTGAACTTTGACCATCAGGAGTATTTACAGAAGCACTACGAGTTGCTTTACTTCCACCAACCATGGTACACACTACTTAATCGACCTGGTACAACCTCACCACTGCTTGCAGACTAATTTTGAGTATAATTCATTAAAAACGTAATACCAACGTTCAAAAAGTCAACTACCGGATAGATGACCGTATTACACAACACTTACGCCAACATTAGCGTAATTTACGTCTATATATCACTCATAAAGACCGTTTCAACTGGAGCTAATACGAAACGTGCTACTCATTCACAGAACATATCTCTCTCGAATGGTGTATGATATGTAATATGTAATATATAATGTATGATACATAATAAGTAATATATGGTCAATAATAAAGGAAAACTGGAAAAAAAAAGGTTTGTTTTAAAAAACCAATTTAGATCAAATATGAAAACAGTAAGGAGAAGAAGCCACTAATTCTTCTGATTGTCATAATTTGATAAAATATAAGTACTTCTTATTTTACTTGAGAAACTTTTATCATAAAACTATAAAATAGCTCATAATTTAGAAACTTTTTTGACTGCACTTAATCGCGCTAATTGTTCACTCTAAACATCTACCAACATGAATCATAGAAGAACGGAGATGCGAAAAATAATTGTAAGTTTCGATCGACTTACTGTAAGGAAGATCAAACTCAATTATTTGAGCATCGTAGTTCTTCTATGATGGGGCCCACCCGCCATTATTTTTTTTACTCACAGCGCGATTGGTTCGGTCACAAAATGAACTGGCTAGCTATCAATAAGTAGTAACGAACTGTTACGAAACACTTTTTTCCTTTAAACCTGTGCGCGCGTCATGTATAAGTTAGACCTACCAACATGAGTCATAGAAGAACTACGATGCTCAAATAATTGAGATTGATCTTCCTTACAGGTAAGTCGATCAAATCTTACAATTTTAAGGGCAATTTTAATTTAAATTGTACATTATTATATATTTTTAATAAACAAGTACTTACAGGTACATATACTTTTTACAGATCTACTTAATGTACTGTTATTTTCTAAATAAAAGTTTATAATTTGTGATAGAATTTAACCTGTTGTTTCTTTAATGTCACCTTATACATATGCCATAAACAATTATTACATAATGTATGTCTATTCGAATAAATAACACGTTGCACATTACAAGTACTTCCGAATACTTATTTTTCTTAGATTAAGCTTACACATAATATGCCTTTTTTGAAATGAATAAAATGACCTTTCAAAAAACACCCGTGTTTAATCAAAACTCATGTCAACGCAAAGATATGGCAAATAATAAAAGGTTGTGTCAGATATTGTAAGCGACTTCTATAATTTGGTAAAAAATAAGCTCTAGTTCATTCACCCTAAAACACTAATGACGTCAAAGTCTCTTAAAAAATTTTCGGAGTTGTTACAAAAAATTTGGTAATAATAAGGTCCACAACTTTAAAAAAAAACAAGATTGTACTACGGAATCTTATTTGGTTTTTTTGGCAAAGAAACTACTGTAGAGATGTGGATCAATTATGTTTCGTGGTATTAATTTTTTTTTATTGTTATTTAATTTGTAATCCTCAACATTTATTAAAAAAACATATTCGTGATTTGTTGTTGGTTATTGTCTTTAACAAAATAATGTGAGAGTACTCTGCAATTTTTCTGCATAATCAAAAGTGTTTCGTAGCTACAAAGAGATGAAAAGTGATAGCTCTAGAGAAACATTAGTTAAATAAAGATGGGGATTATACTTATTCTTTTAGTCAGTTTTGCTTTAGCGTAAAGGCTTAAATACCTACCTTCACTTCGATGACACATTAAATGTTCGCAATTAAACGAATTTGATACTGAAGAATTGTTAGCAAACGTGCCAATCGGACACAGTTTTAAGAATGACACGTGATGTTGATGATTTCGAATTTTCTTCCAACTTTCCAACGCCAACAAAAGTATATGTCCATGTCCAAAGGGACCCAGATGATCTTCCACATGAAGCAAAAGGAGCGCACAGAAAATACAATTTGCGGTTGTTTCGAAGATTTCTGCCGAAGCTCTCTATGAAGTTTGCGTTTACATTGCTGTCGGCCTAGACCTCAATTCTCAAGCCCCAGTCACCCAGGTGAAGATTACACGGGATACATATACTCGTAGAAGCTTCCAAACTACATAAGTTCCAAAGTTTCCAAATATGCAGGTACTTTCCAGAGGCCTCAAACCAGTGATAGGCAAGGCAAAGTATAAAGACAGTGATAATAGACACAAGGATACTCATATTAAAAGAGGCCAAAAACATTTTCTTAATTTACAAAATATATATAATCCTTTAGACAAGTCAATAACATTAAAACAACGTTAGTATTCTATTTAAATAGGAAAATCGAGAAATTAACCTCAATAATAACAAAATATAATCAAAACAAGTTCAGGATCATAATGTACATAAAAAGGCCGTCATTTTCTTTCCCATTTTATTGCATGCTCCGTGTAGAAGCGCACTCGTCGAAAAGCAGTATATTTCTTCAGGTATGTGATCTAATGGGTCTAAAACAAACTGCTTTTATGCCTTCAACTGGAAATTCAATAATTTTCATGAAATTCGTAATTTTGTTTTTGTAAAACTTTTAGCGATCGTAGCGTCCACCATCCCTCAGATAGCGCGCCCACACTTTAGGAACTACTGATATAATGCAAAGACTGCTTATTTATAAATCTTATATGGATGGGTTTTAGTATAAACATGAATATTTCTTTAAAGGAACGCATTTATCTCGTACATTCAATTGTGTTGTACATTCAATTGTGTTATCGTAATTGTATGACAGTGGAGAGTATGTTCGTAATGACACTGCATTTATTTATTTTCTAAACAAAATATTGAAATTCATTCAGTGAGACGAGAAATTCAAATCGAATCAGCAATGATCTTTGAAATTTGCAATTCATTAATTGAGAAAAGAAATTCAAATTTAATCAACAATGATATACAAACTTGTCGACTGTAAAGGTCAGCGACATTTAACCTTTTCTTTTTTTGTGATAAGAAATAAATTTATATAAACTTTAAAAAATGGGAAAGCCTTAGTCAGTGTATTGAAAAGCAAAATTGAGCATATTAAATTTCACATTCTAGACAGGACAACTAAAGAATTGAGGTGCCTGACTTTTCCTCGTATACGTCACTGGTTAAATCATTACTTGTTTGGCAGCGGAATTGAAAGGTATCAAAAACTGTTTTATTATTTTTGCATCATTAATACAAAACAAAATATTAAATTATTTAGTTATTATTAAGGATATATTTATTTTAAAACTATATTGTGTGGGCCATTTTGGCGATGTATGTATTGGGATGTAAGATACTGTAAGAGATAGAAAAAGCATTAAATTAATTCGAAATCTGTAATTTTCTTTGCAACTTTATTTTTTCTTATGGTTCTTCGGCACATTAGTATTATTGAAAAACCTTAAAGAACGTTATTTGCATTCACCATAAAATCAATATCGCGTCCATAACAAAAATTGAGCTGAAAAGAAATGATGTCTCGATATTGCAATATTGGAACAAAAGTCTAAACTCACAGTGAAATTCATTAACAGAAAATTGCCATAAAAAAGTGTTTACTAATTTGAAAAACTCGTAAAATTAAATAAATGTACTTCTTTGATGGCAGATATTCTTCTGGTCTGAAATGTAACTCCAAACTAAGAAATACACAAAAATAGTTTTTAATGTTTTAAGGAATTTCCCTTAACATATAACGTGCTTTGTTTCTAGAATACGAAGTATAATATTCAGCAATGTTCAATTACAATAAAAAAATACTGAATCATATCAAAAAATTTAAATTGTTGGTAAAGTTCCGATTAAAACAAAAAAATAAAATATTATAAATAAATACAAGTACATAAGCAGGTACCTGCATTCGTGCAGACATTAAGTTGAATGTTTACATTTTTTCCGTATATTTCATGTGAGCTTAGTAATCTCAGGTTAACACGTTAAGATAAATTAACGATTTATCTGTACTGTCACGAATCACTACTCCGCTTAGGGCCAAATTATTCGAGCAAGTTTATCTTGCAGTTATCTAACTAGAAGATTAAAATATATTGGCATCTGTACCTTTCAATTGGAACAAATCACATCTTAAGCTTATAGTTAGTTACTGTAAGTTAAACTTGCTTTGATAATTTGGTCCTTATTCCTTCACCACCGTACAGACTAAACGATTTCCCTTGTACGATAAATCTGTACAGTTTGATTTGTTATGTGTTTAGTAGGCTTAAGGAGGTTTATCGGGTACGGAGGTACGTCTTAAAGTCTAACGAGAGTTTCTGTACATTCGCTAGTGACTAAAGTAGTAAGCCTTTAGATTTGGCAACGTTGCACCTGGCTGGCTTTGTTTGGATGCCTAAGTTTGAAATATACACCATATGTCACACCTGCGAATTTCAAATAATACGCTACGTCGAGAACCGCGACGTTGCCGCTATCACGCATATGGACGTTAAGTTAATCAACAACAGCAGTTTGAAGGAGAATTATTATAAATTATATATCTTACAAGTACCTAATCGATTTCTACGAGCTGTCATACGGTTCCTTAGATGTCGGTTTCCTATTTATACAAGTTGCTGTAAAAACCGTTTGTCAATTGATGCGCATTCTAAGTGGAAAGACCAAACAAATCTGCATTCTCATAAGACTGTACTAAATCGTGAAAAATTATTTTATTAATATCTCGTCTCTTAGGTATCCAAACTAGTCATAACTTTTTTTGAGGATTTTCTTCATATTAATAAGTTTATAGTATTTTTTTTATGAATATTTGTTCGTCAATTCCAAATCCGATAAACCTCCTTAAATAGATGACATAAACACATCACACGACAGTGTAGCGTTTGCAATTTCAATACGTTCCTCTCAACATTTTAATATGATTTTGAATAATATAATTTTAAAGTAAAAACGTACCTTATAAAACTCTCAAGGTTGATTGCTAAAGATACAAATTTGTGCTAAAAAAAATGTTACAATCCACAAATAATAAGTTTTCAAGGAAATACTTGAATAAACAGAGTTTTGTGACTGAAGAATGAAAAGCATAATTAGCATCATATCGGTCGAACTGATTTTTCAAAGCATTATTTTCCTATGATTTAGGAATATCATTATTTTTCCATGACCAATACATTTTATTTCAAAATGGTCGATACTCCTGTTTTTTTCATAACAATTTTGAAATTAATTTTACTTCCAAATGTTGAGATCTATTAAAGTGATACGAATTATTTGTTTTAATACAAGTTTTATCGAACAGTAGAAATATGCAAAAAACTTAAAGTTAAATTTAGTCACAACCTTCTCGGTTTGATAAAATTTATTTACTTTTCGACTATGCGTTTTAAAGCTTAGAAGGAATATCCAATTTCAAAATCATTGTATTATCCTGAACAGTCTAGGAGATACATGAAAAAAACAATTTGCAGGGGCTCATTTTTAAGGAGTTGTAGCCCCTTATGAGACATTACTATGGTCTACCTATGAGCCTATGTTTATATAAATTTGCATTATTGTTGACGGGTGCAATGTAAAATATTGCAAGCTAGTTTCAGGGCACCCTGTATATGGAACGTTATTAAATTACTTCTGCCTGAAACAACTTCTATGAATCCTGGGCTTATTAAAAATTCACCAATGTTTCCAAAATAATTCAAGAAGCCTTTCAGATGCCTTCCACGGGGCACAAATCCCAGCAAAAATATGTAACAGTAGACAAAGGGTCACTGCCAGGTAGAAAATAAAATTTGTTATATGTTTCGAAAATTACCAAACAATTTCCTACCAAGCCCTGATCGCCGTCAAACATCATCAGCCATCGCAGACGATGCTACCAAAGCTGAGCTGAGCCTCCGCCAACAAGCGCGCAAAGGTGCGAAGATTTTCAACTTACCTCTGAATATTTGAAAATTAAAATATCTCCAAATATTACGAAATTCGGACTAAAGCAGCAACATATCAATATGAATTATCAAAATTAGTTACAGGTCTATAAACCTTCCAGAACGAGTACCATTCTAAGAAGGGCGGTTTTTTATGAGGCGACATTTCGAAATTCGAAGAATCCCTAGAGAAACCCTACGGACCCGTGTACCCTGCAGTTTATTAACCATGGACGAATACTTGGCCAGTAAACTATGTAGTATTCTCTAAATTTTCATGTTTACTATATATATAAAACTTTCACAAATGCATTCATTAAATTATCAAGGTTTTCAGTAAATCCCACAATTTATAAAATTCAAAATTGTAAAGAATTTAAAAAAAGATTGACGAAACCTATCAATAAAATATAAATGTAATGCCTGCACAATAGACACCAAATGAACGTACTCGCAATTATAAATAATAAACAATAGTGCAAAAGTCCAAAAAAATTTAAACTCTCGAGATGCTGTGTGTTATAGTCAAAACCAATAGAACACCTCGCATAAGCAAAACACCTCGCTATAGTGGAAGAATGACAAGCATGGTGTAGGTAACTTTAAGCATCCGTTTAGGTAGGCGTGAAAAGGAAGACGTTCGATCACCCCGTTTGCCTCCTTGCGGACGAGCAGGAGACGAACACAAAATAACAGAGTAGTTGTAGTTTTGATATTTCTTCATAAAAATGGGTACCTAACAATACAAATATTTTCTTTAATTTCAAATTGATATTTTTGGATACAGTAATATTCACTGTACCACTTTTTGTTTACGAATATTTATTTTACTCTCAATTTTTCTTTGATGTTAGTTTGTTCAATTTTTATTTCAGTATTGTAAATAGTTAAATGTTAAAAATACCTACATGTTTATCAATTTTTTAACACTACTTCCATAATTAGCTTGTCTACAGGAAAGAGTTCTAATAATAGTACGCCTATGAGCAGGAAATCTAACAATGAAGTTTAACATATTTACTATTTATTCTTAACAGAATACGAAAATAATCACTAATATTTTATTTCCAAGTAAGACTTAGGAAATAGAACCGTAAGATATTTCAAAGTTCACGAAATTTAAACATTGAATGTATTTTTTACAAAAGAAATGTGCCCTTGACTTTAATAGAATGTTCCCCTTTCCCGTAAAATTGAGTTCTATATGTCCATAAAAATGTAAACAACGGTCAATACATCGAGTATCCCATTAGCCTGATAGACTTGACACTACATTCAAAATTAAGAAATAGATACAAATCTGAAAATGCTTTCTACATGGACGTAGGTGCACACATTTCAACCAATGTGTTTCCCTTGTGCATCAATAAATTTAAAAAAACAGTCACTTCAAAAACACAGAAAATATCAAGAATTCAAAAAAGAAATCAAAGAGAAACAAAATTTTAAAATTTTTTCTTAAAATTATTAATGACTTTTGGGACATAATCAACATTTCTGCCAATGGATAATATTTACGCTAATAATAGACATTGGTCTCAGAAGCTACGCTACTACGTATCTAACGATAAGAAATATCAAACATCGCAGTCTGTTTTGTGCGATTACTTAAAATAGTCGCAACGTGTTTATAGCAAATAAGTATCATTGTCTAACAACCGAAGGGTGAGTGATTATCGGAAATGTTAAGGCGGTTGCAATGTAGTACAGGGTTGGCTGTATGGCTGGTTCTCTTTTATGTAATTTTATTAAAAAAAAGAGACACAACCGTTGCCTTCTCATAACTGCAATATTTATATTATAAGAATATACAGGGTGATTTCACTGCAAGAATAGATTCATTACCAAAAAGTAAGTTTTCTCTATAAACTTTTATCCTGGGGAATGCGGTATTCGAGATACAGGATGTTAAAGTTTACAAAACAAATTATATTTTGTCTCATATCTTCATAATGCGCTGACGGAATTGAATGAAATTTACTATACCATATTCAATTAATTAGGCCTTTTATTGATTGTAATATTAACCCCCTGGCTTTAACCAGTGGCGTGCTACTGGAGGAGCCACCCCATTTTACCAAGAAAAATATACGAAACTGGCGGTTTTTTGTAGAAATAATGTTACATTCAGGTACTGTTACGTTAAATGAATGAAAAGTGTTACTTCCTCTTTTTTAATAGTAGCAGTCGTTTAGGAGATATTTGGGATTGTTTTTACGTTATATTGAATTTTTCTAATAAATTAATCCTTTTATTTGATGAAAATGTGCTACTAAAGCGTTCGCGAACTTTTCCCTAGAAAAGAATACACCACTGGCAGTTTTTGTAGAAATAATTTTATTTCTGGAAAAAATATTAGTCTAAATAATAAAATAGGTAACATTAGCAAATAATCATAACATGATTTTCTCTCAGGAGGTTACACTTTTCCTATATTCTTCGCCACAACTCGTGTTCACACAAGGACTTCAGCTTGAAGAATAAACAAACAAAGCTTAGCAAAGTTATAACACTAAAACGAGATCATCGTAAAGCTTACTAACTGATAATGCGGACAAAAAAATTAATTTTTGCAAATAGATTTTAAACAAATATGACAAATAAGTAAATTATCTCATATACGGATGCTACTATTAAAAAACACCAACTAACAATTTTCATTATTTTAATCTAACCTGAATTTAATAATATTTCTAAACAGAATCGCCAGTGGTGTATTTTTTCTGGGGAAACGAAGCGGCACTTCCAGTAGCACGCCACTGGTTAAAGCCACAAGGTTTAATAATATATTCAATAAAAGGTCTAATTTAGTGAATACGCTATAGTATATTTCATTAAATTCCGTCAGTACATTATGAAGATATGGTAGAAAAAAATTTTTTTGTAAATTTTAACACCCTGTATCTCGAATACCAAGTCCCGCAGGAAAAAAGTTTATAGAGCAAACTACTTATTTTTTGGTGGTGATAGTCCTGCAGTTTCCGTATTTAAAGGGAAATCACCCTGTATATGTAAGAATTTGGATAACAGTGAAACAAAAAGAGGTAGTGTCTATTTTTCTACTCAAATCGCTTGACATGGAACTTACTATGAAATATATAGGTATAATACGTAATAAATAGTACCAGCAAAAGTTAAAAATAAAATAATTACTTACTCATAAGGAAAGCGATTGGAGAGAATAATTAACAGTTAGTTGTCCTAAGTGTTCTGCGGTCAATCCTCCCCGGCGATCGGTAAATACCCATTTAAAAACGAAAATTACCGTTCAACATTTACCAAGGTCACAGGCGCATATCTGAAGTAGTAGAAATTTTTAATAGATGCTATTTTTATTAATGGTGGCGAAGCATCAACTACTTCGCACATACATGTACATTCGACGTAAGATAAAGGTTTCCAATCTGAATCGTATTTTGTTTGAAATATCACGGCTTAACCGCTTGTCTATATGGGGCGTTCCCATCAAACTCGTCGTTGAATGAACAGTATGACGATATTCCACCAAATAGAGATACGCTCTGGGGACGTATACAAAATATTTGATATGTTATAGACGTGAATTATATACGACGCCTTGTTACATCTACGCCAAACAGATTACAAGCCGTTATTGATTCGGATGGTGGTTGGAATATTATTAGACTGTTTTGTTTTTTCATTGTTTATAAAATTATGTCAAAATAAGTAAATAAGTTCATAACATTATGGGCTCGGAAATGCTTCCTTTCCGATAGATGTAAAATTTAAAAAAAATCTGTTTTTCTAAGTATTTCGACGATTTAATATATTACACTGAGCTTTGGTGCATAATACAATGGCAGTGTAATATCTTAAATCGTTTTCGAGATATTTAAAAAACCTCTTTCTCGAAAAATTTCTTTCGACTTCTATCTCAGAAAGGAAACATTTCCGGACCCATAATGTCATAAACTTATTTACTTATTTTCACTTCCAGAACACGTCCTTAAAATATTTCCCTTTCCTCCCGAAACTGTATAAGTTATAATAAAACTGTAGTTTACAATAATTTTTTATTTTGTTGCCTTCATGACCTACAGCAGAATATGACACAAATTCTTATTTCAAATTATTAATTTTTTCAGGGACAAGAAAAATAATGTGGGAAGACAAAATAGTTTCAAAACCTGTATACCTTCTCTTTCATAATGCATATACTTCAGGCCTGCAATTTTTTGTTATGTCATTACACACGTGCCTACACAAAAAAAATATGACACGCCCCTAATTATTGATGCCTCCCAAAATTCCTATTAATAGTCCACCGGCTCACCCCTTTAAATGTAGTATGCCTTTTAGGTTGGAAACCTTTATCTTGCGTCGAGTGTACATGTCTGCCTCTGATTTGAAGCTTCGTATCGATCAGTTTATTCGATACGTATCTAGCAGCACCCTAATGCCTGCTCTGTCGGTCTGCATGCCGTGAACAATCCAGGTTTTTTGCCGAGGGACGTTGGCCGAGCTTTCACTGTCGTTTATGCTTGTATGAGTGCTTGACGCTTTGCTTGGTCGAGTATACGGCACATATTTTTGTGGCATTCGGTAGCTTTGTGTATCTTGAGAATAGCGACACACGGTTTGGTCATAGATTTAACCTGTTTCTGCTACTACAATGCGTATTGCCGCTTAACAAACCTAACAATATAGATTACTACTGTTTACTTGATTGTCGCCAAAAAGTTTCCGATGTGTACTGATTAGGTACATATGACATTTCCAATATTTCGTTATTTCTTACCCACTAAATAACAGAAGAGAGTTTGTTGTAATTTAGAGGATATGAAAGTTACTGAAAATTTACAGAAATAATAATATTGTATTTTAAAGTTTTTTCTGACCTCAACAATAATATCGGACTTCGTTTTATAAAATACTAGAAAATGTACCGTGTGGTATAGGTACATTTAAGCATTTATTTATTTATTTTTTCAGATGTTACTGTCTTCGTCATGGCTAATAGATATTTCACTTCTCCTTTCTATAACCGTCTACATTCTATATAAATATTTCTCAAGAAACTACGACTACTGGAAGAAAAAAGGTGTCTATTATTTAAAACCAAAGCCATTTATTGGCAATCTTTATGATGTAATCACTTTCAAGAAAACAATGGCGCATTGGCAACAAGACGTTTATAAGTCTACAGATGGACCTTATGTAGGAGTATTCGTATTTCATAAACCTGTGTTATCATTGAGATCACCTGAATTAATCAAAGAGGTATTAATGAAGCACTTTGATCATTTCTCAAACAGAACCGCTTTAGCCCCAGAACATAACCAAATATTCGCAAACACATTATTTCTCTTGAAAAATCCGGAGTGGAAACTGATGAGATCGAAGGTGACACCTGCATTTACCTCTGGGAAACTAAGAGGAATGTTTCCTATTTTAAAAAACATCGGACATGAAATGAATATGTACCTGAACAAGAACCGTGGACTCTTGGAGGCCAAAGATTTAGGCACAAAATATGCGGCTGAAGTTATTGCAAGAACAGCATTCGGAATAAACGCACGCTGTTTCGATGAAGAAAAAAGCAGTTTCTATGAAATTGTCTCTTTGTTTTTTGATTTTAATTGGAAAACCGCTGCATCGCAAACTGCATTTTTTTTCATGCACGGTGTAGCAAATTTACTTCGCTTGGAATTCGTAGATATTAATGCGGTTAAATATCTCAAAGAAGTGTTTTCCTGTACCATTGAACAAAGGGAAAAATCAAATGGAAAAGGAAATGATTTGATTGATATTATTGTGGAGCTGAAAAAGGATAAAGAATTTTGCAATAGAATGAAATTTGGTAAGAAATATACAAATACCGTTTCAATAATAGATATATTTGATCCTAGATTTTATAGATCACGTCGTTGATCTTCTTGTTCACCTTATCCTCCTTCCCCGGAGTTCTGGAAATCTTGGAGATTTTCCTTTCTGCCTGGATTGTTCAACAACACTAAATCTCCTGCCTTAAACCTACTGGTATCGGCTCCGACACCTTACCGGGTTTTCAGACGATCGCTTTCAAACTTTATTTTCTGTCAGATGTTGACGTGGATAGCATCGATTATTTTGGCTAACTCGAATGGGTAGTCTTCTAGTGTGCCAATTCGATCTTCAGGATAGCCGTAAATAATGTTGAAGAGTAGCCCCAATTCTCTACCGAAGACTGTGCTGGCTGGTGTTCTTCTGGTCTCATAGACTGCTGATCGGTAGGCCAATGGTAAAAGAGGCACTTGTCGGTCCAACCATGCCGTTAGATTGTGGATGCAGGGGTGTTGTTCAGATTTTTTTGATATTCTTCAATTGGTAAATTCTTTGATACACAACGATTCAAAATTTCGCCGTTGATTCGACAACAATTCTCTTGAAACGTCGAATATGTAGGACAGGTTTTCAACAAGAACTTCAACTACAGTCACTACCTCTTGATTGGGGAGAGATATACTTCGGGCCATTTACTGAAATAATCCAACGCAATCAGGAGGTGGCGATTTCCAGATTCACTTTGGGTACATGATCCGGAGACGTATGCGGTAAATCTCTTGAAGGGAGCTACAACGTTGTACTGTTTCATCTGACCTCGACTTCTAGTTCTAAGTCCCTTGTTGCTGGAGCAAACAGCACACCGGCGACGTGATACCAATCCTCTATATCTGATCGGCTTCCTAGCCAGTAGAACCATTATCTAACTTAATTCAAAGTCTTGTTTATACCGTAGTGTCGTCCACCTATTCCATCACGAACTTTTCTAAACACCTCGTTGACTCTGTTCCTTGGAAGTACAACCTGCTTACGTACTTTTCTGAAATCTGGACTTTCCTATTGCCTCTTCAATAATCAATTTTCTAAGATAAAGAAGTCCCATACTACCCAGTAACCTTTTAACGTCGATGATCTGTCCGATATTTCTGTTCATTTTGGTAGAGTTCCATGTTCTTTGCAGCCAATTTTCCAATTGATTTAAGACCGTCACCATTCCATTAGTCTTCACTAAGTTTTAAGTTTCCATTACAATTTCTATTCTTCAGTAGTTTTCTGGTTTTGCTAATGCCTTGCTGATGTAAGCTATTACTCTTTCTTCTCAATCCTGGATTTGTGATTCCAATTTAGGAACCACTTTTGCATGTCATTAGTTCTTCATGTCCTGTCCTCATAACAGATCTTAGTGTATATTGTCCTGTCTTCATTGCCATAGTCTTTCCATTTAAATTAAATGTCTGCTACTTTAGGTCTTGCACTCACTGGAATTCACTCCCTTCACAAAATAATAATCTACAGAATCCCGCTTCTGACATCAATTTGTAACAAATTTTCTTTACTTAGTACAATAACTTACAAACTTTGAGACTTTGACACTTCACAATAACAAACTGTAACTTGACCATCCAAAACTACCCCCGTGCTTTAGCGCGGCCGTTTATATATTCTTTACTGGAGATAATGATCTCAATAACCTCCAAAGTAGTAAATATTGTAATTCTTATCCATAATATAACACATATCATTATTTTAGAAGGAGAAAAGATTGTATCTCAACCCATGCAATTCTTTGCGGCAGGAGTAGAAACAACAAGCTCTGCAATATCATTTACCTTATACGAATTATGTATACACCCTGAAATCCAGAACAAATTACGAGAAGAAATACGGAATTATCTTACAGAAAACAAAGAGATCACCTACGAGAATTTAACACAACTGAAATATATGGAAATGTGTATTCTAGGTAAGCAGGTTTTTTATTTTTTTTTTTTCGATGATGATAATGACAATACTAAATAATAATAATTAATGTCTTAGAAACCCTTAGAAGATATCCTGCGTTGCCTTTCCTTGACAGGCTATGTAATAAAGATTTCACAATTCCTGGAACTGATATTTTAATTGAAAAAGGAACCCTGGTCTACATTCCTTTACTAGGATTACATTTTGATGAAAAATACTTTCCTGAACCAGACAAATACAATCCTGAACGATTTGCAGACAAAAGTACGTTGAATAAAGATGGTCTCTATTATTTACCATTTGGAGAGGGTCCAAGAATTTGTTTGGGTGAGTAAAAAAATTATAAATTTATAACTTATATCTGAAACACATAGAGTGTTCCGATGTAAATTAACATTTAAATAAATTAAAATTTAAAAAATGATTTTTATTGGTGATTGTAGATATATTTATTTGAAATTTAGCACATATTTTGATCTTAAGTCGGCACACTTTTTGAGTAATTTTGGTTTAAAATATCAAAGCGCGAACGGAGAGAAGGGGGTTGCAGTACCCATGACCTCTATTTTTTTGAGTTCGTCGATGCTTTTCGAATATTTTTTTTTTTTAGATAAAGCGGCGTTTTGTTTTATTTTTTTCACTATTGTAAGATTTTTATTTGGGACCTCATTTACTAGATATTGTAACTTTTTTGGATACGCCATAAAGATTTAGTCGGCGTTAGAATTTATTTTCTGGGGCTATATGAAAGATATGAGTCGTCTTGTTTATTTCAATTTACTGAATAAAATGGAAATGATCATCATCATGATCAGCGATATTTAATTTGAGCTAAATATCTAAAGAGTTGCAAATCCCGCACAGCAAGCTTTCGGAAATGTTTACTCCCTTTCTCGAGACATATAACCTGAAATTGAATTAAAAAAACATCAGAAAAGAGAAAACAAAAGCATTGTTAAAACTTTTGTACATTCGCTAAATATTAAAACTAATTATAACAATAGTCAAAATTTGACTATAGTAGGTCAAGAGTCACTCTTGATATATCTTTGTGGGTCAGCGGTCAGGAACGGTCCGAAAAGGGGTTTAAATGATGAATTGAAAATATTATTTTTCAGCGTAAATACATGTGTATTTTAATTTTTTTAACCGCGTATTCATTTTCTACTCATTTTTCCCTATCTTTCCTTAAGATTAATGACTTTTTCTGAATCACCTGTATGTAAAATAAGTTTTTTCTCTTGTAGATATCTCAGAAGGCAAAGCTTGATTATATTTTCCATTATATTAATTTAAATACGCCCTGAATCTGTATCAAATATTTTAATTCCCATACCTGCAAATCGTCGTTCCGACTTCAACTTGTGTAGTAGTTTGGCCCAAAAAAAAACGATTATTTTTTTTATGTCTCTTGTGAAAAAATGTTAGTTTATCATTTTAAAAATGTTCAAAATCGTCAAAAATTGAATTTTTTTCTTTTTTTAATTTTTTTTCTCGTTATTTTATCATTTTCTAGGTTGAAAAAAATCTCGATTATGAAAATTTCAAATCGATATTTTAATTTCTAAAGGTCACTCATAATTATTTTAACTTGAAATGTAGTGTACCTAAAATGTTTTCGAGCGACCTCTAAAAATAAATATCAACGAACTAATAATTTTTTTTATTGAATGATGAAAAAAAGAATGGAAATAAATACGAGACACTTAAAAAATTTCTCAAGGCAAAATTTACTACGGCACTGTGAGTATCAAATATTTATAATTTTTTAAAATTTAAGTATCTCGTGATTTATTTCTATTCTTTTGTTCATCAAATTCAATAAAAAAATTATTAGTTCGTTCATATTTATTTTTTAGAGGTCGCTCGAAAACATAGGTACTTACACTACTTTGAAATAATAAAAATAATTATGAGTGACCTTTAGAAATTGAAATATCGATTTGAAATTTTCAGAATCGAGATTTTTTTTCAACCTAGAAAATGATTATTTTATCATTTAGAAAATGATAAAATAAACGAGAAATTTTTTTTATAAAAATCAATTTTTGACGATTTTGGAAATTTTTAAAAATCTTGACCTGATTTTTTGAGGGGACTCTTAAAACATGATAAACTAACATATTTTCAGAAGAGACACGAAAAAAAAAATCGTTTTTTTTTTTTGGGCCACTAATGTGTAGTTTATCAAATTGTTTGGTGATGTTAAAAAAAAAAATTCTTCTTTTTTATTTAAAAATTACAACGATTATTTTTAATTTTACCGCGGACAGTAACAATTCTGTAGAAAATAAGATGGCTGTGTTTAACCAGATTATGATGTTTGATATCGTTTATTGAATTCTTCTTTGCTGAAAATATGCACTTGTTGCATTTTGTAGGTGCAACGACAAAATACAAGAGTAGAGTCTAATATTTCAAAATGATCACCCTGTACTTACCGCGCAATGTTAAAATCAATTTTTTTTTCTAGGTGAAAGGTTCGCCATGATGAACGTCAAAATAGCACTGATAAATATTCTATCTCAGTTTGCTGTTGAACCCACGTCAACTACCCCAGTGCCCATAAACTTTACTAAGAAAAGTTTCGCCTTAAGATCCGATGTTGGTTTGCCCATGAGATTGGTCGAATGTAATTAATAAATTAAGATTTCATTTATATGTCAAGAATAATAATAATAAATATTAACGTTTATTTGCAATGTATAGGTAATAATGATAATACAATATTACAATGTATAAGTAATGATAATAATAAATATAATAATGATGTCTATTTACAATCTATAAGTACAAACATTGACAGTAAAAAGAAAAGTATGGGTAAATACATACATACTCGTAAAGTAAATTTTATAAGAACACTTGTCGACTTGTCTCCATAACTAAAAATGTAATCCCTAAATTTAACTTGAAAAAGCTACAGGGTTCAATAATTTACATTCTATTACTGAGGTAATAACTATTGTTAAAACACAGTTTTTTCACAAATATAATTTTAATAGATTTTAGAATAAAAACAACGATAACATATCTCAACACCACCTCGTCTCTAGTCGTTCTCTCTC
>NW_019416255.1:1513495-1522658 GCF_000390285.2 Anoplophora glabripennis
TTAATATTAGCAAGTGACAGGAAAGTTTCTTTCAACTCTCATGCCCGAAGGCAGTCACACTACTAATCTCTTAAACTACAGTACTAAATCAATTTGCTTATATGCAAGGAAAAATGTAACTTTAAAAAAATGATCTAAGAAGACCCACCTTAATTACTTGTCTGAATCTTGAAGAGCTTAAGTTTATCGCTCGCCACAACTCCTCGGAATCGTCTTTTATCTGTCGATAAAGACTGCACCTGGTAACGATCATTGCCAAGGACTTGAGTCACCACAACTGGACCCATATACTTCTGTACAAGTTTGCCACTGGTCAGTCCTTTTACTAGAGGAGTTCTTCGAACAAGGACCTTGTCTCCAACATTATAACTGATTGCGTCAAGTCTATTTTTATCATAACGCTGCTTCATACGCTGTTCACTTTTCTTTATGTTAGCGACAGCTTGATCTCGCGCACATTTCAATTTACACTGCCTATCTGCCTGGTTATTATTTAAAACAACATCAAATTTAAGTCTAGGTCTGTAACCGTAAAGCAATTCAGAAGGAGTTGTACCGGTTGTTGCGTTTATTGTTCCATTAATACCGCTCTGAACTTCAATAATCTTACTTTCCCATGCGTCTTGGTCTTCACCTACCGCAGCTGACATAGCATTTAAAATTGTGTCATTGAAACGTTCTACCTGACCATTGCTTCTAGGGCAAGCAATAGCACAAAGGATATGTTTGATGTTATATTCTTTACAAAACTCTGTCATTTTCTTACTAGTAAAACCTTTACCGCGGTCAGTAATTATTCTTTCAGGAATACCGAAAAATTTAAGAAGTAATTCCATGGTCTTTGTTATATACTGTGTACTTGTATCTGGAACGGCTTCAATCCAGGTAAATTTTGTGAATCCGTCTACTATTACGAGCATGTATACATTTCCATTTGAAGTTTTGCAAAAGGGACCCAAATGGTCTAGATGTAATGTATGAAATGGTCTGTCAACCTTGGTAATAGGATGTAAACGTCCTCTTTTCCTTCCAGTTGGTCTTTTACTGCATAAACATGCAATGCAACTTCCCACGTATTTTGTTATGAATTGTCTCATTTTAGGAAACCAATAATTTTTACATATTGCTTCCAATGTTCTCTTTGGTCCTGGATGTCCGTTATCATCATGATAAAATTTTGTTATTCGCCAACGAACATCTTTTGGTATTATTATTTTGTTTTCTCCATTGACTATTCGACAAATTTTATTTTCTACTAATACGTAACATTCTTCTGCTTCGTTGGAGTTTATCTGTTGTTTAATAAGCTTACAGTCATCGTTTGTAGATTGTACACATTCAATCTAATCGGATGTTTTGATGGAGGCAACTATATTAACAGGATGTCTACTAAGTGCATCCACATGTTTCATTTGGGTGCCCGGTCGGTAAACACAATCAAAATCATATTCCTGTAGCTCAATCCACCAGCATACGAAAATCTTAAAGGTCCTAAAATTTCATTTATGGCTCTTTGAAAAACGGACGGTGCATTAGTAAGTCCAAACGGAACCCTTTTGTAATGATAGTGACCATCCGGCGTTACAAAAGCAGTGTATGGTCGGCTAGTTTCGGCGACCCTTAACTGATGGTAGCCTGATGCCAAGTCTAAAGTAGAGAAGTAAGAGTTTCCAGTCAACCTATCTAATTGATCCTCAATGCGGGGTAGAGGATATTTATCTTTTACCGTAACTGAATTAAGTTTACGATAATCTACACACAATCTGACATCTCCAGTTTTCTTTTTCACTAAAATAATTGGGCTGGCGTATGGTGATACCGTCGGTTCTATTATGTCCTTTTTTTTAATAAATCGTCGATTATGTTCCTAACCAATTCACGTTCATAATATGATAAAGGATAGGGCCTGTAGCATATAGGCTTATCACAGGTTAGTTTAATTTCCATTTCAATATTTGTAGCTTTCAATTCTGAATTTTTAGTACCAAAATATTCATGATATTTATTTAACAATTTATTCAGTTGTTCTTGTTCAGCGTCAGTCAATGTAGTAGAACTTTCAGGTACTTCAATCTGGTTAGATTGCCCGTCAGCCGAAGCTGAAGAGATTCCCCGTGCTACACACTGACCTCTACTGAACTGAGTAGGTAGCTTGCTGATATTAAAGACCGTCAATAAGCCAATGCCACTGTTTAACATTAGCGGTTTTGCAGGAACAACTAGAGTACCACCTTGACAATATCTTTCAGAATAATTAATCATCAAAGTCCCATTAGGAAGAGAACTAACCACTTCAATACGATTGATACCTGGAACGAGCGGAGTGTCATTTTCGACATGTACGGTATATTTATCTTGATGTTCCACTGCTTCATTTGGCAAACAATTCGAATCTTCATTTAAATAAAAATTCAAACTATCAGCAGTTTTGGTTACATAAACATTTGGTAATTCAGTAAAAGTACGCCCAAGTATTAAATCAAAATCTTGACATTCGTTGTCAACAATAACTAGTGGTATTACACATTCGACGTTATCGATTTTTACTGTTGCGATTGACTCACCTAATGATTCGACAGTAGCACCTCCATATCCTCGCAAAGTCGTAACTTTTCCAGTGTTAATTTTTAAATCAAGCGACTGTGCTTTACGTTGTTTAAGAATACAACAAGCACTACCGAAATCAATATAAGCTTGTATAGGTTTATTGTTTAATTTCACCTTCGACGTGATATTTTCTATCATCGCTAGCAACCAAATTAATTTTCTGGGAGTTATGTTTCAATTTGAAACATTTATCTCTCGTGTGACCAGGTTTTTTGCAATGCGAACAAGTAATCTGATCCTCAGCATTATTTCTATAACAATTTCTAGAAAAGTGTCCCGTTTTACCACAAGTAAAGCATTTATGCGACGAATTCGGTTTAGACACGTTTTGTTTATTTTTGTGTTTATATTGTCCATGCTGTACGTTACTAGTTGACGCTGTTGAAAGGTTCGAGTAATCTGATTCCACCAGAAATTTTAACAATTGATCTGTACTATTACATTTAGCTGCTTGGGCACTTGCTTGTAATAAATTGTTATTTAAAGTCGATATTATAACTTATGTTATAACATGATCAGGCAGATCACAATGTTTGCCAAGACGTAGTTTAGCATAATAAAACGAAACAATATCTTCATGCTGTTTTCTTTCAGAGTTAACAAAACCTTTTAATTTTGAAGCAATACTTCGAACAGAAGGAAAAGCAGAAATTAATTTTTCTTTCCATTGTTGCCAGGTATTCTCAAAATTACTTTGACACTCATACCATGCTTTTGCATTTCCCGTCAACTTACTAATCATACAAAATATTTTAGTCTTGTCATCCCAACAATATAAATTAGCGACCGATTCAATTTTGTTCAGCCGATGTTGTATTGTAACAGAATTTGTAGACGCATCAAATTCTGGTATTAATTCATTGCGACCAATATATTGAGAAATTGACCTAGGTTCTGATGCTAATTGTTTGGGCATCGAACGTGATTGTTCAGCACTTTCAGTTTGTTTGGGTGATCTCGACTCTGGCGGCGACACATGACGAGAATGACGTGGTGGCGTATTACTTCGTCCGTGCGACGACACCAGCGTCTCCGCGTGATCATGAGAATTCCCGCGCGTACTGCGTATTAAAGATTCTAGAGATTTAAGTCTTTTTTCTATAGATTCAACATAATGAGAAGGACTAGCGCTAAGACGCCTTTTCGAGCTTCTCCGTCTCTTATTTACGGTGCGGTCACGGCTTTTGTTTCGACCCATGACGTTATTATTGAGAAATAAACAAACAATAAACAATTGCGCAATATTGTGACCAGGTAAAAATTTGAAAGTCTACTGACCAGACAGGCAGGTAACTCACAGAAAGTCAATCAAATTCATTGTTTTTACTTACTGCATCAAAATGCATCGAAGTTTCTCGATTTTTGCACTTTTTGTCCCATAACACTTTATTTACACAAAATCTAATTTTTCTCTATTATTTATGGATTTTTTGATCCCACTTCTGAAGTTGTTAAAACACAGTTTTTTCACAAATATAATTTTAATAGATTTTAGAATAAAAACAACGATAACATATCTCAACACCACCTCGTCTCTAGTCGTTCTCTCTCCCTGTCCCCGTGCTCGTCCCTGGCCCGGCCGGCGCCCCACCCGTATCATGGCCGCCAAAAGTTTATAAACAATTTTGCAAAGCCTAAACTATCTTCACACTATGCATAAGTTTAACTCAATCCAATGAAATATAAAATGAACAGTCAGCTAAATTAAGCAGGTCGTGACCGAAATTTTGACTTTCCATAAATGAAATGATTTACATAACACAAATAGTTCTTATGTACTTACACAATACTTTCTTATAATAAACATATAAATTGCATGAGAAGTAAACATTAATGTTTATGAAACATGATGAAGATTTAGAGGTGGATTTGAGGAACTTTATCACTCCATATGTCAATTATGGCCCCCACCTAACCTTTGGTATAGACTGGTCCCACTTCTCTTCATCATCTGTAACAGCAGCTAAAGCAGGCAGAATGATACGATTATATCTCTCCACCCGCCCATTGGCGCGAGGAGTGGCAGTTGCATTATGTACTACTTTAACACCAAGTAAGAGACAATATTCCAAGAATTTCTTACTGGTGTAACATGTATCTCTGTCGCAAATTATCCGCCATGGTACTCCAAATGTGTTTATTATCTCACCTAAAAACTTCAGTACAGGAGTGGTTTTAGTGCTTTGCAATGCTTTCATGAATACAAACTTGGTGAAACTGTCCACGGCTATGATCAAATGTATATTCCGGTGATGACTCTTTACGAACGGTCCCATATGATCCACATGGATAATGTCCATAGGGCAGTTAATTTTTGTTATTGAGTTGAGATAACCTAGTTTACGGGTAGATTCTTTATTATATAAACGTCCCAAACAACCTTTCACATATCTCTCTATACCTGGCCATGTCTGGAAACTATTAGTTTTCACTAATAAACTTCAAGGTCCTCCCTACGAAAAAATGTCCAACCCCGTCACGATAGATCATCACTAGTTATCTTCTGACTGACTTAGGTACCAGCCACTTTAGGGTATCGCCTATCTTGCGATAAATTCGTCCATTTTTCAGCACGTAGTCGGTATGAGTTTGCTTTTCCTCTTGGCCAGAGGGTAGGATGGAGAGGAATCTATATAAATACTGGCATCTTTCATCTTGGAGCTGAGTTGCCAAAATCCAATCATATTTATTGATGTTTACAACAAAAATTATTGCTTGGTCAACCTCTCGCGGCGTTTCAACAGCATTCCTACTGAGGGCATCAGCATGAGCCATTTTAATACCTGATCTATATGCGATTGTAAAATTGAACTCCTGCGTTGTAAGCCATCATCTTCGAATCCTAGGAATCAAGTCGCGTTTGGTGAGTGTGGTACAAACAGCTATAGAATCTGTGACGACTTTAAATGGTATACCGATCAAGTATACTCTGAACTGTTTCATGCAATTAACCACAGCTAACGTATCCAACTCATAAGAGTGGTATCTTTGTTCCTCCTTAGTTGTTTACCTACTGAAATGAAGAATTAGTATAATGGAATCGTCTTCTTGTCTTTGCATTAATACTCCTTCTATTCCAAAGTAAGCATCAGTGTGAATTTCAGTCTCTGCACTAGGACCGTATATTGCTAATAATGGTCGACTTTTTCTGTAGGCTCTTTTTTTAAATGCTGATTTATTTATTAACTGACTTAGTTATTATTTTTTTTAACATCATTTATTGTTTATATAATAAATTCCTAAATACTACAAACAACGTACATAACAAAATACTTACTAATTAAAATAATATTTTCATAAGCTAATAGTATATACAAGGTGTCCCAAAAGTGACGCCCGTCCTTCTGAGTTTTGATTAAGGGGACAAAAATAAATCGAAAATCAAGAGAGGAAAATTTTCCGATTGCTTTTCTTTACTGAGTAATTCAAAAAACTAAAAATAAACATTTGGGCTGGATTATTAAATAATTATGGATGACGTTCCGTTAGCAGTTAGACTAAATTATTGGTTTCAACATGGAGCTCCATTACATTATGGTTTACGAGTATGAAATTATCTGAATCAAAACTTCTCAGACAGATGGATCGGAAGAGGGGGACCATGGCCTCGTAGATCACCAGATCTGAATTCCCTTATTTTGCGGTTATTTAAAAAAAAGAACTGTTGTAAATCCAGAAAATGTATAAGCCCGTCCGTATACACGCTGCTGTCGCGTTAATAAACCAATAGATGTTACAAAGAGTTCATACTTCAATGTTGAATCGTGATAATCTTTGTCTTGTCTAAGTAGTAAGCAACTTATTTGAACACCTTTTGTAAAAACAATTTCTATTATTTAAGCACATTATGGTTTTAGTTTATAATTTTTTTCCTCCCCATTTTATAGAATTGTTTTATAATTAAAATGTTTTTTTCTATCCTTTTCAGGTTGAAATAATTCCTTACACCCAGGTACAACCGACAATCGGAAACTATACTTGCCTACTATTAGTTATAAATTATTTGTCTTTGAGATAAAAAAAATGGATTTTAATTTCTTTAGTCTTTTGAATAATTTTTTCAATAACTCAAGAAAGAAAAACAATCGGAAAATTTTCCACTCCTGATTTTCAATTCCTTTTTGTCTCCTTATTCAAATCCCAGAAGGACGGGCGTCACTTTTGGGACACCCTGTATATTGACTGTGAAACGAGAGAACCTGGATAGGACTACCTGTTCGAGCCGAGATCACACACCTGCAATTGCATAAAGAAAAAATGTCTGAGTAACTAATTGGCCATAGAAACAGAATGTATTATTATTTCAAAATTTACGGAATTAAAGTGCAAGTGACTCAAACTCTCCTCAATGCATAAATAAAATACACCAAGTGGCTCATTGGCGTAATTGAACTATAAATGACGTAACATATCTGAATAGTTAACGTGCTAGTGGCTCAAACCCTTCACAGTACATACCAAGTGGCTCAAACCCTCCACAGTGGCTTAATTACCCTATGACCTAATGTATATAAATAATAATTAATCACATCAAATATGTAAGTGGCTCAAACTCTCCACAGTACATAATCTAGCAAACACCAAGTACCTCAAACTCTCCACAGTGGCGTAATTATTCTATGAATGACCTAACATTTTTCAATGGTTAATTATAATATATCAAATTATTATTTAAAGTGTCAACTGACTAAATTATATTAAATACATGACAAAAAAATTTTGAACTACTTTAAAATTCACTCAGTGAGATTAAACCTCACCTGTTCAATTCACACACACTATAACACCCAAATTATATTATAAGCAAAGGCACAGATCTCTCACAAAGTTAACTCTTATATGCGCGTCGTAACGGCTATTCTCTAACGAGTTCGACCGCCTGAAATTAGTTATTAGTTATTATATTATTAGTTATTATTATTATTAGTTATTAGTTATTAATTAGTTATACAAAATATGCCGATTTAGGCTAATTCATCTATATCCGAAATCGCTTCGCTTGGCCGCTAGATGGCCTCAAAGTTAATGAAATTTTTTTGAATTTTGTAAATAACTATTAATCGATTTGAATTATTTTTGGCGTGTGAACTTTTGCTTTCGATTCACACATTTTGGTGTTATACAGAGTGTTTTTTAAAACTTACAACTCCTACAAAGTTGTTGTGTGGTGATAATATCCGTTCATAACTTTTCCCCTTTCGGGCAATAATAACTATTTTTAATTTAATAGGTGATACCATTTGGAAGTTTTTGGGCCTCTTCTAGAATTTTGATTAAATGGGTGGTTTGGATACAAAAAATATTTTTTGATTGTCTACATTATCTTGCCACCCATACTACAATACTTAACAAAGTGCATAGTAGGCACTGATTTTGTAGGTTGACTGTAATTTCACTTTGATCTCGATTTTGCCAAGTTACGAAATTCAAAATTGTAAACAAAAGATATGATATAAAAACAGTAATGGTAGAGTGAATGAAATAAAAAAAATTGAAGTAGATAAAATCTTAAAACTATGTATTTTAACTCCCGAAATAAGCATCTGATTGCAAATGAATTTAACAGACAAAAAATGCTATATAAAGTTTACTGATAAAATAAAAAAAATTGGATGGTTGTAACACAACTATTTTTGACGGGTTGTACTGTTATAAACAAAACTGATATAAAATATTAAAAGGTGCTAAAAGCGTCGCATATTTATAGTACTATGATCGTGCGTTACATACGTTTTCAAGGTATCGTTTAGTAGGTTTCAATAGTTGTAAAATATTAATATATAAATAAAAAAAACATTAATAAATATATGAAGCTTATCTGATTATCCGGGGAGTGAAATAAGATGTTGCTTCTTAGGTGGCAACGAGGGACTTGTAAACAAAATAGCGTCTATCCGGTCCTAGGTTTCTGTTAACCAGTGTATATTGATTGCTGCTGGGGAACTGTGGTAGCTGATGATGTAGGTAGCTTCAAGGACCACAAAATGTAAGAACTACGCCCTTATGAGCAACAGGGAGGCAACTAGTGGATACTTCACCGAAGCTAGACTTGATGAAATACTGGAACTTATCTAACTTATCCTAAAAACCCTTCTGTAGAAGGGTTTAAATTGAGGTAATCAGAATTACTTTCGGATGTAAAGTAAATCTTGGAGCAAAACAAAACAAAATTTATCCTGGATGAACTCCACAAAAAAATTGGCAGAAAAGCGTCTCAGGAAACTTTTAGTGAGAGACTTCTTTTTATAGACTGTGCAAAACCGTACTTATCTTATCAAGTTCGACGTCACCTATTACATGAGTGTTGTATAACAATGAAAAAGTAATATTAACGGTCGGTAAAAGGAAGCACCAAAAACAAGCGCTTAGGGGGGAAATTCTGGAAGGAAACCTAAATAGTTGAAGATAGGGAGTTGAAGTGAGAACGGTGTGCAGATAGGTAGCAAGACGATCGGCGGGCAGTGTGTCAAAGAAGTGAAAAGTTAATTGTTTAAAGTGTTATTAGTTAGCAGGTAATATTCTTTAAGTACTTTGTTGTTAATTGTTCTATGTAATC
>NW_019416256.1:0-69345 GCF_000390285.2 Anoplophora glabripennis
GGACCCTGTATAACGTCTATTTTTATTTTTTAGTATAAAGACATATCTAATATAACATATAATGTAACATCAGCATTCCTGTCGCATCATCTTATTCCAGAAATGCTGATGCATATAATTTATTCCTATTTAAAGCCGATAGATCTTATGTACAGCACAGTATAGTTTTTGCTTCATGTTTGTCAACTTACGTTGGTGCTAATAAAAAGTTATAAACATCCAGACCTATAATTTTATTTCGGATAATAATATTACAAATGGATCCACAGTAGAAATTATTAGGTTTGACTATTGATGATAGGTTCTGTTGGTCACCTTACGTTCATTCTTTAAAGAAAAAACTGTCGTTTTTTTTATTATTCGTAAATTAAAGCCAAAGCCAAACTAGCAATCCTGAGGCTATTCTGAGGATTGTTTGTAAAATAATTTAAAATTTCCTGCTCGTGTATACGTCTTCTCTGTTTTTGTCCCTTTTTAAAATGCATTTTGATACAGCACCATATTCCATAAAAGTATTGTTTATTTTAAAAACTGTGCTATGCGTAATATTAAGTCTATCTGGATGTCTGTTGTTAAAAATTATACACGCCTCTCTTTCCGTCCGATTAATTTTCTCCAGAAAGGCGTACTATTTCAATTTTCTCATGTGTTAAACTTTGAGTCATCGCAAAGAATTATGGAATTTATTTAACCATACACAAAAAATATTACAATGTGCCATTACTTGTGAAGTTTGACATTTATTCTTCTATTTTTCACAGCCTACCAAATTTTGTTCATATTATTTTTAAGCAACGTTATTTTCTGAATATCTCGTAATATTTTTTTCAGAAAATTCGTTACCAAGAATTGGATTATGATTGTAGAATCCAGTGGCTTTTTGAATAAAAAAAATATAAATGTAATTATTTTTGTCCAAGAAGGTAATATTTGTAAGTTTTGGCATAGGTAATAACCACGAAATAATAATAATTTGATGAACTTGTTGTTTATTTTATGGATACTGGCTTTTATTGTTCTTATTAATAATTATTAAACCAGTGTTTGTTATTTAATTTTGTTTCCCTTTGGGTTCTATTCGGTTTTTATAAAGTAATAGGTTCACCGACAACGGCAAACATTGGTCATGCCGATATTGTCATAACTTTTTTAGGGGCAAACTTTTTTTCGCAGAAATTGGTACAAAAGCATTTGAGGGGTTCCTAAATCCAGTAGTGTAGTCAGATTTTCTATAAAAAAAATCGCTATAGTCTGTTTGGAAATGAAAGAGAGTAATAAAACCCCGAGATAAGAACCGGCCATGGGCGTGGTAATAATTCGTTTCAGGTAATTATCGGGTAACACTAATGCTAACCGGTAATGGGTGTACATTAGTATATTTTACTGGATACATCATAGGGCAGGAGCCAGTGTATTGTGACAGATCAATCCAGTCTTAGAGCTGAATATACGAAGACGTGCTAGTGCAGTAGAGTAAAATTCGACTTGTGTTTAGTGACTATTGTGCCAGTGGATATAATATTGTTTGGGTAAAATGTCGAGCTTATCAGATTACGTACCTGCTAAACGCGTGAAAAGATGTGCGCTGTCTCAGAATGAGAAGATTATTATATTAAATGTATTTAATGCATTGAAACACCAAAATCCTACCAACAGTGTTGACGACATCGTGGAAAAGTGTTCCAAAATGACAGGGATTGGAAAATCGACTATCTACAGACTTTTAAAGGAAACAAAAAATGAACAAGATACTGTAAATCCCCCAAAATCATCTACAGGGAGGTCAAAAGTCGTTATAGATGATTTCTTCAAAAATGTCATTCGCAGAAAAGTACACTCATTTTATTTTAAAAAAGAAATACCAACGCTAAACAAAATTTTAAGTGAACTTTCAGAGGACAACGATTTGCCAAAAATCAGTAGAAGCAAATTATGGGCCGTCTTACGAGAGTTGAATTTTTGCTGGGAAAAGCAGAACAGGAAGTCAGTTCTTATCGATAAAGATGAAATTATTTGTTGGCGAAGATCCTACTTAAGATCAATTAGAAAATTCCGTGACGAAGGGAGGAATATTTATTATCTAGACGAAACTTGGGTCAACGAGGGATATACTGTAACAAAAGTATGGCAAGATAAAAATGTAAAAAGTTTTCGACAAGCATTTTTGGATGGACTTTCAACAGGGTTCAAGGCACCTTCAGGTAAAGGGCGAAGATTAATAGTGACACATATAGGTAGTGCCAGTGGTTTTGTAGATGGCGGTTTACTTTTATTTGAATCTAAAAATACAGGTGACTATCACGAAGACATGAACGCAGATGTTTTCGAAGAGTATTTTACACAGATGTTGGATCTTATTCCTCCGGGGTCTGTAATTGTCATGGATAATGCCAGTTACCATTCACGGCAGACCGAGCGGACGCCTACGACTGCTTGGAGGAAAGCCGATATAATTCAATGGTTATCCGGAAAAAACATTTCTTTTGAAACAAATATGGTGAAAAAGGAACTTTTGACACTTGTCAATCTTAATAAAGATCAGAAAAAATATGTTATCGATGAAATGGCAACAAATCGCCAAATAACGGTACTACGGTTACCACCTTATCACTGTGAACTTAACCCAATCGAATTAGTCTGGGCGCAGGTAAAAGGAGATGTAGCGCGAAATAATACGACGTTTAAATTAAGTGACGTGAAAATTTTGTTAAAAAATTCCTTGGAACGAGTAACTGCAGATAACTGGCAAAGATGTATACATCATGTACAAAAAGAAGAGGAGAAAATGTGGGAACTCGATAATTTAATTGACGTTACTGTGGAACCTATCGTTATCAATCTAGGAGACGAAGATAATTCATCAGAATATTCAGAGGATGAATTTTAATATACCTACTTTTTTATTTTCTTTATTGTACATTTATACAACACTACATTTACTCACCATAATTTGAATTTTCAAAATACATATATTTTTGTGTGGAATAAAAGTCTATTCATTAAATTTAAATAAATATTTTGATAATAATATTGAATAATTTTATTTGAATTACTAAAAACCCTCTTAACCCGGTTATGATGCTTAAAGTAGCCTCATGTTTTGAAATGCTGTTTTTATATTGTTTACTTATAAGAGAAATGGACCGAGAAATTGAAGCGGCATAGACAAAGACGGATTGTCGGGGATTAAATTTTAGCTACCTGCTACAATTTAGTACAGTCCGATCGCACAGAGTTTTGTTAAAAGTAGACCTCATCTATGCCGAAAATACATAATATAAAAATATTGAATATAAGCACCAGTACTACATTTATTTACGATTTGCATACATAATGAGCTTTTATTACTCTCTTTCATTTCTAAACAGACGATAACAAAATTTTGCTATTTTTCACTTAAAAAAAATTCGTAGTAGGCCTTGAAAATCAAAATTTCGTCTTCAAATTTTGCATCAAGATAGAGCTTTTGGAGATCTATTTTAAAAAAAAAAACCGGTTCAAATCGGTCCATGAACAACTTTTGTACGCGAGTGTTTCCATTCTTAATGGGTCACCCTGTATGTTTGACTTACTACAGTTGTACCTCTTTGTATAAAAAGTAGTTAATAAATTTATCTATGTATCTATTATTGGATTATTTAAACGGCGATTTATATTTTTGTTTTGAAAAAACTGTTTGGTTAGTTAAATTCGTTCCACTTAATGTGAGTATTTCTCTTAATATTATCTGGTGGTAAAAGCTGTAGATTACAAGAAATGATCGCTGGGTTTTTTACTGGAACCGCCGGTGGTGAATCACGTGATAGGGTCACATCATCCAATTTGGCCAGACTCGCATCCGCAACAAATTCCATTCCTCCTCGATTCCGCTCGCTACCTTCCCGCTTCTGGGAGACCGCCCCGGCGGGCGGCGCGGCGCGTTCGTCGCAGTGCGCCCGAGACTCCGGCCCGGCCGAAAATAGCGTTTTATCGGATTTAATTCCGGTAGGCCCGGAACAACCCTGCCCGTACGACACCTCATCTACATGCAAATGAGGTAATGTTTGGCTACGGCCGCGGTACGGGATAACCTCCCGATGCTGAACACATTGATGTGTTGGCAATTTACTAAACAAAGACGCCGGAGCTACGTGAGCATATTTTTGCCGGGAAACCGAAAGATATATTGCCCGGCGCTCGGTCGAGGACGTGAACCGACGAGTGTTTAAGGAGGGCAGGGGCGGATTCCGGAAATCCGTACGCAAGGTTGCGCAAATAAAGCCGCCACGAAATTAGTGGCCTAGACATTTGAAAATAACTCCCAGTCGATTGGTGTATTTCGGGATTAATGAGGAGATTTATTGATACATTTTAGCCGTTAAAAGCATATAAAAAGGTTAAATATTATAAAGACAGAGGTAATTGAGGATACATGAATTTGATATCAACGTGGTCAAAAATATGTTTTATTCTCAAGGAACAGTGTATAAAAGTAAAGATTCTGTTGTAGCATACAGAACGCTCAAAACAATTCATTAACTTTCAAAAAGCATCATACAAGACGCAGTTCTCGCCAAAACAATATAGTCCAGACGGTATCTGTTTCAAAAAGTCCATATTTGGGTGAATCGTTGCTACCTTCTCTTTTCTTTATTGAGGGTCGGGAACCTACCTGGACCCCTCCCAGATGATTTCTTGGTCCCTTGGTGGAAAAGGAGCTCCGAAACGCTAGTCTAGCAACAGCCGGAGCTGGTCGTGTGGTAAAATAGCTTGGACCGATTATTTATGGGCGCCAGTAACCATTACCCTACGTTTCAAGGTCACTTAGAATTCGGTTACAAAATTCTAAGTCCAAAAGAAAAACTGCCTAATATAATATTAATTTTATGATAGCAGAGTACAGTAGCGGAACCGCAACGTGAATCAATCTACTAACCGAGCAGCTGAAAGAACCCAAAAAAAAATAATAATGATAGTAGTAATAGTAAACTATGTGTAACTTAATATGTCCACCCGGTATAATATAGGAATAGCTTTACTAATGCAAACCAGTTGTGTAATTACTTAAAAATTTTACTAATAAAAAAAAAAATAATAATAATAGTAATAAACATCAACAGAGTACCTAATTTTCTATCCTCCCAGTAGATAGTCAGATTTCGAGAATATAATAATGATATTTAAATATCGTACATTGAAAATGGGAACAGTCGCCCTGTACATAAAAAAAAAATATATACATACATATATTTTAGTAATAGTTCAATAAACAGAATATAGCGCAACCGCACGTGATCACGTTAGGCGTACACACTGTATACTTATCAGTATACCTTATAATTAATTAATTACGAGAATAAGAATTTTACTATATAATAAAAAAAACAGAGTAAATTATAATTAGCGTTACAAACTTAGTTTGATTTTCATATAAGATTTTAAGATAGTTTTATACTACAGCAATGCAATAGCTATCAATTTGAAATTGAATAAATTCAATTTTGATTTATTATTTAAATGACAGCAACCACATTTCTTTGAAATGTAGAGATAGCTTTAAAATAAACTAGATGATTTAGGGTAACTTATGGTAATTAATGGCGTTTAACTTACTAAATGCCTGGATAAAATGTGCGTCGTTAGGAAAAAAAATTAATATACCACTTGTTGATATAAAAAAAAAAATAATAATAATGGTACAGCTTATCTGGTGACTGCAGATCGACTTCCTTCACGGCGTCCACCCTGTACAGAGCTGCTACGGGTACTACAGCCGGTTACGTCACCACAAGGACCAGCTACAGGACCTAGAGGAAGCCAAAATTTCCACCAGGAACACCAGACAATATTAAATAGGTCCTCCAAAAAGAACAATCTGGGCAGAATCAGATAGGTCCTCCCGAAAGAAGCCCTGAAATAGGGACAAGGAAAATCAGATACGGAAAAAAAAATACAAAGAAGAAACTTATTACTTACTCGGATGGAGTGCGGCTTCTAGAGTGATCCAAGTTGAAAAGAAATGCTTGGATTCATATAAAAATCTTCAGCGAATGTTGTCAAGCTCGTCACAGAAAATTGCTAAGATCCAGCCAAGCTGAGATTGTGCCTCTAACGATAAACGGTATCCAATAACCAGTACTAAACAGTGACACAATCACTTTGCACTTTTCTACGAAAAATCCCAATAAACGGAACACAGATGCGTTAATAAAATGCAGAAAAATGCGAGCCGATTCAGTTCTCGAGTCGCTGACCACACACCCAATAAATTCCTTTTTCTAGAACCTCATTTTTTGCTCTCTTCATAAAAGAATCGATAAATGTAAAACATATGTACAGCATTCGTATTTAAAATAGGAAATACAATCCTGGTTGCCTACTATTCAAACCTTAAATTTTAATTTTATTAGGGAATAATTAATATACCAGGTAACTCGAAATTAACATCTCATCAATATCACGCCAAATAAATAAAAATAAATGATTGAGAATACCCATCATCGAATTATGAACGTTACATAATTCGATGCCCCACGGAGATTTTTGGGTTTTTGGCTTTCTAATATCACTAGAAATGAAAATTTTTCTATGCGCATAAAAAAAACGTGGGCTTAACTTTTGGCGGCACAATTTGTTAAAAAAATCGAAAAATGTCATATTTTTCTTCCTATTTAATTATGTATCTTTTCAAGAGTTGATTTTAGGCGAAAAAGAGGAAAGAGGAAGAAGGTTTGTAATTCATTTTTTTACAAAATATGACTAGTTACAAATCGAATGAATCATGATTATTATTGTAAAAATCGGACCTTCATACTTAGCTCAAGCAAACTTCATGTTATGTAGAATTGTCACACCAAATTTCATCAAAATCGGTTATGTAGATTTTGCATAATAATTTTGCAATCCAGATTTTGAAAAAAAAATTTGCAAATTTTTATGACAAATTCTAGTCATTTTTAATTCTGAATTAGATGATATTACTATTGTAGTTACTTGAAAAGGTTATTAGCTATCATTTAAAATTTTTCCTGAGTACGGCTCTGAACGCTTTCAAAATATATTTTGGATGAAGTCACAACAGTATAAAAGTCAATACTGCACAAAATATGCAACAATTTTTTTTACTACTAAATAGAAATAATATTTCATAAATTCCTATTATTTTTTTATTAGGTACAACTTTTTAAATTATCGATTAAAAAAAATGTTGGATAATTTGTGCTGTATTGACTTTTATACTGTTATGACTTCCTCCAATAGATATTTTGAAAGCGTTCAGAGCCGTACTCAGGAAAAATTTTAAATGTAGCTAAAAACCTTTTTAAGCGATTGCAATAGTAATATCATCTAATTCAGAATTAAAAATGACTAGATTTTGTCATAAAAATAGCAGCGACAAATTTAAAAATATTAATCTGATGATGGCTCCTCGAAGACGAAACATCGGATTGCAAAAATGTTGACGTTATTGGATACAGCGAAAAAGTGGCAATGTAAATATGCAATTTATTTTAAAATTCATTTTCAAATAAAGCCAGAAAAAAAAAATAAAACCATTTTGCAAAATTTCGGGTTTTCGGGTTTCGCGTCAACAGTAGATTCTGCTTTGTATTACTGAAATCTCAAATGATCCAGAGATAATTTATCATTTGTGCATTTTGTAATTCGACTTAGATGTTTATAGCAATACTGTACAAAAATAAAGTTTTGGTTCAAACAATGAGACGCAGTTTTTTTAGTGCAATCAGTTTTTGAATGCTTTTTAATTTAAAAAAATTATCAACAATTACTGAAAAATTAATTGCTGCAAGTCATTTTTTATTTTTTTTTGCATTTTGAGCATGTTTTTGGACTTGATTACAGATTTCTTTATTTCACCAAAAAGTATATGTCAAAACGAAAAAAATTATTACCGGCAGAACTCCGATGATTTTTCTAAGTAGAATTTTTTTTTTGAAAAAAAAGTATTTCAAACCGGAAAAAAATGAATATCTCGGAAACTTCTTGATTTTTTTATCTAAATAAATTATGGTTATGTAAGACACAGAAAGGTATACTTTCACCAAGATTCGTTAAAATTAAATTATTTTTGCGGAAATGAGAAATAAAAAACGATAAGTCAGAAAAAAACGTTTCCAATTTTTCTCGGAAATTTTGAGAATATCTTAAAAATTGACTTCTACAAAAATTGTAGATTTCTGCATGATCTACAACTTTTATATTAGATACTTTTTTGTTTGACGTCAACTTTCGCCAGAAATCCCAATGATACAATTTTTCACAACATTTTAACCCCCCAAATCAACTCTCTGCCGCCCTTGCTCACGCATTTATTTTTTTCTTTTATTATAAGCCCCTTTACCATTTCCCCTTATAAAAGTCCAGGTAACAATTTCTTTCTTTCCCTCTAAGTGAGTTACTTCGAACGGTCTATACTCTAACTTCAGACGCAATAACTTCACTTCTATACATACAAATGTCATGAAATTTTGACAGTACATCAGTGAAGAATCTACCTTTTCGACGCATGTAATCGCCAATAGATGGCTCACTATGTAAATACCTGTTAATGAAAAGTCCTGGTTACTTTGTCACACACATTGTCTTGAAGAGAGAAATCAGTTATGAAAGTTCCTTACAAAGTTATTCTTATATCCTGTACATCCTTTAATGCCTCTTCAAAGGTTTGAGAGGGGAAATACATGTGAGACAATATTTTCCTGATGTCATTTAAACTAACAGTGAATGGCACCTTCTGCACAGAACCTTGGAGAGCACCTCAAAGATTGACGTGTTTAATTTTACAAATATATCAATGACCCTGAGATATATTGTTTCATTAAGCTACTGGTTCGACGGCATTCTCAAAGTTCACGTAAAGTACGTATAGTATTGAACATATTAAATTTTTTAAATAATTGTCAATTGATCATATCCCATAAAAAATGGCATTTAATGACGGTTTACGTAGGTGCATCGAATGTCGTATTCCACAATAATAACCCGTAATTTCGCATTTGTTGTTGAAAACACGTGTCCCGTGTCAACTGACATTGCTAACGCGACGCGACACATTTGGCATTGAAACGGCGTTCCGTTGCCGCTGGTTACATAAACAAAGTCATGTAAACAAATTAAAAGGATCACTTGCAAATTTAATTATCTAATCATCTCCGTAATTTCATTTAATAAGCCCTGCTCATTGAATTGCGATAATAACTGTTCCATTGTGTTGGAGGCACGCAGCAAATAGACGCGACTCCAATTTCCGTTCGATTAGGCCTGTCTTTGTTTTAGCTGAAGGTAAACCGTCGTCCGTAGTTTTATTTTTATCTGGACGGTGATAGGACAGAGATAGCTTCAAGACGCGTACGAAATTTCCATTGAAAACACAAATTTACATTAAGAACATTTAAATTATAAATAATCAAACATCCTGAGACACGATGGGTGCAATGGCAATAAAGAAGCTGACATGCTAGCTAGGAGGGCATCAAGTCTTACTATTTTTTGACCCAGTCCCTACAGTGTGCTCTCGTTGTCAGCACTTTTTGAAATGATTAAGGAAAACACCCACAAAGAGTTTAGAACTCGGTGGGATGAAATAAACAGCGGTCGATTTGCTCAGGATACCCCAGCAAAGACACAGCCAAAAAATTCCTGCCTATGTCCAGGGTAAGCCTTCGCTTGGTGAAGGGTATTCAAACCGGACCCTGTTGGCTAAGGAAACACCTCTACAATATGAGGAAGTGTGAAACCACCTCTCTGTAGAGGTTGTCAGCAGGATGGAAGGCGAGACAGTATTCCATGTACTCTGCGAGTGCACTGGTGTCTCGTCAACGAGAGAATCCGTGCTAGGAGAACGGTGTCCTTCTATAGACTACATCAGAGAGATCCCCCTAAGCAACGTCATCACTTTTTTCTCTTTGATAGGTTGGTTGACAGCTCAGGAGAGCTGATCTCTCGCTGAGAGGATGCACAAGGGGCTCAGTACTGACTTACCATAATCAAACATCCTTGTTTGTGAAATGAACTCTCAACAACAGTTCTCTTCTTGATTCTCTTCTTGCAAAACGAGCTTGGTCAAGCTTGTAAATGTTAAAATATTGTAAAGCAGCATTTATATGACCAATATAAAAAGTTATATAAGAAAATCAGAAATAAAAGCCGAGCTTTTAAACGAATTCTACCAAAAGAAATAAAAAATTCGAGACTAACACCGTTGTTTGTTCTATATAAGGGCAAGCGACAGAACCATCGCAGCCGCTTCCTATTCCTTGTAAATAGCGCAATCATTTACCACTAAATTTTATTATACACACGTCACTGCATATCACATATTCTAATACATTTATTATCTGTAATATAACATTTCGTTTGTTTCTTTTTGAATCAATATATTTTTTTAAATTACTAACAACTGTAAGTGTTCAAAATTTTTCTAAAAATAAGTGTATATTTTTATTTAACATGGACTATAACACATAATTATATCGTAATAAATTTAGTCAAAAAGGCTTAACTACCACAAAATATGTGGCAATTTTATAGTCTTTTCAAGAAATGTTTTGTTAAATCAATATCTCAAAAAATAATTACCTAATTAGGCTCAAACGGAATTTGAAATAAAAACATCTGAGAAGAAGCAATTCATAATTGTATCGACGATTTTTCCTGATTATCTTATTAAGAAATAAAATCTTCTTTTTAACTGATGATATTGCAAGAAACAACTACTACGCGGTTTAGTCTGTAGTGTAGTGTTGTTTATAAAATAAATAATCAACAACAACAACAACAATATTTAGAATCTTCTTTATTAAAATTAATATCAATGTTACTTATGTTAGAACTACATAGCTTTCAGTGTCATTTTAAAACCAATTACTTGATTTTATGCAATAGGAGCTGCAGATTTGTCTATCTCAAAAACTATCAATATTTTAATAGGGATCATAACACAAAGTCCCGTTAATTTTTCACGTAGAATTCGATAATGCCATAAAAAATATAGGTTTCAATTAAAAAAAAATTAAGTTGGTACCTGTCCAGGAAAAACTGAACACCCTGTATATGCAAATATATTTTAATTTTGTGCAGCTTGGGAAAGTAGGCAACTCTGTAGAAAATTAAAATCTTTTATTAACTTATATATTGGACTTACGCGCACTAGGTGGACACGGTGTTTAACTATTTAATATACTCTGCTGTTTCTTCCAGTCTAATATTTTTATTTCTTGTTGTAGTGTTCTGTTCTTTCCTCACGTTGCATTTGTTGTTGAAGACAATGATAAGTAATTATAAAATTTTAACCTTTTTACTCAGAGTTAAAAAACAAAGTATTTGTAAATGGTTTTCAGATCACCTAAAAATTTAGGATTTTTTTATCCTTTAATTTTTATTGAATAAAATGGAATAGTTACATCCTTAACCTTTTACGAGTAGAGCGAAACACCTCTGACCAATAGTGTCGAAACGCTCACATTCTTTCAGAATATCCAGTTCCAAATGCAAATCGAAACGTGCAACCGTTCGCGAAACTATCAATACGTAACATATCAAATCCCGTGACAAAGCGAGCAGTTCCAATCTGGTTCACGTCTTAAATTCAAGACCGTCAACCGTTTTTTTTTTGCACAAGCACATTCCCGTCGTCGACTTAATCGTGACTTAAACGATCACCGTTACGGCTGCGTTACTGGACTGGATCTTGTACAACTTGTCATTTTTAATAAACCTAAACTACAATTTGTTCAACACGTAAAGGACGAGAGGCCACAGAGTGTATTTGATATTCCCTGCAAGCACCTTTCGGAACAAATGTCAGTAGTACAGATGTTCTCGTGGAAAGATGACATATGAAAATCAGAAGTAACGGTGGCAATTAAAGATAATACAAATATGGTAACATGATAAACTTGGATGATAATATTCCAAAAAAGAATAAAAGACAGTAAATGATTGTAACATAAAATAAAAAATTGTGCTTCTATGCCAGAAATTAATTAAAACATTGACTTAAGGAGGTATATCGGGGTCCGAGGGAAGTGAGGAGCGCAGGGGGTCCTATGCTTTTCTTATGGGACTAAAGCCCGCTGCCAATTTGAAAAAATTAAATTCTATTGAAATTATTTGCGATAAACATTATCTATATAGCAAAGAAATCTACTCATATGCACATAGCATACATATTGACTAATTAACAACATAAAAATATCATATTTAGGTAGACTATGTAGATGTGGCAACAGCACTAATAATTGACTAGCAGTTGTACACACTGCAAACCTACAGACTTCGGACATCGGAGATATTGCGCGTCAAATTCGGATAAAGATGCGTACGCTTTTAAAAATATATTGTGTGTAAACTATGTACAATATAATTATTATATATAGCAAATATATCGTATTATCCTCGCGAAGATTTGTATCCTTTATTTAAAATTCGTAAATCATGTGAACTGGTAAAACAACGAGAATTATGTTAATTTAGTTCTAAAGAAATGAAATGACACTCGCGCCTATCTCTCGTCCAAGCCGAAGAAAATGTTGGATGCAATTTTGAAGGTTCTGTGATAAAAATTACATTATAACTCACTGTTCGTGTTTTTAATCTCTATTTTAGTAATGTTACAAAAGTTTTGCAACTATAACTAATTTTTTAGATATAAAGTTTGCTGAGAAACATTTATGTTCCTTTGGTATTCCGTACAAATGCTTTTATCTCAAGTATTACTAATTATATTAATCAAGTAAAGAAAACTTTATGTAACCCTAAATATTGCTGGGTAATGATTACGATGTTTTTATAAACCATTAAATATATTAGAAGGATTTATCAACTGTATTTTTTATTCCAATAAATATATCACAGCTTCCTAGTCTTTTTTAATTAATCTAGTTTTTTAAAACATTACAAAAAATAATCTGTTGTGGATAATTTATTGCTGATAACAATGTACATGGGATTTAGGAAAAATGTATATGTTTGAAATCAATTTCGTTTTTATCAAATCTTTCAAATGTATTCCCTCCCTGCTGTCAGCTGATTGCGACGTTGCCACATTAATCCTCAAGTCAGACAGAAATGCAATTATTGGTTTCTGTTTCTAATTAATAGAGCTGTAGGTACTATGTTCAAAACTTACAATAGTTTTACATCAAAAATAAGATAATACTGTGTACTATCTATTGAAAAGTTTTGTTTCACAATTTCTACATTTTTTTCTCAGTTATGGGCAAAAAAGAGCCGCACCGTCCATCTTCGTCATATAAACCTATGTTAAAATGAACAACTTTCAACAACAATATCTCAAAATCTAGATTCAAAAAAAAAAATTCAAAAAAATATGACGCTTAGAGGGGGGAGCACTGGGTAATACGCTATATAAATTTCAAGTACATCTGTGCATTTGAGTAAACCCGATATACCTTCTTAAGATCATTAAGTTTGCAATTCAAAGCATTTGTTTTAAATCAATTGTATTTTTTAATACTTTGTATAAAACCGCAGAAATTATATTTTCTTTTATTTTCAAGATTTAAAACATTAAAACTCTTAATGAAGAGTAAAATCTCTAGATGGGTAAACATTTGACTCTTCAAAATATAAAATTTTTCTCTGGACATACTAAATATCATTCAATTCAATTCAAAAATGTACAGAAACATAACTTTGTACTCAACAATGGCATGTAAGATGATCCTACCATTCTCACTTCAATACGTCTTGATTGAAATATAAAAAAAACAAAATTTTACACAAGCGTATTAAACAAGATCTTCAGAATACCGTGGTACCATCAAAAAAATGTTAAAGGTATCTATCGAATTTTAAATTTGAAAAATACTTGTCTATACCAAATAATATCATGCTTCTAATAAAACCATAACCCTGCCATTTTGGCACAAAGGTTCTGACTATATTATTTTCCAAAAAGGGAGAGTCAAGGTGCTAGAAAAGTTCGTTAGTACACATGTATGTGAAATAAGATGATTTCAAGGAGGTGGTTTCCCTTTTCCCAAGGAATACACGATTTTTCCAAGTTCTTGAAATATTTTTCGTTTATTTCGAAATTTTATTAATTTTTCGTTGCTTTTTATGAGCAAATTCTATTTTGATGTTATATTGTCCTCATAGTCAGTATGCCAATGTGAAAATTTGTTCAATGCACCCAGTATATCAAAAATATATGATATCTTTCAAAATGGAAAAAAAACTACGGCCTAAAAAGGTACTGTCTTATTCGTGAAGAAGATGAAGCCCCATATAGGTATGGTGTATACGTGATACGATTATGCTTACAATATGCCCATGAGAAATGTGTTGCATTGCAGGTAGCTTAAAATTAAAAATTTATAATTGTCTGTAACATATTTTCATTAAATTTACGGATGCCTGAAATTTAAAATACAAACATTTGCAGTGATCTTCTTTCGGTCAGATAAAACCTACCTAATTTCTGTATCGTTACATCTCTTGAAATTCATTGTCAAAGAAAAAAAAAATTTGGATTTCTCAATAACAAAGGACTAAGTAGATACTGTTTTTGTCAAAATTTTGTTGGTTGAATATACAATTAGAATGATTTAAAGCTTAGTATGACCTTAACTGATATATTATTACCTTATTCAATTGTTTATGTAGGACTTAATTCTGCTCCAGATTCATCGGTCACTCGCCAAATATTCGTCAGTTTAATTATATGACATAACTATTTGAAGACTATTTGACTAAAATATAAAAAAAAATCATATATCGTATTTTCTGACATATTTTCCGCAACTTGAAGTTTTAGTAGATTCGGGAATATTTATTTTCGTTTGTTTTTTTATTTATCTGTATCTGAGTGAAGTATCACATACAGAGCAACATTCACTTGCTGAATAGTCCACACGGTAAGTTGTTTGTATAGCTTTAGAGTATATTTGGCAAGTGAAGATATGTTTTCGAATATATCGATATACACCATCCACACAATACGGCATTTGCTTACGTTTGTTTGATAAATATGTGAATTTCGAAAAATGTACACACATGTTGGCATTCAATCTTTCAGATTATGATACATTTATTTGAGAAGTAACTATATCATCCGGAGCCTGCTTTATAGTCGATCAAATGAAGAAAATATATCGAGCTACTTTAAAGTAATAAGGTGTCTTAAATATAAAAAAATATTTTACGAAATTGCTCAGTTATTATTATTACACTTTACATCACCAGAATAGTAGGAAAAATCGCTACAAAAATTGTATAGTATAAATAACATTCAACTTTCGCTCACTTCCTTATACTTATCTGCGGAAATAGACTCCTACGATTTCCTTGGAAATTCAATTTATATTTTATTATCGTCACGTCACAGGACTTCTTACGTAAGCACTTTGGTAAATTTTTTATCACACATTTTATTTATAAATAGATGCTTGCTTACGTAACTTGCTTCAGACGTTGAAATTTCCGTATTTTCATGAAGGTAAAAAAAAACATGAAATTCTGCTCCAGTGACTACCTGGAAATTCAACTAATTATAAATAAACATGGTGATTGATTTAAGGATGCTCACCGCGGAGATGTCAGATACGCTAGAGGGTACAAAGTTGGTTAAACTAGAAACAGGTTGCACACTGATAAATGCTGTATCACCAGAATACAGTTTTTTTAATAACTCTACTATAGATAGTAGAAATTTAAAATGTGTTATATACATTTATTTCCTGAATATGTATTTGTATACTATTTAATGCACAACCGCGAACGTTCAACGGAGCATGTAGAGTAGAACAGCATCAGCCAATACTGTGCATTATCCTAGATTTAATAGATAGTTAATTATTCGAATGAGGTATGGAAAGAATTTTTCAAAAACACAGAAGTCAAAAATGTTAAGTTTCCAGTAAAGCGAGAAAGCTATTTTCTATAAAAAGTATTTTAATTAGAAAAACTTATTTACTGTAAACTATTTATGACTACAATAAATGTAGAGAAAAACAACATACAAGTATGGATGGTTTGTCACAAAAAGAAAAAATCTGTAAAATGGCGTGAGTTTTGCAAGGAATACTCTTTTTTGGTATTAAATGTTAATTTTAAATATAAATTGAACTTCTGGAAGCGGTTTTCATTTATCTCGAAACTTTTAAAGATGAAATTGGCTAGTCATTTAGGATATCTGTCAAGTCTACCTTATTTATGTAAAAAGATAGGAAAATTAAAAAATATATATCAAAGAGGCACATATACAGGGAAGTAAAAGAGTTATGGCATTTTAAAGAGATGCAATGTGCCGCAAGTTTCGCCCTGTACTAAGTAACAGTAAAATTATTGTCGGATTTGAATTCGTCTCCTCCAAAAAGCTCCGATACCCAAAATTTGTGTAATATCTGTAATTTTGAAACGTTATTTAAAAATAATGACAATAAATTTTTCAGTTTAGCATCCTGTATATTTTTAAGTTAAGTTTAGTTAATATAATATAATATGCGTGTGTCTCTGATTATACTACGTATTTGTAAGTGTATTGCACAAGCAAGTGTTGTGTATGTATATTTATAAGTTATATTGTTTTTTTTTACACTGTTTTAATCATATTGCTTTTAATATGTGTAAGTTAATTGACTTTCTGAGGGGTAGGCTAATTATCAGTTATCTGTATCTAGTCCTTTTGTGTAGGTTGTATATTGCCGTTGTAACTATGCACAATAAATATTTTATACCTTACCTTTACCTTAATAATTTAAATAGTAGAATCCGCTGTTACTCAATGTATCATTACATTACATTATGGGACACCTTGTATATCCCCTCACTGCAAGATTTTTCACAGTAAATAAATGAAAAATAAATAAATAAAGAATTCATTGGATAGTGATAAGGTGATAAGGTAGATTTTTCAATGATAAACAAAGGTACCTAATTAAATATTTATTTAATTGCGCACAGCAAATAAATAAATTTATTTTAGCTTTTTAAATTCCTTTTGAGAACTAAATATTTATCATTTTCATTATCTTTAATTCGTCAAATACAGATGATACAAATGATTTAATTGACTCTAATTCATTTTATTTCCCTCAATTAAATCCTTTTCTCAATGTAAGAATAAAAAAGTTTTTTAACATCAACCAACATAAAGAAGCTTTAGAAAAATTCTAATCAACAGTTGAAGTAAGGTGTTAATTTATGTATTTCACTTATACAAAATTAAAAAAATGGATTTTTTTTCAATATTAAATTTTTCTAACGACACAATAATTACCAAAAAAATGTAAGGTCTTATTTAAAAAAACTTATCGTTGCGCAACATTTTTGCAATTTAACCATCCTCTTATTATACCGTTTCGGAGATTCCATGGTGAGCATGCTTAAGTGAATCACTCCGTATATATGAAACGAATCTGTAGCAATCAACTGAGAATCTATTATTGTGATATCAATAACAACTCATGTAAAACATAACTCGTTACTCACTTCGCGAGGAAAATACGAACACTAGGATACGGTTAGGTATATCCTGCTATGAGGGAATACCTTGAAGATTACGTTAATTCAGTTGCCGGCTACAGCGTATATTTATCACACAAAAAGTGATACATTAAATCAAGGACTGAGCACTGCTGGATTGTGGTTCACCATTTATTGATATTGTTACGGTTCATTAATGGTTCAGTTGCCTACTGAAAAAGCTATTATTAATGATCATATTAAAAAAAATACTTGAATTCATTGATACTTGTTTGTGTTCTCTATACAACTATCAAATAATTTAAGCATGAAATATTCATGGATGAAGTCCAATTCGTAAATTGTTTCTTGGTCCATTTTCGACAAAAATGTCTTAAGGAATAAACGTTTTTCGAAATACAACGGGTTGGAGTTTAAGAAAGTCATATCGCGTGTATTAATTTCTCTCTGCAGATGTGTGACAGTTTGTTGGAACTGGACGATTTCATAATCTGAAAGCAAATATTCACTTAAGTGGGATACAAATTTGTCAACCGTTGCCGGATATTCTGAGACGTTGAAGAGAACTCTTGAAGATCGAGGCCATCGCCAACATTATATTTAACAAATAATTAAAACAAAGACAATTTTTGTCTTCAATTATTTTTTGAAAAAAATGTTTAATATATTTTTAATTTTTTCGAGTCACTTAGTTGAGGTAATAATAAATAAAGATAAATATAAAAAACGAAACATTCGCATACGTTATTTAAGTATTTCTTTGGTCCATAAGTCGTATGTTATATACCTACCCTGTATAACTATTGTGGAGTGATGGTGATAGTATTGCAAATTACAAGAAAATTTCATAGCATGAAATGATATTTTTTTTAGTTTTCGGCACCTTTTAGCGAAAACGTTTCAGAGGAACCAAAGACAATACTGTGAAATTTTGTTTACGGGGGTTATCAGATATGTTCTCTTCAATGAAAATAATGCCATCAACGTAACACTTTCGGTTATACCGGAAGTAGCTGTCAACTTCGTTATTTTAAATGAAACACCCTATATATTATTGCATTATCGACAAGATAACCCTGTATTTTTTTGGATATATCAACTATCTTACATTTCAATTTTGAATAACCTATCTTTGATATTACTATTATTGATATTATTGATATTTAAGATTAAACGTCTAAGAAAAATCTCTTTACCTTTTGTTGGTCTATGAGCTCCTGAATCATGATAGCATTTCCCAAAACATGCTGTATAAAAAACTCTAGTTGATTTCAGTCAGTTAATTTGTGCGCTATTAGAACATTTTTACTTGAATCAATAAAGGTTTTATTTCTAAAATATAACCACACTGACTAACTAAATGGTGATTTTGTATTACTCTTTTATGTAATTTGACTCATGTGTCTATAAAACTAAATAGAAGCTAAAATAATGTGGGTTTTGGAATAAATTGTTGAAATTTAAATAAGCGAGAAAATAATTTTTTAAATATTATCTATAATCTTGGTATAAGTAAAATGTTTTCACTTAAATAAATAGACGAAAAAAATTGTTTAATTCAAGATTATGACATTCTAATAAAAATATACTAAAATTTATTCTTGATCCCAGGATAGTAGTGTTTTTTGCACCACTGAAAAATTTCGGTTATCATTAGTGATAAGGTCCTGAATTTTTAAACAAACATACAGCCTTTTCATTTAAATAGAAATGATGTTATGGTTTGAATTTGCAATAGCAACACTTAAATACAATAACCAAAAAATTACAAGTTACTATGGAAAAGTAAAAAGTTATTTGAATAGGAAGCTGAATTTTAATGGCATGGCCACTGAGTCAAATTCTAGAGACAGTTACCAATTACATTTATTTAAAAACTCAAAAATGACTACTTCTAACAGTGATCTAGATAGCAATGCTATTTTTTATTTGTACTTTCCAGTTACTTAATAATTCCTTCTCCAGTTCCATGATTTCCCCAACGGATTTTGTATCATTAGATGTTTCACTGAAACCATACTGCTATACTGTTTAAGGCGATGCAAATTATACAGTTTTTAATACAAGTAATGAACCGGATTCGTTTTCTAATAATTAACCTAGGAAAATAATGACTAACAAACAATGATTATTGCCTTGTTTATGGCGATGGTGTATCATTTAGATACGTTTACGTCTTTCCTTTGATGATTTGTTGGTAGGCTTCTTATTTTTTCTCGACTTAATTCATGTTCGTGGCTTTTTGTCCTAATAGGTATTTATGCGTAGCTAATTTTATTCATTCATTCATTTATGTTTTTCTATGGAGCAGAGATCTCCTCGCAGAGCAACGAACTTAGGCAAAAACATGTTTGCTGGACGTAGTCATACGGGGTGGAATAGTTCATTAGTCACCAAACTAGCATATGAAGAAGATTTTACATACAGTGTGGCTCATTAACAACTAGTAACTGTTTTGTTACCATTTCGATTTGAGCAATTTTGGTGTTGGGGAAAAGAATTGCATTTTAGACGAAGGTGATGGCACAGATTAGGTAATTCATTTTTCTTGGTAAAGTTGATGTAATGGTTAAGTCATTTTTTTAGATCATAACAAAAAAGTGTTTTGTTCGAAATTCAGTTTTCAGTATAATCAAATGGATTCGTGCAAAATTTACAAATAAATTACACAGACCACTAAAATTTAACTTTTTTTGGAAGCAGAAACTTGAATATATATTTCCGAAGGATTTAGGTGCGCTCTATTATGTCAGGTTTCTGAGATATCCTAACCTAAAAGTGCAAAAACACTGTTTTTCGTCATATTTGAGCTTATATTCTTTTTCAAAAAACTAATACATTGAATCTAAAAGTACAAGGCTCCCTCCTTCGAATGCCGTTGAGTTTGCTCAAATATCTTTTTCTTTTTCGTTAAGATATCACATGTTGAAATTTTTAAGTATCTCAGTTTCTTAATATGCGAAAATCTACTAAGGATCCCTTAGACATCAAGCAGTCGATTGCAATTCAGAAACTTCATACCCATACGGTTTGTAGGTTTGGGTTTGTAAGCTTAGAGTTTATAGGTTCGGGTTTTGTGGGATTGGGGTTTGTGGGTTTAGGGATTGTGTGTTTGGGGTTTGTGGGTTTGGGGTTTGTGGGTTTGTGGATTTGGAGTTTGTGAGTTTGAGTTCGTATGTATTGAAGGTTTCTGACTATGAAGTTTCTGAACTGCAATCAACTGTTTGACATCTAAGGGATCCTTAGTAGATTTTCGCATATTAAGAAACTGTTAAACTTAGAAATTTCAACCTGTGATATCTCAACGAAAAAAAAAGAAGATATTTGAGTAAACTCAACGGCATTCGAAAGAGGGAGATTTGTACTTTTAAATTATATTTATTTTTTTTTAAAATAATAGATGACATTACTGCAATATAACCTCAAATATGACGAAAAAACGTGTTTTTTGCACTTTTAGGTCAGGATACCTCAAAAACCTGACGTTATAAAGCAATTCTGCGGCCAGATTCGGATTCAGCGCACCAAAATCCTTCGGGAATGCATATTAGTGTGTCTGCTTATTGACCCTTGTTGACCTGTGTTATCTGCGTAAAAATTTTTGTTAGTTGATAATAAAATATGTTCCTTTTTTTAATATACAGCTTCTATCATTGACACAAAATTGAAAAATCAACGTTTCTATCTGCATTTTCCCAAATTTTGAACACAATTTCTGACATAAAAGATTATGTGAAAATTTCCGAAAATCGATTAATATAAAGTTTTTCCGTATAATTCATACTGTTTTATGAAAGTGTGAGGAACTGCTTCAATATTTCGGCTTATATTTCCTTAAACAAAAACCATCACAGCATCTTATCCGAGTCCTCGTCCCCATTCATGCATAATTTCCTTTCTTCCTCTCACCCCGCGCCACCGATACGCACACCGAGGTCTGCGAACGTCAAAGAACGGCTCGCTGATGCGGTCCGCCACCCATGGTCCTCCCACCTGATATGCGGGTAAGCCCACACGCATTCGCCCGGACCCTGCTTAAATTACGGTCGACCCGGAGCCGTCCCTGCCTGCCTCCCGCCGCCCCCGACCGCCTCACGCAACAGCCCGCGAGTTTCCGAACGGCTTACTGGGGATAATGTATGGAGTGCCTCTTGGAGCATCCCGGAGGTTTATGCTGGCTGCTTCTACGGGAACAGTCCAGGAGAGGTCCAGAATTTTTTTATAATATATTTTTAAATATTTTTCTAAAATAAGTGTGGGTGACACTGTAGCATTTTCAGGTGCTGTTCTAAACAATTACTGGGAAGAAATTAAAACACAAGAGAGTTGTCATTTTATATCTGCTGGGGGGGCTCGGCTTTAATTACAGAGCATTATAATTAACATTCTAGATACAACACGTATATTTAAAGATAAAATTTTAGTATCATAACCACAACTTACGCAGTGGTGCACTTGTTTAAAGTAATTTCCTTGGGACTGATTACCAACACAACATAAAATTAATAATCGGTTCTAAAATTTTTATGATTTTTCCTTTTAACTGTTATTATCATATCAATCCAATCATTCCAATCCAAACGTCGCGCTACAGAGCCCAAAACCGATCCAGCGGAGATATTGCACAGCCAGAATACGCTCGAGGATGACGTTGAAGAGGACCGAGGTGCCACGCCAGACATCGTCCGTCGATGAAGAAACTCCAAAAATCAGCCCCTACTTTCAGTCGACCAAAGTAAACCGCGATGTTTGAGGACAGTGTCAGATTACCGAGAGCCGACAGCTGCCGAAGGTCGCTCAGATTGCGAAACGTTCCCGTTAGAGAAGCGATCGAACGTCGACTTTGACCACTTGCAAACAAAATGTCTCATGTTCTTAATAAAACCCCTTCTTTTAATTTTTTTTTATTATTTCAGTTATTGTTAGAGACGAACTCAACAAACCATATACGTCTATGCTCGACAGGGAACGTTCTATCCAAATATGCAAAAACATACCATTTAAATTAACAAATTTAACATCCGCGGCAATTTAAACTTAAACAACAAAAAAAACATAAAAACCGTGCATCTTTTGTATTTCACATTTTTTATAACTTTAAAAACAAAAAGTAAATGGAGGGGGGTCAAAATATAGTGAATAACCCTGTACCAATGCTTCGATTAGCATTGAATTACACGCATACTGTGTAGGTTAAATCTTACTCATACCCATGTTTTTAACTTTTGAGTTTTGTAAAAAAGTTGCAAAATGTGTTTACAAGTCCTTAAAAATTCCAATATTGTTCTATCACTTTCCAAAAAATTAGGAATTACTTCCTACTAAAAATTTTTGTTGTAATTAACGATATTAAAGGTATTTCTTAAGTCAGTTGAACATTTATAAAAGCGACTAGCAATAAAATTTAATGAGTTTCATGGGCGTCCCTAAAAAAGTTTTCTGGTAAAGGTAAAAAATAATAAAAATTTGTATATACCAGAAGACACACAAATTTGAGAAATGCTTGGGACGGTCGAATCTTCTCTTACAAATTTTTATGGTTATCTGCATAAGTAGTCTTTGTATTTAATTTTTTTTCAAATTTGCTGTTTACCTCTGACAAAAAGAAACAAAAAAACTATCTATTGTCAAATCTTTCCACAAATTTATTATAATCAAAAAAATGTAAAACACGGAAAGTTGCAAAGAACAACAAAACTGTGTCTCGACCAGTCGAAGCATAACATCAGCGAGTTGGGCAAGTGTATTTAGATAATCGATATTGTTGTGTATTAAATTACATAAAAGTCAAAGTGAAGCAATAAATCTCCTACTTTCTATAAAACAGATTAATATTAATGCGGTAAGTTATAAATCTTTACCGACTCATTGATGCCGTGGTGAATTGTCAGATTTGAGAAATATCCCCACAAATTTCGTTTGTGCTATTAAGGTCAACACATCCAAAATAGCAAATTAACAGTTTTTGAATGGAGGTACGTGAAACTCACAGAGATGGAAAATACTCTATTAAGTAAAGTTTTGACACTGTCCAATAAATACTGTCTTTTATAATGGCAGAATACATATTTTTGCAATTCTGTTTGGCTATGAAAACATAATTGGAAGTAGTGTTTTTTAATAACTTGCATCCAGATAGAATTGATGACAATAAACAGTATCGTAAAGAGAAAGAGATGTTTTCGTCTGCATAAAATAACAGATAAATTTGAAAACTATTATCTACATATAGGTCAAAAATATTAATACATTTTATATGGTTTAAGAACAGAACTATTTCTATCTAGAAGCAGATAAAAGATAATAGTTTATCTGAATGGTTCATGACAACATTGACAGTGACAAATCCGTGATAATAATTTTATTTCGTACGCATTCTTAAAGTTAAAGCTGGGATTTTATAGACAAGAAATTGTACTTTTAGTCAGACAATGATAGAACACTAAACTAGAGCAACTTCCTTTAATTTTTCTCATTGAAAGATCACGGAGAACATCGGAAAATGTACCTTCCCTGCTTTGTCCAGCTCATTTGTAAAGATACTCAATAATTGGGATTAATACAATCATGTGTTAATAGTTTTGTAAAAGCAATCTTTTTGATTATGGTTATAGTACCGTAGGCGATTTTCTGTATATTCAACTTATATAACTGGTACAGTGAAGAGATATTGTTTCTAACTTGCGTAGATTTTCTAAAATGCTTTAAAATTAAATTTCTACGATATGTATTTAAATTTCTACGATATGTATTTTTCATAAAAAGGTTGTTTTCGATTTTTTATAGTTTGTTTTGAAAGATATCACTTCTTGATATTCCATTATACAAAAAAAATGTAGCACAAAATATATTATGTGATATGATTACAAGTAATAACAACTGTTTATGTTCATTTACATTTAACATGAGCAAATGGCGTAAGTCAGGCAAGCGATTAACATTATACAGCAGCAAGTCAAGTGTTGTTATATATACTGCAGCCTTTCTGCACATAAAATGTAGTGTAAGTTAACTTTGTGGTCTTCATTCCGTAACATAATAACACTTATAATATACGTACTATACTAGTTCTTATTTGTTAATGATAGATGTAAATATAGAAATCGGAATTAAGAAGTAATTTTTAACAATATACAGGGTGGTCCTGAAGTAATAGGCCAAAATTCATGGGTAGATTCCCCAAGCAAAAATATTGCGATTTAGTGGAACTTACCTTAGTCCAAAAGTTGATAGTTAAAGAGATACAGGGTGTTAAATGTAAAATATTATTTCAGTTTTTTTTTCATTTATTCCTTAACAAATGCAAATATCTGCACAAAATTTTGGGGTTTGGAGTTCTTTGGATAGAGGAATTAAAATCTACTCACATTTTGGTTAAAGTTCATGGAGAGCGCTAACTGCAGTAGATTGAATGTGTTAAAAACTACATAACTTTTTTGTACTTTAAGATATCTCATATTTGGTATCAAATTCTTATTTTCCAACTTTTTTTTACACAAAAAAGGTATACTTTATGAAAGCAGCTATCTCGCACCGTTTTCGAGGTATTTGGTTTTGAAACTTCCAATGCCTTTGCACAAAATTACAACTAATACCTACAGGTATTATTAATTTAGCGGTAAAGTAGGATTTGGACGAAAATAAATAATTGACGCTTTCCACTTGTCTTATTGCTGTCATTTGTATGCTAATTTTTACTAAGTATTATTTGTACCTAATTAAAATTACATCTTAGCTTACAATTTAAATTGTATAGGTACTCATATACATAAATGTGAGATAGAATGCCGAGATTTTCGTTTTTGGAGTTACCCACATGAAATCAGTTGTTTATGGAGAAACTATAAATACCTGAGAGGAACTTTAGCAGCAGGTTTTAAATGCTGCAAAGTCATTTCGCCTTAAGGATTTATAAAACATCTTTTAATAAACGCGTTGATAAATGTATTGAAGTTAGAAGTGGACATTTTGAACAATTATTGTCAAAAAGGCATATTTTCTACTAATGTTTACTATTTTACTGTTCATTGCAATTTTTAATTCTAAATAAACCCTTGTTTTTGACATTTCTAAATTATTTTAATTATTTCAACTATTAGCATTGGAAGTTTCAGAGCTAAATATCTCGGAAACGGTTCGAGATAGCTACTTTCATAAAGTATACCTTTTTTGTGTAAAAAAAGTTGGAAAATAAGAATTTGATACCAAATATGAGATGCCTTAAAGTACAAAAAAGTTATGTCGTTTTCAACACATTCAATATATGGCAGCTGGCGCCCTCTATGAACTATAATCAAAATGTGAACAAATTTAAATTCCTCTACCCCAGACCCCAAAATTTTGTGTAGATATTTTCATTTATTAAGAAATAAATGGAAATAAATTAAAATAATATTTTACATTTAACTCCATGTATCTCTTTAACTATCAACTTTTGGATTAAGGTAAGTTCGGGTAAATCGCAATATTTTTGCTTCGCGAATCTACCCATGAGCTTTGGCCCATTACCTCGGGACCACCCTGTATATTGAAGCAAAATATATTTCCTAGTTGACCTTTTCTACTGTTTGTCGGTCTCATAAAAAATGGTCCACTTTAAATATTCCCACAGAAGGCTAAACAGCTAAAGAGCATTAAAAAACATTTCACTTACAATTATTTATCATTTCCAGTACTGTGAATATTGCCTCTCAGTGTCAAGATAACCATATATTTAAATCCAAACATTCTCTACCTCATGCCTTGAAACAATTTGTTAAAATCCTTAATGAGAGGTAAAGTTTTCCATTAACGCATTATCAGCTAAAATTAATCTTAAAAGAGTCTCATAAATTATTCACATTAACCATTATTTCTCACGGATATGTGTCAGTGTAATAAAATCAACAGAGACATGGAAAAAGGATTTGTATTTTGTTACCCTTTATAGAATTATACTGTCATTAAAATATGTAGTTTTCACAACCTGAAAGTAGTGTAGTTATTTCCTGAACTGAGAGCCTTCAAAATGTACAATAAAATCCATAAACAGAAGTTTTAAACATTCTATTCTCGCTTTGAAACAATTTGTTACAAACAGTAATGATATGCACCTTATTCACATAAAATGCATAATTTACTATTATTTATTATCTGCAAATATTAATCTTAATAGCGCAGCTTTAAACAATTTGCATTAAGTATCGTTTTACACGGATTTGAATCAATTTAATGCAGGATTTAATGTGTTTTAATAGACACTCCGCACGAATGCCACAACTGATTTTTTTGCGGCAGCAGGGTCATAGCCAGCAGGCTGGGTGTTGGTGTACACACCAGCTGGGTTGTAGATAATTGCACACGACTTTGGAAGAATGTGGCTAGAGCTGGCTAGCGGTGAATGGACTGTGTCGGGATATCATTAATTTGGCAGTTTCTCGCAAAAAAAGCATTTAGCCGTGACTCGTTTTGTTGATTTACATATGGCCTATATTCGAACGCATGCGGAGTTTTTTTAAGCATGAGTGCTTATTACATGTAAGTTGATACCCCATCGAGTCGGTTAGTGTGGAAGTGGTGTCTCAATAATTTGAAGTCGTTGGGCAAGGTGTAAAGTCACGTTGTGATAAAGTTTCACTGCTATTTCCTTTTGTCATAGTACGATCGAACTCGGCGAAAATTTTCTCAAGTTTCCAATTTAATTCAAGAATTCCTCCAAAAGCCATTTAAAACTACAAATCCCACCAAAAGCACGTCGAATGATGCCCAAAATTTCTCCGATTGCCACCAAGCACTATCAGCTATCACAGACGATGCAGCCAGCATTCTAACGGCAGATCAATAACAGGTCTTTCACGGAGACGAAATTTCCAAATTCTACGCGAAGACACTACAGGACTCTTGCGGACCCAACCTGAACTGTGTTGAGACGTCAACTCAGGTACCCTGCAGCTTGTTAACCAGGATCGATATCTGACCAGCACACTAGTCTGTTCCAAATTTTCATATTTGTATTATACAGGCTGTTACAAATTCGCTTCTCACTACAGGGATCTCGGAAACGGTAAGAGATAAGAAGTAGCTTAAATGAGGGCAAAGTTGCATAATCAGGGGACCGACATTATGCCTCTAAAAAATCAAAGCTAACATAATTAGTTTTCCAAATATTTGAAAAAAATCGAAATTTTGGAAATCCATTTTTGTTTCATATCAGCCTTGTTCGAGGTGATATTGAAAAAAGAATAACACTTTCTCATGACCACTTTTTCCCCTCTATCAAATGACATAATCAACTTTTATATGTAACATTTCGTACAATTTAAATGAGATTCAAAGGTTACGGGATCCTGGGAATATCCACCTGACATATAAAGACCGCAACATATTTTCGACAACGAAAATAATATTGTAAATCTCGTTGAGGAAAACCCGCGGCGCAGTACTCGCAACATTGGCTGGGAACTGGGTATATCTAACAGCATCGTGTGGCGTGTACTACGGAAACAATTATTACATCTCTGTCATGTACAAAGAATTCTGCACAAAATCCGGATTGTACAAGTAAGGTACTTTTTACAGATGAATGTTGTTTTATTGGAGACGGCATACTAAAGTTTCACAACATTCACTATTGGTGTGATGCAAATCCTCATGTTGTACAGAGATCTCGTATTTTTGGTGACAGATTACTCGGTCCGATAGTGTTACACGTTTAAATGGTGCTTTTTATTTAGAGTTTTTAACAAACGCCTTACCGGATTTGTTGGAAGCGTCCCTTTACAAATCCGTGCCCAAATGTTCTTTATGCATGATGGTGCCCTCCCTATGATTCTAGTGCAGCTTGAAAAGTTTTACCAACTTTCTGGAAAGGTGGATAGGACGAAATGGCCAACTGTACGTTGGCCAACACGAAGTCCGGATATAAACCCTGTTGACTTTTTGTGTACAGAACGTCTATTGTCGATGCAGCAGATCTTCAACAGCGTATTTTTGCTGCAGCTAATGAAATTCGACAAATGCCTGGAGTATTTGCACGTATGCGGACTAATTTTCCACCAGACCATCGCTTGGTAGCATGTTTATTAGCACGGAAATAACTTTTGTAGAGCATATCGTCTATTGGTAAGTAATTCGTTTATTCATGTTACCTTTAAACGAGATTTGAATAAATTTCAGCATTTTCGAACACAAAATTTAAACTGTCAACCGCCATCAGCGCTGTCGCTCCCGTTCCTGTACCTAGCCTTTCTTCCTAGCTCTTGTTATCTTTCTATTCATTACTTAAAACTCCTGCAATTGCACATAACTATTCGTGTTACCATCTTGTTAGTTAATAAGCTTAATAACTGTGTATGCACAAACACCAAAGTAAGTTTACTGGCGGTAAGTACTTTCCGGCAAGAAACTAACCAAACGTAAAAGATGCTCAAGTTATTAAATACAGTAAGTGGTATTTAGAGAATATTTTATTGTTATAACAACTAGCTGATTTCTGTAAGTAGTTACGTCGAAAATCCAGAGTCAATAATCGCTCAATAATCGACTTGATTAGCTGGTTGAAGCGACGCCACGTGATGACCCCGGGCGTGGGTGCACTGGAGGCGGATGTTAATGCAATATCCGACGGGAAATATTGCCAAGGCGTGATTTTACTCGACGTTTCAGGAAAGCATGCCCTGGTCGTCACACTAGTGGAGCGGATAAAGGTAGAATCAGCAAAATACAGGGTGTCCCCAATTCGGGTTGCCTATACCTGAAATGGATACAAAAAATTTTAATTGTCAAAAAAAAATCATTCTTCATAAAAATGTTTGCTTGTCCAGAAGCCCTTGGTAAGATAGTTATTTGTTCAAAAATTTGGAAAATGTAAAAGCAGTACAGAGTAAAATACCTTAAATCTTAACGCTACGTGAAAAAGTAATGGGGAAAAGTTGCTTGGAATTCAATTTTGTGTTTAAATATGAAAGCATGGCCTTCTAGTTAATACTCGATATTTTGGGATATCCTAGGACTCTACTTATTTTTTAATACTTTCGGAGAAGCCATTCTATTTAAAAATATTGCTTTATTGAAAAACAGATACACATGTTTGCATATTAATAATTTATTTTTGATACAGGGGGATCAAAAACCTCAAAAACATGAATCCAACATTTATTTTGAGAACACAGCAGAATCAGCATGTACGCGCCATTACAAAACTATTCTACATGAAGTCCGCCAAGTTCAACACACTTTTCCAATCTTTTTCTAAATGCAGCGTAGGTCGAATGTATCATTTCTTCATTTACTTGGGCAACAGTTTCATTTATCCTACTTTTCAAGAAATCAACATTGTGTTGCACTGATTCTCTGTACATTCTTTCTTTCAAGAAGCCCCAAAGGAAATAATCAAGCGGCGACAAGTCAGGAGACCTTGCTGGCCAACAAATAGGACCACTGTCCACTTCTCTTGAAATTTTCCGTTAAGCCAATTGCGGACTAGAATTGTTGAGTGAGCGTCTTGTTGGATATACGCTTTTTGTCTATATTCCAAATGTTCTTCTAATTCTGGCCAAAAACGTTCTACGAAAGTATTAAAAAATAAGTAGAGTCCTAGAATATCCCTGAATGTTGAGTATTAACTAGAAGGCCATGCTTTCATATTTAAACATAAAATTTAATTCCAAGCAACTTTTCCCCATTACTTTTCCACGTAGGGTTAAGATTTAAGGTACTCTTCACTGATTTTACCTTTTCCAAATTTTTGAATACCCTGTACATTAAATTGAACAAATGACTATCTTGCCAAGGGCTTCTGGACAAGCAAAACTTTTTATGAAGAATGATTTTTTTTGACAATTGAAATTTTGTATCCATTTCAGGTATAGGCAACCCGAACTGGGAACACCCTGTATTTGTGTTCATAATTTATTACTGTATTCGAACATTGGATAATTCTCAGATTTTTAAAATTATCCAGTATCGTATATACAATGTTGTTAGGGGTCAACTAGTCAGCTTGGCTTTATGATTAACAAGTCCACTGTAGCAAATTTGTAGTATTACTCAATTTGTCCCTGATACAGATTTTGCAGACATTTGACAAACTTGCCTAATTTTACTTTAATAGCAACGCGTTTTTTATTTAAATCATAATTTGTACCACTTAATTACTTTGCAACTTCAAGAGTTCCTCAGGGCTCAAACCTTGGGCCTTTGTTATTTCTCATTTTTATTAACGACATTTGTCGAGTGGTTGATTGTAATAAACTGTCATTTGCCTATGATATGAAAATTTCGACATCAATTTGTTCCATAAGTGACTGCTTAATGTTACAGATGTCTTTAAACAATCTGCAGACTTGGTGTTCAAACAACAAGTTGCACCTTAAAATATCCAAATATAAAATTGTTTGCACCAGGAAAAGATCACTTATTTTTATTATATGTTATTACAGACTCTGCACTTTCCCCTACGACATCGTTAAATTCAAATCAAAGTCAAATTTTTGCCCGTTCATTTTATGTCACACTTTGCCGCCGTGCCTGTCGCCGACTGCATGCTTTGCCTTGCGCAAGGTCAGGTTTTACAGTGTACTAGTTTCCAGTGCCGTGCAGAAATGTATTTTTAAATCATTTTCGTACTGCCCCTTTTGATTTTCTTTATAAAATTGTATTTGTAAGAGTCCCTTGTACATTCTGTACAGTTCTGAATCACCCTGTACAATACGTTGCCGACAATATTTAATGTTAGTAGTTTGGACATAAGAAAAAAATATTCTTCACAAACAAAATTTTACATAACAACGTTGATTATTCCGTTCTTCTGTCTCAAATTCAGTTTAATGTATCTAGAGGACACTCAAGATACACAAACTTTTTTTCTTAACACTGCAAGAACAAATCCTTGTTCGAAATTACATTTATATACAATGTATATACTGTAACTTTAATAAATTATGCCACACATGAGATACTCATTTTGACAACTCTATACTTCGCAGTCGAAATTATCGAGAGTGACTCGCTAGCTCTTAGACTAGTAAGGAGGATGGAGCGTGCGGAGATAAGAAATCCATAGGCGTATCTGTCTAGAAAGCAATAAGATATAGAAAATATGGAAAAAAGATAATAAAACATAACATCTTTTTTTTTGTTTTTATGTTTTAAATACATTTGCTTCCCAACTTTTCTCTAAAAATTAACTATAATCTAATTCGTGTGTACCTAATCTAAAAAATATTGTCTACAAACAATAAGCAGTAATGCACCTTGGTTACCACAAAAATAATTTCTGTTTTTATGGCGTTAGCCGCTCCTCTATGAATCTCGGCGTTATCCTCTTCGGCGGGTTACGTCGATGAATGGGCTTAGCAGCGACTTCGGGAACTATTGTCTTTTATAGATACGCCGCACACCGGTTCGTTTCTAATCTGATGTCACTGGCCGCCGGCGGATAATGAGAAAGGTAAATACTTAACCTGGGGATAATCATAATTGTGGTGCGAGCGAGTGGCTCCTTAAATGGCGCTGACGGAAATGGTGAGTCTCACGGTGAATGGGCGTATAAGTCGTATGATAAATTAATTTTCGGCGTGCGCAACGGGAAGCGCCTTGCAAAATTCTTAATGTTAAACAAATGTTTGTCGGTTCACTGAAACGTTAGCCTGTACCTGATAGATATGAATTTTTAAATTTTTATACGTGAGAGTCACTCACAGTCCATATACTAAAATAGTTTACAACTATTTATGGAGAAAATTGACTATTGTGTATGAAATTATGTTTTTAATTTGAACACAAAGTCAGATATATTCTATTTTTATTTCGGCAAAATAATTATGTTGAATTAATGCCAATTAAATCATAAATTCTACATATACGGGGTCTGTTCAGAAAATAACCGAACTTTATTTTTTTAGACTTTATACATACGTACGTCCCAGAGCATCATCTCCGTAAGCTTGGTCAAAAGTTGAAACATTTCCGTGATAGTTTTCCCGAGATTCATACATTTCAAAAATCGTCACTAAACTATCACAAAAACTGAATGAGATATCAACAATCCAAGAACACATTCAAAAAGTTCGATTATTTTCTGAACATACCTCGTATCTCTAAAAATCGCTTTTACAATCACATAGAAAATTTTTCATTCACTTTTATAAATGTTCGTAGATTTTATAGAAGTTATTTGTACGGAAACAAACTGCTGTCGCATTTCCAATGACAGTCCTGTATTTGATTGCTATTTCTTTAAATCAATATTAACTATAATTAATTTATGAAAGTATCATTATTTAAGCAACGGAAAATTTATATTTGATGAAAACAAATACAATTGTATCTGCAATTTGCTGTAAATATTTATATCATTACCCTAATGTTATAGTTAATACAAAGAATGGATAAACATAGAAGTATATCCAGTAACAAATTCAACGATTCCTATAACTGAAACAAATAAGACATTTTGACTTTGTAGGGTTTACACCGTAAAAAAATTGAGTGCAGTCTCTCAAAATCAATTCGATTTTTTGTTAAAATAAGTTCACACCCAATACTATTCGTAGAGTATTTTTCCCTCAACTATTTGTTATCTAAATAAATCTTGTGTTAATAACACTAAATAACTTTTGAGTTGCCTTGCTAAAATATGTGTCTATCTATATAAAAATTATTTTGCTAACATGACTTTATTATTGAGAAAACTATTAGATGAAACTATATCCTAATATATAACAACACAGTAATAGGAGTTACAGAGATGTACAAGAAAACTGTTCTACAGAATATTGCTTGTTTCGTATGGTACTAGCTATGTCCTGTACAAATTTAGTTTCGCGCAACTCACTCGGTTTCAGAAATACAATACCTATGTACGTTTTCAGCCACGAAATTTGAATAATTCTAAATATTTCGAATTTTCACCCCCAAGAACGGCGGTGACAACATTTTTAAAATTATAGCGATGTTTCGCTTGGTACTAGCTATGTCCTGTACATGTTTAGTTTCGCGCAACTCACTCGGTTTCAAAAATACAATACCTATGTACGTTTTAAGCCACGAAATTTGAATAATTCCAAATATTTCGAATTTTCACCACCAAGAACGGCGGTGACATTTTAAAAATTATAGCGATGTTTCGCATTGTACTAGCTATGTCCTGTATAGATTTAGTTTCGCGCAACTTACTCGGTTTCAAAAATACAATACCTATGTACGTTTTCAGCCACGAAATTTGAATAATTCTAAATATTTCGAATTTTCACCCCCAAGAACGGCGCTGACAACATATTTAAAATTATGGCGATGTTTCGCAAGATACTAGTTTTATGTCCTGTACAGGTTTAGTGTTCAGTTTGCGACATTACCTACATCTTCATCACTGGTTAATTTTATGGCTTGATTATAGTTGAATTTAAGAGGTATTATTCCAACGCAACATGCAGATAATTTAATTTCAATAAGGAGACCACAAAGAAAAAATGAATATTTTGAATAGATATAACCTCTATAAAAAATTAGTTTATATCACCCACTTATCCTTATACTTATTACAACTGTAGATATGTGTATCCGCATTACGAAGGTCAAAATGTGCGTAGTTTTGAGGAATATAATAAATAAACATTTCTATAATTGTTTAAGGAAGCACGGTATAAAAACAATAGACTTATTTTGTCGAAACACATGATAATATTTATATTTAGTATACAGCCACCTTAAAAACAAGAAAATACACCGATTGCCTTGTACCGTTACAGGATATAGGAACAAAAACTGACTGACTGACGATGACCTGTGCGCAGTTCAGGAAAATTATGTTTCTTTCATAGCATGTAGCGAAATTCGCGTAATCCAAATACTGTGTATAGCAATTTTACTATAGATAATTTGTACTCCGAATACAACTAGGTAGAGATATATGTACACCTATAGTAGTAAATTATTTTTTTATTCTTGTAAGTAGATGGTGTGAGAATAATCAATAACCCTATAGATAAGTGTAAGGTTTTCTCATTTACTTCCAAAAAAGACCCGTTAATATTTAACTACTCCCTTGAAAATGCGTTACTGGTACGTTGCGATAATGTTAAGGATTTATGACAATAAATGTCTTTCACTGATCATATAAATATAATTATAAATGCGGCTAATAGAGCTTTGAGTTTTATAGTCAGAAATTCAAGTTATTTTAATAACGTTACTGCATTGAAATGTCTGTTTTACTCATTAGTTCGTTCTAAATTAGAATACTGCAGCCTTATATGGTACCCTTACTACCAGATACATACTAAAATGCTTGAAAAAGTTTAACGTCGTTTTCTTAAATTTTTAAGCTTTCGAATTGATGGTTATTATCCAAATAGAGGATATGAACATAGGCTTCTGTTAAATCGATTCAAAATCCAGTCTTTGCAGACTAGAAGAATACTCAATAATTTATCTTTCTTATTTAAACTTTTTCATGCCAGTGTTGACTCAGCATATCTACTGTGTTCCTTCAATATACGAGTTCCTAGACATGGGTCTCATGCTGATTGTGGGAATGCTTTTGGTCTGTATCGGTGTCACAGGAACCATGATGTGGATGACAACAGCTGCCTTTGAAGCTTTACTGAAACTGTCAGCACTTCATGTTGTGATGGAAAGCAGAAGCAGAATGGCATATTGTAAGAATAATAAAGATTTGCAAAATACTCTTCCTTATACCTTTCGATACTTGAACAGGAAATCGGGAAGAATGGTAGTCGGCATACTGGTAAAAGTGATACTAAAGCAAGTAGCAGGACTGATATTTAGATGGTAAAGTAGTCTTTCCTATACATCTTCAAGCCTTTAAGAGCTTGTTTGATGAAGAGATTGCGGAGAAGCTGCGTTAATCTTATGAGAGTCAGGTTGCATAAAGGCCTTCGATTCAATTAAGGTGTGCATCGAACTTGTTTGGAAGGTATTTACAATTGTTAAATGAGCTGACAAGTGCTAACATAGTTAATTTATGTTGGATGCCAGGGAAAAAAGGATGTGAAAGGACCTCTAAGAAGGAGATAATTCCAGGATCAGGATAGGCTTAAGCAAAGGAAATGATTAATGTTTCATCGCAGAATAAACTAAACTGTTTAGGTATAACGGGGGCGATGGCATCGACTCCAACAGCTGCACTAGAAGTCATGCTAAATCTACCACCGCTGCATATAGTGGAGGAAAGAGAAGCGCGACTAGCAGCATATCGACTCAGGAATAACAACGACTGGAGGGGTAGTTCCTATTCCAGGATCATAGACACATCTGTGTCGGAACTAACTTTTGGGATGGTATCTGACAAGACGGTTCCAAGGTTTCACTTCCACAAGCCATTTGAGACTCGAATAGAGGATCAAAGCAAATGGGAGGAAAGGTTTAAAACCCTGAAAAGGTGGAGCCTAGTATGGTTTACAGATGGCTCCAAAATGACCAGAGGGACGGGTGCAGGAATATATACACTCAGACCCAGATGGAGTGCAAGCTACAGTCTGGGGAAGTTCCCTACAGTATTCCAAGCAGAAATTTTCGCGATAATGGCGTATCTGGCAGATAATGTACGTAGAGGTTATAAACGTAAACTCATATCATTCTCTGATAGTCAAGCTGCAATTGAAGCTTTAGGCGCACACAAGATAAGTTCAAAACTGGTGTGGGATTGTTTACAAAAGCTGACTGAACTGGCCACCAACAATACAGTCAGACTGTGTTGGGTGCCAGGGCACAAAGGCATTTGTGGAAATGAGAAAGCGGATGAACTTGCTAGGAAGGTATCCGAGACAGAGTTCATTGGCCCTTCTGTGGCACATCTCCCAGTGTGGTCAGGCGGGCTCTGGGTAAATGGACTGAGACAGAACACAGGAAATACTGGACTTTAAGGCCAGGAAATAGCCATTCTAAGGAGCTCATGGAGTATCCTTCGAAGGAAAGAGCGAATGATTTACTGAGCTTGAACAGAATCCGGCTCAGGAGAGTGACAGGACTCATAACGGGACACTGTCACTTTAGGAAACATCTACATAAGCAAAAACTTGTAGACAGTCCGGTCTGCCGAGGATATGAATCGGCGGATGAAACTTCTGTGCATATCCTGGGCGAGTGCCCGGGATTTGCACGTAGCAGAATGGCACTCCTGGGGAGACGTTATTTGGAACCCAAGGAACTGAGAGAAGTGTCAGCAAGGAAGCTTTGGACTTTGTAAAAAGGACAAATCTACTTGCTGAATAGGACTAGCAGTGGGACGCACAATAGACCTAATTAGGCTGCGGTGCTATGGGACTTACTAGATAGTAGAAGAAGAAGAAGAAACCAAATGAAAAGATGAGTATGAGCAAAATCAGGCTGAGAGAAGCATCTGCACAACACCAAGTTAGAGAATTCGAATTATCCGGACAGTAATGGGAAGACGCGTTTTCTGTATGAGATTGATCATTTCTTAGATCAAAGGTAAGTAAGAGAAATATTGTACAACATATGTTTGAACTTTATGCAAAGGAAAATTCTTCTGAAGTATGTAGTGTATAACTTACGAAAAACTATGATTTTGTCCGTATGTCATCATGAATTATAATCAAATTATGCCTTAATAAAGCAAAACTAATTAGCTTCAAGAAATGCGGTAAATGTGATCCAGTTTCTCCAGAATTTCTCTTCGTAGCCTCTAACACGGCGTGTACAAAAGGTCGATATTCCAATATTGCTGGTAATTGTTATTTATACTTTCCAGTAATGTTTTAAGCGTTTCTTAATTGACAGACAATTGAAACAAACACTTTCTATAGAGAACAGACGCCGTGGAAGGTGGGTGTTAGCCTAGAATAAAAGTCGAGAAAATTATGTGTGTTCCACATGACTTCAAATGGGTAATTATTGTAAACGACTAATTGGTTTATTTATAGACAGTGATGTACACGTTTCTATTCCAATGTATTACAGTACAAGCGTGTATGAAAGTGCTGGAAATACTTTCCTGGACTTGAAATTCGAATACCTACATTCGCAGCGAAGGGTTTTTCTAAAAATGTCAAAATCATTCTTTTGAAAATTACGTGAACAACTTTTTTGTAATTATCGGGAAGAATCCCCCTCCAAAAGATTTCCTTCTCAAACTAATTCCATTTTTTGGAAATAACAGAAGTTTAAGTATTGATAAACATCCCACCCCATAAATTAAATTTGTCTCAAGAGGAAGGATTCGTGAATTTGTTATACTGGGTGTTTTCTAAGAATAATATTTTTAGTGTAAGGTTTAAAGTCAATAATTTTCAAGACGAAGCCTAATAAAACACCCAGAATATATTCAATACCAATTTTTTTATGTTATACATGTTTGTTATGTCAGTTGTAACAATTAACATAATTGTTTATAATTTCATCAATAATACTAATCATTTTGGACTGAACCTGGATATTTTCGAATTTCTAAAGATGGCGAAGGAAAATACCGAGAATTATTGGCGTTTAATTTAATACGAGTAGCTAACGAATAGATATGTGAGAGACATATTTAGTCGTCTAATTTTCTCTCAAATTGACCGGCTCTGATATAGTGGGTGTGCTTGTAGGTGTTGGAAACGTACCAGCAACGCCCTTTTTTCGTAAAAATGCCGTATCCCAACTAAAATAGCCGCATTGTTCTACCTTTCGATATATCGAAATCAATTAGCAGGAGAACGTGAAATCGGTGCTAGTGTAACCTTTAATAATATTTAACTAGCACAAATAGAGCCTGGGAATGTTTGTTTCGTTTATTGTAGAAATACAAGCCGGTGACATATTTTTAAAGAAGCTAAAAATATACTCTATGCATTTGTCGTTTATGTTTATTTGAAAATGTTATTATTGTATTATTGTATTACATTTCAGACATATGAAATATTATATAAACTAGATATATGCATATTGCTTTTTTATTGGCATCTACAGGATGTAAATAAAATTTTTGGTTTAGAATGACGAACCTTACGACACAAATTAAAAAAAGTTCATTCATGCAAATATTTATCTGCAAACGTTTTGTTTTTATAATAAAGTTATGGATAATAATGTTTAAATTAAAATTTTCTTTTTCTCTACCCATTATTTATAAAAAAAAATACGAATTTAAAAAAGGCGTTTTTCGAAATATTTTTTTCAATCGCATTTTTGATTAACAAATAATTTTTTTTCAAAACTAATTACATTATTCGATTTCTCGGAAAATTTTACCTCAGTTTTGATACAAATACGTTGTTTTCGTTAACAAATAAAGAAGACATAAAAGTTTAAAGTTGGCAAAATCCCAATTCGCACTAGTGTGACATTTAAGGTGGCCCACCCCAAGTGTGACCTTTGAAGGTTAACAATTACAATTTAACAATTTAGGTTTAGCAAATACGGGATATTGACGTTAAAAAAAAATTAAACCGTTGTTGGCGTTAGCTCAGAAACAAATACATTTTTAATTTTTTTTCATCATGTACTTAATAGGAACATTAAACTAAACTATTTGATAAAAGTTTAGCAATAAAATTTAATCCAATGAGGCAGATATGAAATATTTCATTCACTTTATAACATTTATGAAAATAATTTGAATTGTACTAATTCTAGGGACGCTATAACGTGAATTCTTACATATTTTTAAACTAATGATGACCACTTTGTTTATTACATTTAGGTCTGCCTTTATTTAATAATAGGGCATCAAAGGTAATAATGAAATTCTACTTTTTTACTAATGAAAAATATATGTTTAATACCCGTATAATATCTTAAAAAGTTCAAATGGATTCAAATGTGGACAGCACAAAGGCAATCGAGAGAGCGCCTACAACCTATCCATTTATTTGCAAACTGTTGACATTTAGTCACTGAAATTGACCACTTACCATAATTTCTTGTACCTGACATTGTTCTAGAGACTAACTTAAATTAATTATAATTAAAAAAACCATGTTGTTGATACTTGTTAGTCCTTGATGTAACAGTTCCTTTTATTTATGTTATACTCAATACAATTTTTTGTAAATACATTACTGTGCGCTGAAGCCTTAATCGTAATTGATTAGTAATTACGAAATCATCAAACATGAAAGCTAATTTATGGACAAGACAAAATTTACCAATATCTTGAAAACATCTTCGCTAATATTTTTATTTCACTTTGCTTTACTGATGGTAAGTTAAATCCAACAAATTAAATTTTTTTTATGAAAATCTAATTAAATGAAGTCTTCGATACCAGAAATATATAGAGAAAAATAAATACAGGGTGGCACAAAAGTATGGAAACCCCTGAATAACTCGTCAGGAGTGTATTTTCTTGAAAAATGATAAATACAAAAGTTTTAGGATTTTTCTCTGGCTATTCAATGGCGCCCTTGTAGTCGACCTTGACATTGACCTTCAAGGTCATTTCAAGGTCAAAATAGATATTTCAAGTGGGAACCCCTATTTTTATTGCGGATTTGGAAAGTGCAGGATATTTTACGTTCAAGGATGACCTTGACCATATCCTTGACCACGACCTACAAGGTCACTCCAAAGCCAAAAGTGTTTTGTCAACAGGAACCGCTACTTTTATTGCGGATTTGGAAAGAGCATGAAACTTGTTTTTCGTAGCATAACAAAAAAGTTAATGTAAATAAATGACCTTGACTTTGACATGAACTCGAGGGTCATTGTCAAGGTCGTAGTCGAGGTCGCATTTGAAGATAAAATTTAAGCTCTTTGCAAATGCGCAATAAAAACTAGCGGTTCCTATTGAAAAAACAACCTTGACCTTGGAATAACCTTGGAGACCGTGGCCAAGGTCGTAGTTCAGGGCATAGTTTGAACGTTTCCTGCTCTTTTCAAATCCGCAATAAAAATGGAGGTTCTCATTTGAAAAACCAATTTTGACCTTGTCACCCTGTATAATCCCAAAGACAAGACCTCTATTAACTAGTATTAAACTAGTATTAAATTACACCACTCTAATAATTAGTAAATAATTATACAAAATAAAAACTAATTAAATATAATTCATTCGAGTTAAATGCAATCATTCAACGAAACAACCTGTATTTTTATTATCCTATTATCACCCTTGACATACAGTAATCACACGAAAAATAACAGAAAACAAACTACAACATATGCTCAAAATGTGCATCACCATTTTCGATGCACGCACGACACCTTCGAATCCAATTTTCGCGTTGGAAAACACCTCTAGAAGAGGAAATAGTGGTACGCAAAAAATCACTCATACACGATCCAATTCCAGATACCAACCGAATTGCGCAATGCTGGACAGCTTTGTACCTCGTGTTATCCGCCGCGCCGTTGTCACATTGCTCCATATGAATTTTATTGAATTTTAAATTTAACGCTAATTACTTTTTAGAATTAAAAAGGAGTTCAAAAAAGTGATAAACATTGTATTTTATGGTATTCTATGCATGCAGTTATGTCGATGTTCCCCAATTAATCGAACTTTTGTACATTAAGTTGAAGATTTTGATAATCTTTTTCTCGGAAATGGTTCAGTTTAGGACCCATGTCATATAAGGTTTTTTGGTTTATTTTAATGTATTCTATCGCCTGTTAAAATTAAGACTTCTATCACCCAGTATGCATCAATTTAACATTTCCAGTAGCCCATCCATCGTCTCCGCCCATGCATCTTAACGAGCAATAAAAATATTTCCACTAATATATCTACATGTGTTACAATATTTTAATGTTTTTATGGTAATTAGCCGCCACGGTTTCTATTATACAACACGTGTCCGCGTTAATCATTATAAATCACTGAGATCACGCAAGACGATCACACGGTTAATGTATTTGTAACGGAGACGCTTTCTCTTCCATTGTATCAAAGAGCCGACGTGGGCGTCGCATTGACATCGGCTCCACCTTCCAGGTTTTCGGGACCCGATTTTGACGGTGTTGCGTAAGGGCTTTGCCTACTGTCCTAATATATCACGCGCGAAGGAATTTTCTTTGTCTGGAGCGGTTCGGGTTATCGGGGACAGAAGCGGGTTGCCGTGGAAAAGTCTCTTGATGATATTTATAGCAACGCCGCGAAAAATTGATTTTGTGTAGTATCCCGTACATAAAATTTCGAAGTCCGTATCAGTTCTGATCGGCGCTGACACGAAATATTATTTAGGGAAAAAACGGAGCCTAATTAATCCGATGCAGACTAGCCATAGGCGTGCTATTAGTTTTTTTCTTCTTTTTACGTTACGGAAATGGGCTCATTTAGCATATTTTTTTCAGTAATTTGTGGTTTGCTGTTATAGTCCAGTCGGCAGAGGCCGAAAAGTTACTGTTGGTGACATTTTCCTTGATAACCCTGAAATAACTACACAGGAATACTTTAAATGATGAGTACAATAAGAGGCTAATTTGGTGACAAAGTATTTTATCAGGAAAAAAAGTTATTAACAATTAATCGTGAAAAAAATTTTTTTTAGTAGTTTTCTTTAAATAACTCAGCGGGATGACTTTGTACGAAAAAATGCTTAGGGCATGATTTCGTTCGTAATAAAAATAGCTACAAAATGGCGGTGGTCCGATTACGAAATTTGCAATAACAAAGCCGTGAGATTGAAAAAACGGTATAAAACGTCATTTTTTTAAAGTTGCTGTAAAAATATCAACTATAAACACGAAAGTTTTGTCATTTTTTGTTTATAATTGACATTTTTACAGCAACTTTAAAAAATTGACGTTTTATATCGTTTTTTCAAGTCTCTACATCAATTATATCATTAGATCTGATAGAAATGGTGGTATCATCGGCATGCAAGACACATTTGATAAAGGCATTATTATAAATTAAAAATAACATGGTCCCAATACCTAACCTTACGGTATACCTACTGTTACATCCCTCCTCTCAGATATTTCATTATTAATTATTACTACTCGACTTCTATTACCTAAAAATGATTTTATTATTTTTAAGTCGCATCCACACCCACATTTAACTGAAGCCGGAAGATTTTCCGGTTAAACCTGACTTTATAGGTTCTGTATTTTTACCAGTTTGCAGATAGGTCTAACACAGGTACCGCTGTCTTATGGAAATGAGATATCTCGCCACAATTCTAGTCTCTTGGGACGTGCAAATCCTTTGCCAATCCATTGTGATGATTGAACTTTTGTCTCGATGCCGTAAACACAGATATCGTATTCCTTTATTATCTTTCGAATGAATGTTTCATCGTCATTGGATTGTCTAAGTAGTTGCCGACAAACGTCCACACGATTTTCTTTCTGTTGTTCGGTCATCAAACGAAGAACAAATTTTGTTGCAACTCGACGCATATTCAATGTTTCAGTCAAAATTTCATGGCATTACCCAATTGAAATGCTAACCACTTCTGCAATTTCTGTGACAGTCTATCGGCACCAGATCTTTACTTTCTGGACGTGGGTGTCATCAGTTGAAGTCGAAGCCCTTCCTGATCGAGGATCATCTTCAATTGACTGACGACCACTTTTAAATAGTGAAAACCAGTCGTAAAATTGCGTACGATCCGGGGCATCATTTCCGTAAGCTTATTTCCGTGAAGTAGAAGTAGTAGTGAAAACGGGCGGCCTCAGCCTGGCAAATAGGCCACAAGTGGGCCCTTTTTGCCTACCCCGCCGTCCCATCACCTGTCCACTCTCTGCCTCTGACCCTCCTCGAACCTACCCGACGCCCTAATGAACGCCAGGCTTTTGGTCCTTGGAAGGTCTCTTACCTCAATCCCTTGCAGCTATTCAGCACCAAAGACTTTATGTCTTATTCTCCCAAAGGCTGCACAATGTCCCAGAAGGTGGACAGGGGTGTCCTCCCCTTCTCCACATTTCGGGCATAGAGGGTCCTCCTCTATTCCTATTAAACTTGAATGCCTCTTAAGTCTGCAGTGGTTTGTCAGAACCCCCACCATTTGGTTTAGGGCACTTCGACCAAGGCTCAGCAGCCATCTCGTCTTAGGTTTGTTAGGTCCAAGTATAAAACTGTGGACCTGCGTACATCCTCCATTTCTCCTTCAATTCTGACCTAGAGTTTGATAGGCCCATTTATTGAGGGTCCCATTGATGCTACCTCGTGTGATTCCTAAGATTGGTTCAGGCCAAGTTCCCTAGATTCGAGACGAGCTAATTAATCAGCCCTCTCGTTACCAGGGATACCCAAATGGCCTGGGACCCAAACCAACTTTACCTCTCTTCGTCTGGATGCCGCTGCCTTCCACATAAATTCCTGCTCCTGAAAACTCGTCTTCTACCCGAGATCCATCGGTATAGCATACTAGGGATCCCGAGAGGAACATATCACCATCCTGCTTCGACTGCTTTCCCTAGTTTTCCCTAGTTCCACACAAAATTTTGCGATACATTTCAAATTTTTAAAACTGACCCTAATTATAACACACTTTAAGAAAAAAATTAAATAATTAACCAAGGTATTATTTAAGAGATCCCAGATGAATTATTTTTAAATAAACTTAGTATATACAACTTGTTAAACGTAACGTGGCAGGTGAAAAGGCTCCGCCCAATTAGCGGAGCAAACGATTCAGGTAGCTATTTAAAATGTTCTCTCTTCACTTTCCGCTTGACAAACTGTACCCGTTTTGAAGGAAAGAAGGTAGTAATATCTTTTGTCACAAAAAAATCCTTCAAACTTTTTCGTAATTTTTTTTTGGTCCACTAAAAGCATTAAAATTTTTCACGAAGTATTTATCTCAATATTTCTTAAATTTATTCTTTAAAGCAAATACTCTTTGCTTCTACATTACGTTGTATTACTGTTTCTACCTCTAAATTCGTTTAACTGTACATTTTTGAAAATATCTGTCTTTAATGAAAACGTTAAGATGTTGATTAAGTTATTCTCTTGTATCTTAATATTATGAAAATTAGATCCTATGGCGCAAACAAGAAAGATTCAGCTATTACATTCCGATATCTAAACTGCCTTTCTTGTGACATGTCTCTCTAATAATTTACCGTATTTGATAATTTGTATGTAAATACTCTTCCTACAGACTGTGCGACTGGTTTATTTGGGGAACGAGTTACGACAGCCATCCCTCACTCTATTTTAAAACCATTCGAATTAACATACTTCATTAATTAGGATTTATTTGTGGCGTTCCTTCGAAATGTGCTTAGCTCAGATTAGTCTAAAAATGGGAAGGCAGAGTTCAAGGTTTTCCTGATAATAATACAATAGAGTCTTTGTATGGTAGTAGCCTCTGTCTATATTAAAATTATTCTGTGGTTTAAATTTGAAATTTGAATAAATCTACTTAACCGCTTAAGCTGATCCTTCCCACATACAAATTAATGATTGCATCTTAATTGGAATGAATGTTATTTTATAGGCTGCTATCAGAAGTTAAGTTATGCTGACGTTAATTTAAAGTGTTAAGTTATCAGCTTGCTCGTATTTATTTAATGTTGAAGACAAAAGGGCAATGTCAGTCTGGCTGTTCCTGAAATAGCTACGATATTCAGAAGAACTTCTTGTTATATGATCGGCAATTTTAACCTCATTTTATGTTATCGGATTCATAAAAACTAAAAACGAAACGAATTCCAGGATATAATATCTGTTGAGAATGATCACCTCCCCCAATTACTAAAGAGATCAGGCGTTGACATTGATCCAGATATCCGGGTAAAAATTCGTCTAGACTTTTGAATTACCGCAGATGAATCAGTAATGAGGTTTCTCAACTCTTGAATACCTTGGACAGGTGCCTTAAATACACTAAAGTTTTTAAATGACACATGTTGCGGACATACTTTCGTTCACTTCATAGTCATCGTTATTGTTGAAGGGTATCCAAGGATATACTCGTAATAATGAATAGATATTATTACGATTGTGATTTTCATATGATATAACCTAGAAATCAAGTTTTGGAAGTATCTTAGAAACAGATGTAAATAAACAGGAAATAAAAATATGTTTTCCATAATGAACCCGACGTGATAAAAAACTAACGAAAAAATTTGAACGAGAGACAGAAGACCACATTAAGGAGCTGCAGTGGCAGCAACCATTTTTAGCTTGAAGAGTTCGGACGAAAACTAGAAGGTGGAGAGGTAGCAGTCAGCTTCCAGTCATCATCTGTAAAATCAAGTGAGAGCGAGGAGCAAGGAACTCAAGCGGAGAAACAAGAATCAAGAAAAGGAACCGAGTTATTCGTGGTCGTGAAGATCATATCGGATTTCAGCAAGCAATTATAGGTGAACTATGAGAGTGGGTGTAAGTTGCAAACAATAATACACCCATACTCCGGCTTTTCAAATTTAACTAAAGTAGCTTATATTTATATTGGCAGCAGTAGTAGATGCAATTAATTTATTAGTAACATAACTAATAATAGTGATAGTACTGCCAATCAAATGTCCGATGGGACTGATCAAATAGCTTCATCATCATTAAAATTACCTAAATTTTAGATTAATAACCCAGAAATTTACTTTTATCAAGTACAAGCCCAATTTGCTTTAAACAAGAGTAAATCAGATAGGGTTAAATATGATAACATCATTACTACATTACATTTAGAAGTTGTGTCAAATATCATTGATATTATTGAAAACCCTCCAAATAATAATTTATATATGAATTTAAAGGAGAAAATCATTAATAGGCTAATTGCTAGTGAGGAGCAGCGTTTAGATGTGTTATTATCATATTCAGAAATAAGAGATAGAAAGCCCTCTGATTTCTTTAGAGATGTGGGGGGGGATCAACGGTAGTCAGTCAAGAATTATAATTAAAATTGTAAAAAAGACGATTACCAAAAACTATTTCAGTAGCTATAACAGTATCAGGAAATGTTAAAGTCAATGAGATTTTTGATTTAGCAGAAAAAATTTGCAAAGCATGCAAATATACTAACATATCAGTTATTAATTCAAACATTATAAACAGTAAACAAGAAAATAATATTGATAATTCAAGGGTAGACAATACATTAACTTTGCAAGTTTTAAAGGGTAGAAACGAGCTCATAAGTAAATTTAAAGAGTCATTTGACTCATTTATAAATGATTAATATATTACAAACACAAATAATGAACAATAGGAGTAACAATGGAAATTTTAGACCAAGTTATAGTGGCTATAGACAAAGTTTTAGATACAGAAGTAACAGTAGAAATAGAGGTTATACTAAAAACAAAAAAAAATGTGTTATCATCAAAAATTTAAAGATAAAGCAACTAAATGCGAAGGACCAGGGTGCCAATTTTTAAATTTGAAACAATTAAACTGAATCGTTCTGTAATTGAGGCGGCAAATCACGGAACTTATTTTTAAAGTCGCCGAATGTTTATTTATGATAAAACTAATACAGTAAACGTCTTAATCGATACGGAAGCAGACATTTCTATCGTGCCTAGAAATGTTTTTAAAAATTTCAAAAAAGATACAGATATACAGTTATTTGCAACTATTGTCTCAAAAATTTCAACATTTGGCAAAAAATATTCAAAAGTTAATTTAGGTTTGAGAATGGAATTTCCTTTCATTTTCACAGTAGCAAATATTATCGCGTGTCCGAGGAGGCCACAGCTAAGCTCCACCACGGCCTATACCACGATCCGAAAGCGTTTCGTTTAAATATTCTCGTGCTCTTATACCAAAGTGGGAAGGAGGCCTATAACGCATAAACCTAAGCTGAGCTATGACACCTGGAGGTGTATCTTCAAGAAGTACTGGAAGTACTTCTTTGAGAAATGAGTGTATGTATCTCCGTTCAACCTAGGTGGTTAATATTGCGAACCGATTAAGTCTTCTCCAAGAATCCACTAATTCAGAGAAAACTGTTGCTGATGATTAACTGCTGATGATGTGGTTATTGTGATCGTTAATTATTATCGGTTCTCTTGGAAAATTGGCTTTTTATGCAAATATGGTCTGTTTTACCCAACATGTTTAAGAATCCATTGAGAAAATGTAAGACGTTGCTGAAAATCTCGTGGTAGAAAAGCCTTGACTCGTTATATGTGAAACGGAAACATGAATTGTTATTTTAATATGACCCACATTATCATGTGGTAGATCTTTAACAGCAAAATAATTTTTTTAGTGGTGGTCTCTGCTTCTTCATCAATCCAACTCAGTACTGCTTTTTCCAAAGCCGGTGTCAAATTTTCGCAGTGGTGATCACAATTGTAAGTTCTTTATTTGACAGTTTCCTATTCATGTAGTCGTGGATGAAGATGGGCAAACTAGGTGTACATACATTTCAACGCAAAATAATAATTGATCGAATCAAATTTGCACAGAAAAGCACAGCGGGTAACGATAATAATATTAAGAATCATTCAGATCAGACAGAATACATACCACGTGTTCCATTTGATCGATACATGTGAATATCTCGTTAGTGAAGACTCCGATCCAAAAATGACCTAAATGAAAGTTGTTCAGGTCCTTGGAGGAAATCGGTTACTGACTTTGAATTTGACCTTAGCCATGACCTTGAAGGTCAGTTGAAAGTCAACTTCATAATTTGAAATGGGACCTTCTATTTTTTTACCCTGGAAATAGATTCACCAAAACATTTTACATCCGAATGTGATCTCAACTTTGACCTTGAGATTAATTTGGAGGTTATACCAGTAATTGGCTTGGACTTCGCAAGCAAATGATGTGGAATATAAGGATGAGACGGACTTTTTTTTCTACATGAAAGACCTTTAATATTCAACGAAAAATCGCTTTCTTGAATTTGTCCGCATCTATTTATTTACACTCATGTGTTGAATAAGATCAGTTACTGTATTAAAAGAATATTGTCTGTCTTACATTTTATGGAAGAAGGAAAGCTTAATATCAATTGAATTCGTTTCTTAGGTCTCATAGCGCAACCTCATGAATACTTCAGTCGAAAAAAATGCCTCCTAAAGGACTACCCGGCAAAAAATAAATTCGCCGTAAAACCCCGACCGACCGAAGTATAAATTCATCTGTCGGTCAACTTATCGTGAGAGGACTGTGTCGTTTTTCCCGTGCATCAAGTTAATCTGACCGTTCGTCTTGCGCCCGGAGCAAACATCTTCTCCCCCGGACTGCGGGAGCGTATTTCCATTAGCGGACCATTTCCAGCAAACCGTATCCGAAAATAATTCTTCAGAAATGAAAATTCTAATTGTACTGTACTATTCTTTCATAAAACGCAGATGTGAAAAATCTTTGTGCTTACTTACCGTCTATTTAAATTTTATCTTACTTTGGAGTAGACTTTTCAGGATTTGAATTATGCACCATTTTGATTCCGAAGAGTTGGCAGCATTGTACAGGGATAAACACGTTACTGTTAGACAAAATGGGGCACTATACTACGGATGAGCGAGTGAAGATTGTGAAAATTCATTACAAGTACGGAGAGTGTGTAAGATGATACTAACATCTCTGGTTATATTTAATTATTGTCTAACCTAGTCATACGAATGTGCTTAACAATAAGAGTTGTATTGCAAGATTGAGGTACATTGACTGAAGCTACAAAGATATAACGTTATTATGACCTATTCTTAACCTGGTTCTTGTTCTCTACGAGATAGTTTTTTGCAGGAACTAGTTTTAATAGGTTTTAGTTTGGATTGGTGTTGTTATACCATTGTAGATGCCAGTGATCAATGATTTTATTTTTTTATATAATATAGCATCATCTAGTCGCACGAATACGAGGCCCAAAGCTGTTTGCAGCTTCTTTAGCTGCAATGTCTGCACTTTCAATGCCAAGAGTTCCTTTGTGTGAGGCGATCCAGACAACAATTTTACTTTGTACAGCAAGTTTATGAACCTTTCGTTGAAGTAACTTTGTAATTCTGTTTTGGATCCATCAGTAAAGGTTAACTACATCTCGCGATTTTTCGCAAGAACCTGTTTGAAATATTAAGGGAATAAAAAGGTTCCGTCCTGATTTCAATTCTACTGCTCGAACTCCATCTGGTCGAGTAATAGTCAGTTGTAAACTATAAATGTTCCTTCGTTGGTAGAGTGTAAATTTTGATGGATACCTATATTCTTTGGATCAGCTATTATTTTTGCTAAATACAGCAACATTGATTTCATCCTGAAATAGAGCGGAGGAATACCAGACTCACAATGTAAGGCACCATCTGCGTGATTAAAAGGTTCAGTGTCAAGCTAGGTGTGATTTAATTTTAGCTTACTTTGTTTTTTATTGCAATTTATACTTTTGCTGAACAAACGGATATGTTATTAGTTTTGGGTTATTGTGAAGGAAATTGTTGTGCTACAGTTTGAACATATGCTGAAAGATTTCCTAATCGAAGAATTCCAAATCACAATACATTTGCCAATGCGGAGAGACGCCTTCGGGAAACAAAATGTTTTTTACCTGTAATTACCTGTAACATTAAATCGTGGATGACGTATGGCCGGAACTATTCAGCTGGAGGAACAAATTTTGGAAAGGCTCGAAGAAATTGCTCAAGTAAATATAAGATGTCTAGTGAGTATTAAAAAACCAGTTATTACAATTTACTATCCTAATAGGTGGATGGCCACCTCGATCCCCGGATCTAAACCCATGTAATTATTTTCTTTGGGGAGCGTTGAGGACCACATTTTATAACTTTTCAGTAAATACAGAAAACGAATAATGGGAAAGAATACAACATGAAATTAATGTTATGAGAGGTAATGCACAATTCATTTTAATTTTCGAAGAAATAATGCTTGCGTTTAAGAACAAGGAAGTCACTTGGAGCATTTACTGTAATATTATTTTAATGTGATTGCAAATATCAATTTAGGTTTATTTAAAATGTTAATGTTGACTTTCTTACATTATTAGTTGATATTGTTTATTTAAAATATTAGGGTTGATTTTTATTTTATTGATTGATAATAATACTAAAACTAAAAATGTGTAGTTATTTTTTAATGTGGCGTTTTTTCATTGTTATTCCCTGCTTTGAGGCTGCAGTTATAAATTATTTTTTACAAATCGGAATTTTCGATTTTTGATGTTAATTTTTGCAATAAATCTAAAAACACTTAATATTTCCGAAACAGTTGAAGATAGGTATAGGACATTGTACATGAAATATGTCTAGAATAAAATATGTAGAATTTTCTGAAGAATCCAAAAATTGAATAATATACAATGTGTGGCATTTAAAATAAAAAAGTTGGTATCGACCCTGTATAAAAAATTATTGTTGAAAAAATTGCGCAACTAGATAACTTAATTCCTGGTATTAGAGATTTTCTGAGGAACCGAGCAACAAGTTGTTCAGAACGTCAAAGCCGATGACGTGGCAGTCAGTCCCGAAATTGAATTGAGTTACTTTTTTATCGTATTCTACTGTCTTCTGTTTTTATATTGATGAAAAGCGCTATTTTAATTGATTTTATTTTTTTTGCTTTCCTTTCCTTAGCATTTTTGAAAAAGTGATTTGAGCACCAAATTCACTTACTTCATCCTTGACCTTTCTTATTTCCTTAACTTGACCATCTTCAATAAATCAGGGCTCAAGCCTCCAGCGTGGAAGCATTCCCGTACTCTGAAAATACCGAAGACTAAGCAGCTGAAAGGAAACAAAGAAACTGTATTTACCAAGTATTTGCCGCCCACGTGATCCGTAGAACTACGCGTCCCGGTGGGGTCCCGCCGCCACCGCTGCCGCTCCCGAATCCCATCAGGCCTTGGCTCGCCCGTTCTCATCATCCCTTTCCCTTCTCATTTTCGCTATTCCCTTTCGCGCTGTTCGTCCGCTGATTTACAGGGCGCTACAATCTGCTCCCGCTCCGCCCCCACCCACGCGGCCTCCGTGACGTCTCATAACAATAAAGCTCTTCCACCGACGGTGGCGACGGCGATCGGGCGTCGCTTCGGGGGTATTCGGCTGGCGCCGCGCGGCGGAGTTGATTTTTAATACCTACGTTATTGTCTGCATAGTCGGAGATAAGTGTTTGCTGCTTCCCCGATTTATTTTGCGTTTGAGGAGGTGACGTTTCCAATATTTTTTTTACTGAAATAAAAAAGTTGGAGCTGTTGGATAATTAGAGCAAAAATTTGGCTTTCATTTGTGTTTCTTTGATGTTAATTATTCCAACATGGTCTTTGTTTTAGACCTTTACAAATAAACGATGCATTTTATGAAAAATGCTGCAGATATATTAAAATTTGGATTAACAAATAACAAGGTCCGTTTTTGTATAAAAAATTGTGAAAATATTAGTACATGCTGCCTAAAATTATGAAAATAACACAGCTCCACAAAAAATCAGGAAAATTTCCCCTAGAGTCTGATTATGTCCATCATATGTTTTTGAGGTCACTGAATCCAAGTTCGGGGTCCATTTAACCCCATCACGTCAGGATTTTTCATAACCTCAAAAATAGGCCCAAACGCGCAATAAATCCTCTATCCATTGACCACTCAATCCCAATAACCCCATAATCCCTTAAACCCCTCAAAATGCCATAACCCCAGAACCCAGTAAAAAAAAAAGACTTATGCGTGTTGAAGCCCTGAAACACAGTATGTTCGAGCCATGCATGCTTCTTGAGCGTATACCAACGAATATAGAAGAATTGCTCAGGGTTGGAAATCGGGGACGAAATCTATTTATAGGTTTCTCCTATGTAATCTTTTTGCTATTCGTCTGAGGCAAAGGGACCTCACTTTAATAAAGATCCCCGAAAAGTGTGAGGCAAGGGGTGTGAGACACGTTAGTAAAGCATCCTAAAAGGAACAGAAGCCTACTACGTCCTCGTCGTTGTTCCTGGGTTCGGCAAAACTTAGGTTCTCCCAACGAAAGTCTAGTTCTCACGGTTATAGGGTTTTGGAGTTATAGGGTTATTGAAGAATGTGGGTTTAAGGCTCAAGAAGTATGCATGACTCGAACATACTGTTTTTTGAGGTTATGGGGTTAAGGGGTTTAAGGGATTAAGGAGTTAAGGGGTTATGGGGTTATTAGGATAGATGATTTGTTGCGTTTTTGGGCCTATTTTTTGAAGTTATGAAAAATCCTGACGTGATGGGGTTAAATGGACCCCGAATTTAGATTTAGCGACCCCGAAAACATATGATAGACAGATCGCAGGGGCAACTCTCTCGATTTTTTTTTGTGGAGCTGTGTAATTCATATCGAGGCTTACTTTTTACCAATCATAATCAGAAGGGCTAGTAATTAATTAATTTTCTATCTTTGGGCACTTCCAAACCCTTCTAGATTTTTAAACTGAATCAAAAACTGCTTAAATTTAAATCTTTAAGTCTGTATTAAAGGCTGCTTAGCCATATTTCCCATAAAAAAATATCTGCTATGATTTTATACATTAATAAAAAAAACCTATATATAAAAATTCATTCCAATTGCTATTAGTAAAAAAAAAATTGAGGGGATGTCTTGATTCTTAATAGCCCCTTTGTACCAATGTAATTTTTATAGGAATGAGGAATAAGGTACAATCTTGCCATTCTGTCTTTATAAACGTTTCATGTTGTTTACTTGACAAAACTTTTGACTTAATTCATTTATATTTTTTGCGATTTCAGAAAAAATACAGGCTGATTCAAAATTCAGTACAAATAATTTAGGAGCGTATTTTTGAGGTCAAAATAATACTTTTTTTTCCTATAAACGTGAGTTAAAAATAAATTTTAAAATTTTTCATCGTAAATAGTTATAAAATTTGATTTGGTGTGCAATTATCTCTCGTCATCAGCCAATATCTAGGAAACAGTTGGTTTGACAGATTTCAACCAAGGATACCTTTTTTGCTGAAAATTGATACGGAAATAAACGCACTAACGTCAATGTACGGGGTAGCAAAACAGTTAGGGCTAATTTAATTCAAGCGTACCCTTACAGGTGGCGCCCTCTACAAGCAACACCAAAAGCAATGACATATTTAAATTTACCATCCTATAAAACCCCCGTACCCCAAGTTTTATGTGTACATTCTAATATATTTTGAAGTTATTCCTAAAAAATCGAAAATAATAAAAAACTTTGACACCCTGTATATCGAAAACCAGGCATTTGTGGACACATGTTTATAGGAAAAAAAAATCTTATTTTGACCTCAAAAATACGCCACTAAATTCTTTGTACTGAATTATGAATCACCCTGTACATACCAATTCTTTTACTAGAAAATACAAATAAGTCAGTATTCCCAATAAATATTTTTATCCACGACTATTGTATAATGTACCCATTATACGTCTGTTTGCTCGACCTTATTAATACCCATTAATCACGGCAGTGATTAATGAGTCATTAATCACTACTGTCAGATGCTTCCTTGATTTAGCTATAATATTATATTGTTCTGCTACAAACAGTCGGTTTTTTAAATTTTATCGTGTAAACCACTAAATATTTTCAATTCAGTGCAGTACATATAAAAAAAAATTAAAAAAGTGAATTTTCCTAGACCAGATTCGAACCCGGGACCAGCGGTTGGAAGGGAAGGAGCATCTACACTGAGCCATCAGCGACTTCGTTTGTGCGTGTCGTATAACTGTTGCTTAACATACCATGTTTTTCGAAACATTTCATAAATCTAAGTAGCTTTTAAAACAAAACAAATTTGACTTAAACCTGTCAACATTATTGTTTGTGTGCATAGATTTCTCAGTGTTTTGATATTTTGTGTTAAATTGTGTTAAAAAACGAACTAAAAACAAAAAAAACTTCAACAAAAATATTTAGTAGTCGTGGATAAAGTATAGTATTCTACTCCCGTATAATGGCTATTATCCACTCGGTGATTTAGGCCACTCGCCTGCGGCTCGTGGCCGTAAACTTCACCTCGTGAATAATACCCATCATTAAACGCTCGTTGAATAATATACTATTAAATAAAGAATTTGCTTCATATAAAAAAATTCTAAAAAAATATTACAATGGGGTTGACTGTTTCACTCTTTTATAAAATACATCAATGATCGAACAAATATTGAAAAGTTGTCTCTTTATTAGTAGGATGCTCATACCAAGTTTCGTATCTCTAGCATTCCTCATGTTAAAGAAAAAAATTAAAATGTGAATTTCAATCCACTCCTTTAAGAGGGGCCTCAGGGGTGCAACTATCATATAAGGTATTTTTACTTCAATCCTCTCATTTTTGGCTCTACATTTAATGGTACCATTTTTGCTACTGCATTTAAAAACACCCTGTATATCTAATATAAAAAAACTGCACTGTATTTAAAACACCAGGGATGAAACAAATAGATATCAAATCAATTAAAAGTTGTATTAGATGTCGTCAGGACAGCGTTTCAGATCGCAGTGGTGATAGCGTTGCCAGACTAGCACCGGTGTTCATTTCATTCTCTGTCTAAACGTCGAACGGTGAACATCGGTATTGAACACACGTATGTGCTTCCAAACTTTATAATGAAATAAAACAGTTAACAGTTACAAATCTAACAGTTATATTGCTTAAGATCCTTGGTGTGTCATTTTTACTAAAGAATTTTTCTTGTTATCTTGGATATAAATTTATCTATAACGTATCAAAAACATTTTGGTAAGAAGTAGTTTTCTAATTTCATTAAAGAGATCATAAACACACCTTCATAATATGCAAATTTGCAGAAACTAAACGATTTAGGGTAAGATTTCCAAACATGCTAATGAAGTTTTTCGTTAATGTATTCCTTCCGCAAAGTGGCTCCTCCAGGGCTCCGAACAATTTCCTTTAAGTACATTTAATTTAGTTAGGCGCTCCCTGTTATATAATATTTATACGTCATCGTCTTCCATTACCGCTGACGTAAAAAGACGGTACAGGGTGGTACACAAAGGGTGGCGGTGTCTTTAATTACCATCGTGAAATGGTAATTACTTTTGGGCTGTCGCATTTTTGTGATAATATAGTAATTTTACTAGACTAGCAAAATTTGTATTAAAAATAATATTTTAGATATAGTATGAATATAAAACATTAAACCTTTTTATGCAATAGTGAATTATTAGAACCTGGTAATATTTTAAAGATTGATTAGTCTACCATCTACCATATAGACCACTGTCGTTGCCCGTCTTCTCTAGTAGTACTTTTTGCGATGGTACTCGCGAACAGAGGAATTAGGTTACTGCGGAATCCTTTAACAACGTACCAACTGAAGTGTATGTTGTTGAGCATCTCGTTAGACGACGTCTTCCAATTTCTATCTTTTTTTTACCTAATGCTTGGAACTTGGAACCTGGTGTTGGAGAGTAAAATAGAGAACTGCCTTTGTTTTTAGACTATTGAGCACCCGTGTATCTACAACAGGACTGTATCGAAATCTGAATGTTTTGGACGCTAGAAATAGGATCTAGATGTAGTTTACAACGTAACTATAATGAAATTACACTACTAGACAGGGACTTGGTCTTGGTTAATGATCTGCGTATTATCAGAGTCGACGTTCAATAGCACCCCTTGATTGCGACTCCGCCAGATTCCCAGAACAGAGGGATTTCTGCCTTTCCTGGAGAGATCTTCATCGCAAGTAGCTCGGGTTTTCGGTTTAGACACCTTCTATCGTTGAATGGTTTACTTGATGGTCGCTGTGTGAATGTTCAACATATTCTCAAAAAACTTACATCGGTGTGTCCGTGGATACTTTTTATGGTAGAATTTGAAAGATAGGTGAAAATCAATTATCAATCACTCAATCAATAGATGGTTTGAATGGTTCTCTTTTCTCGGACGTGTACTCTGTTTGAATCCGTTTGAACCTTTTTAGGAACGTGATAGATAAGATTGTGATTCAAACATAGAACAATAACAACTTTTACACCTGAAGAATACTATGACATAATAATTACATACGGTGCTGTACAAGAAAACATATACCAGAGTTTGCGCGAAATATTTTCGGCAAACCTGTCCCCTGTCGATTGGAGTAGTCAAAATATGGTGTGGAAAATTTTATGCGAAAGTCACTTTGATTTGTACCATGTTGAACAAGTCTTAAAACCTGAAGATTTTGCACATCGATAGTAATTTGACGAATGGTTATTGCAGTGCAACCGAAAAGATCCAGAGTTTACACGAAATACTATTTGGTTAAACGTGGATATGTTTACATAGCAAAGAATTTTTAATACTACAACTAGTCGTTTTTGGTCCAAGAAAATCCACATGACTTCTGATTGACTCCATGGGCAATGTCGGTTTTTGGTAACGTTTTCAGTGTTGTAATATTACAAATTAATAGAACTATGTCCTGCGAGACAAATTATTTGACAATTTAGCTTTAGACATATTATGGACGACTTGGTTCATGCAAGACGGAACACCTGCGCATTTTATAAGAAAAATTAATGTCATTTTGGATGTGGAACATCCAAAATGTTTCTAAATTCGCATTTTCGCGTATATGAAACATGACCAAAAAATATGCTGAATAATTTACCCATTAAATTTTGTTCCCCAATAATTTCTCGGGAATATTAGCCTTTATTTCCATTTTTGGACGGGATTATTAGAAGATTCAATAAAATTAATAACTCCGAAGGCGAAAATATTGAATAATTTTTTTTTCTTTTCTTTAAACTGTCGCCCTATAAATATCTTAAGTGGGCGCCGTCCGTTATCTAACGCTTAAACGTCATCGCTGTTTGCTTACCGCTGGCGGAAAGAGGGAACATCTCCGCCCACATTCCCGTGACGTATTTCTCCTCCACCTACGTCACCTGCCAGCGCCAACTTATCCCTAAAATATTGTGACGCGAATGTAAATATGAAGATGTTGAATTTATTACATCACTTGCCGCGTCTCCTGAAATTCTACAAACATAAAAACTGTAGGAGTATACGCGGAGTTTTTGTTTCATTATTTAAGGGCAGAAGTGGTGGGAAGGGGGCAAAGTGGCAAAAATTACGGCTACGAGTTTTATTTTTACAGAAAAACGTATCTTAAAAAATATTATAAAGGTTATTGAAACGATATACACACACATAAGAGAGATAAGATCATTTTCAAAGAGTTTTCATTTGAATATTTGAATAGGAAATTCAGTTTTGGTAAAATTTTGGTCAAGTCAGTGCCACACTTCTACTTTCACACAATTTTGAAGCCATAGACCATGAACCCATAGAGACTAAATCAAAACCCGACAATCATAAAACCTTAACCCATGAACTCGAAAATTTCATAAATCCATACATCAAACTAGTAAATTCTAAACTCATCAACCCTAAACTCTAAATTCATTCCATAAATCCTCAATCCATAAATCTATACACAACACCCATAAATCTTAAACCTTTAACCTCTCTAAAAACCAGTATTGTACTTTGTCAAAAGGCCAACGATTTGCACCACTGTTATGTCCTGAATCTTCCCTTGACATTACCAAAGACCCTTAAGCAGGAATAGATGAAGCATAAAATTCTTGGTGTTAAGAAACTTTTTGGTAGATGCAAGTTCAACGAAAACCATAGACCTATAATTATAACACTGAGACCACCAAGTCTATTTAGGCTTTACCAGGAGGAAGAAGAGAAAAGATGAGAGGAGATAAAAGAGATAAGATGAGAGGAGATGAAAGAGATTTAGCAAGGGTGTACTATTTACGGTTCAAAAGAGAAAAGTTGGAAACTGAAACTATGAAGGAATCACTGTCGAATGTAATCAAAAGGCTACAATTAAATAAGGAACTCTAAAATCATGGAAGTGAATAATAGATTTAGATTCAGATAGTCAGTCGCAAAGGAAAACGATGGTGTATCCATTGCATATAACTACAATCTATAATTTACAGTAAATTTCAAAACTGATGACAAGTTTTTAGTTATTGGGTAACATAACACAAAGAATCTGCAACTATAATTGAGTTATTTAGTTTTGTCACACTACGCAGATGTTTTACCTCTAGCCAAACTAATTAACAACTAATTATTTCCTCTACTACTTCATCTACATAATATCCTCTGTGTTTTTTAACAGCCTCTTCCTTTAAATATACACTTAAATATTTTACCTTGTTTAACTTTTTTATATTTTTGTAACACTTTATATAGTGAAAGAAATATGTTTCTAAAGTATCAAAAAAAAACAGAAGAGTAAGAGAATACCTTTTTAATTGATTTCTTATGTTGTTACGAAGAATGAAGAAACTCAAATTGTTTGGGATAGGACATAAGGTAAAGGGAAGAAAGGTCAAATAATTTATGTCACTGTCTTCATAGTAAGAGGTCGTTTCATTGAGAATACATTTGTCTGGAAATAGTTATTTTAAAAGGGAGCGTTTTTACCACACCTAGTTCGATATCTTCACTGAATACTTGTTAAAGGAAAACAATATGTTTTTTTTTTTTTGGTTAAACGTTTAACTTTGAAATATTTCATGAATTGCGAACTCTTTCAAAATGCTTATTCAGAATAAAGTCATAGGGTTTTCTATTTTTATTGGAACATTTAAAAAATGCTTCTGTGAAGCATAGAAACGATTTGGCCTCCGGTAGGTAGTAACCTTGCGTTAGACGTTATGTGCTGCTATCAATTAACAACTTTACATAAAATAGTTGGTTACTGTTAGAAACTAATCGCATATTAGACACGCGCAGTGATTTCTGTGCAGCAGATTTTTCGTAACTTGATTGAATGCTTATATGTTAAATAGAAAATTTGTAATTAGGAGTTTCGACAGATTATTTTATGTTCTCATATATTGGAAAAGTATTTATAATATGTACCTAATTGGCTCTAAATTATGTATTGTATTGAAGAATTTACATTTATTTAGGATGTTGCAATGTTCCGTCAACAAAATTCTGCAGACGATTTTCTGACCAAAATAATGAAAAAATTCATCTCACTAAATACTGTGTTTTTGAGATACCGAATGATAAAATTCAGGTCTTTAAAGAAGCAGAAGTATTACAAATATTGTGATGTTAGAAACTTGCTTCATTGGTAACTTAACTACACAATTTATTTTATTTAAAACAATTAGTACTTTCAAATTTGATAGAATAATAATTGAAGTGTAACAATAATTAAAATTCGTATATAACTTTGACTTACAGTGCTATATGTATACAGGGTGATTCACAAATGATGACCAAAAATGAAACCTCGTATTCCTTTGTGACTTTTTATTCGAATAAAGAAATTACTAACATCAGTCATCATTTTAATGATTTTATTTGAGTAAATGCTCCATTTCCACGAACACAGGCCCGACATCTTTTTAGTGACGAAAATGTAATTTGTTCAAAATTTATTGTTGCTCGAATCTGATGAATAGCATTAGTTATTCTTTCTTGTAACTGCTCAGAATATCAAAGTTGCTATCGCAGCCCACTATGTAATTTTAAAAAGCGTTCTATTCAAATATCCAGGTGTGTTCTCAGTTCGTTTTTAACTTTTACTCGGAAATCAGTCTTTTTTCGTAAAACATAAAAGATTAGTAAATTGTAGAAAATCAAAAGACGAATCCGAAAATATCATGATTGTTACCGTAAAGCAGGGGCATTCTGTTTTATTTAGAAAAATATGCCACCGGTACCCTGTTCTTCGCCACTGGAACATATAAATTTTAGGAAAAGCTTTCAGATTTTGGACAATGTTTACATAAATACATGTGCCCAATTTCAAATTATTTCACTTAGTAGTTTTTAAATTATTTAAAAAAATTAAAAATATTTTTCATGTTTGACACCCTGTATCTTTTCAAATTCACCAAAGAATTCGAAGTTCCATTTTTGGTCACAATTTGTGAATCACCCTGTACAATACTTGTGCAACGTACACAGTTAAAAAATAGTCAATTTCTATTATTATTCAATTATTTAATTATAAAATTGATTATGTATTTGTCTTTACAGCTGATGAACCTATTATTCGTTGATTTCATAGAGGTGAGTGTACTTATAACATAATTTTGTTAATAAATAAATAATTTTTCAAATAACACTGGTGACGCCACTGGCTCCAATTGCCTCATCAAAATGCTAATTGCTTGGATTTATTTTGTTTCTTGTTATGTTTTTTTAGTTTCTTACTAGAATGAACGGATGAGTTTTAGTAGATCGGAATAAAAGCTAGACGTGTAGTAAATTTAAGAAAAAGTGCAGTGTAATAGCAAATTTAAAATATAAAATATTATTGATAATAATAGTAAGTGTTGCGTAACTATTGCGGTTCAAACCTAAAAAGTGCCTTTTTCTTCGAACCGATTTGTGGAACATCATTTGTGCAGGATGGATTTTGGTAAGTCTATCTTTTTTGTGTATGATATACAGTCCAACTCCAGTAGAAATAGAAGAATTCGTGTCGTAATGAAAGACGAAACATCAAAATAAAAGATTCGAAGCTCTAGTAAAGAATCTAGATTTTCTGTAATGCAGTTTTTGAAATACAAATCAATTGGTAGTGAAACTGTCCTAATCTTTAAGGTTGCACGGTAATATTAACCAACTAAAAAAAATTACAAATAGTTGCCACACCTCTGGGATAAAAAAAAATACTTATGACTGACATTAAACGTAACTACTACACCGACTGTGGCGCAGTGATACATAGACACAAAGAGAAATTAGTCTACTCGGTGAAATAATTCGCGCCTGGATAAAAAATTTGAGAACAATAACACTTACGGGAGGCGTAGGTGCACACGGCGACAAAACCGGTTCAGCGGTTCCGAAACTTTTTGACCACGTACGAACATGGCGACATTTAAAAAAAAAGGTATACTGTATTGACGTTTAACAAGAAACTTCATTCGTCTGTCAAATTTGATATTTTGATATGAATATAAATAAGTGTAAATAAGTCTTAAGGATGTTATTTTTATCTTTAAATTCTGCCACATTTCTCTAATTGCATATCTATTATAAAAACGCCTTCTTCTTCTTAAATTTAGAAATTTTTATAATTCTCTTATATTGATAAACTTCTTATAAATTCCTTAGAGACAGATATGTAGACTTTGGCAAAATGATATAACTACTATTTTTGCTACATTTTCTCTCACATCAAATATTAACATCTAAGCATTTTTCCTATTATAGACTGATTGATTATATATTTTATAATTTTGACCATTCAGTATAAATGGTATAGTGCTCTTTTAGTATAAAAATGCGATTATCACCTTTCTTTATTTATTATACGTAGATTTGCAGACAAAAAGTTTAGAAATCAATATAATACTGAACTTAATAACAAATAAAACTATACTATATTTTAACAATATCCGAGCTGTTTCTTTCCCTTTTCTTTCAAGTAAATGAAATACCAGTTTGTGCTAAAATGAACTTCCGGTCCAAATTAGATTCCGACATTTTTAGTTAGAGACGTGACTATGCATTTTACTCACCTCTTCTATGGTTTTTCACAATAAAATACAATTAGTAATATTTTTGACGTAAATGATTGTTCTGTGAAAACGTTATGCTAGAAAAAAATACGCCACTGGTGGTTTCTTGTAGAAATAATGTTAAATTCAGGTACTGTTCTGTTAAATAAATGAAAAGTGTTTATAATTTATGCGTGTTTATTCCTGTTTAATATAGTGTCGTAGTTCGAGCGGATTTCGAATTTTCACCCATGTTCTCAAAATAATTCAATAAACATTCAAAAAGCCACCATGGACAAGAGATTGCAATTGACTTATGGACCGCATCGGAAAGCCAAGAGCAAGAAAACAAAATTTCACTGTTTCGAAATTTTCTTAACACTATCAGCCGTAGAAGACGATGCTAACAGAGCAACGGATACCTGCACTAGTACCTTCCAAATTTTTACTTTTGCATTATAGATTCCTATCGCTATCGCTTTCATTTATTGCAAATCTCACATTTTTGTACAAATTCGAAACTGTAATAAAAAGTTTCACAGAAATTGTTACCATACCTACGCTCACATAGTTCCAGAACGTAGTAGTGTTATCGTGTATCCATTATTAAACGTCCTGTATATGGTAGATCAGGAAAAGTTGAGAATCACTGTGCGATGTCGCAACCGTAACCCAAATAAACGTCGTTGTCGCTATCGGTTGCGAGTTTTGCCGTTTTGAAATCGAATGTTTCAATTACAGGAAACGCCAGGCAATCCCATACGACAATCTAAGCAGCCGGTCGATGTGCAAATGTTATTTCGACAGTTCCGTCAATTGTGTGGCCGAAAAACAATTGGATGTGCTTCTAACGGTTTTCTAGTAAAAATAAACATTGACAAGGTATCTTTAGTGCTATTTCTGAAGAAAATGTAGTGTTTTAAAAATATGACAATATAACATAGGTGTATTATAATTAAATGAAACGCATAAAATATAGGGAAAGATTTTACTCAAAGAAATGTGCCATAAATTCCTATGACAAATTTTTGAAAACACAGTATTTTTTTAATTAATTTCTTGGCACAACTAAAGCGATTTTTTTTTAATTTGGTAAAGAACTACACATGCGATTGACAAATCATCAAATTGCTTTATTGTTCAGAAAACTAGAACTTTCATGTTTGCGGCACTTTTGCGATATTCATTTGTTTGATCTGATACAAATTTTAGGAGGTTCATAAAAATTCATGGGACATCTATTCTATTGTTCTGAAAAATAACAGCTGCATGAAATGTAAACTGCAGAATTATGTTCTATAAGGCTGATTAATCAGTTATTGCCTCCCATTGTTTCTGTTGTTAAACATACGAAAAAAGTAAAGAATAAAAGTTATAGGGATTCAAAAAAAAAAGAATTGTTTATGTGTATACCACGAAGACACCTGATTTTCTGAAAAGGACCACCTGCATATCTTTATACCATTAGAAAGATCGTCGAAAGATTTGTTCGAAAATATATCACATAAAATTTGATACTTATCTCGAACGGTCTTTGAGATATTGCATATTTTAGTATAGCTTTACGTAATAGTCTTAGAAGAATATTCACAATAAAAAAATACAATCTGTCAACTAATAAATTAGTAAAAATATTGGCAGAAACAGAAAGGTGCAATTTGGCAACAATATACTTAAAATATATGTAAATTGAAGCTGAAATAATTTCATTTTTATTTAACTTGTACTAAATAAAATAAAAAATAGAAAATAACCCGGTCAAAGTAGCTCAAAAAAGAAGGGTAAGCTTAAGATAATTAGCATAAAGCTGATTGGTACGAATGTTGGAAAACCATTATAAATAAAATGTGAAAAGTCCTCATCGATTCCATCTGCAAAAAAATTTATTCAAGGTCAAAGTTCGCAAATTTGGGTTTTTTGCATTTTTCAGCCAAACGATAAATTTTATCATAAAAATAAGTCTGACAAAAATTGTAGATCATCTAATTATCTATAAATATTGTGCTTACACTTTTTTTCCTGAGAATCACCATTTCTGAGATATAGCGTTTCAAAAAGTTGCGTCCGCAAGTAATAATTTAGTATTAGTATTAGATATTAAGTATTTTTGTTTAAAAGCTTTGAATTAATTATTCCATGATTGGCAATTTAATTTTTCGCGTTTTTTCATAATACCTATTTAGTTTTTTGTATAAAGAATTTTTACTTTTTTTACACGGAAAAAAGGGTTGCAAGCGGCACATCGAAAACCGATTTGTTTGTGTACGCACGTGAATTGACCGTCAAGTGAAGTTTGGTTAAAATCTAGTATTGGAAATGATGAAAGCGGTGTGAATTATGAGTAATTGGAGAAAACTATTCGTCTGATTGATAATTATCTTATGGAACTTCAAGTGTAATGTCTTTTTCTTCTTCTCTTCGTTCTTCTTCCTGCTGGATACAAGTAAATTGTTCTAACAGCGATGCATCAGATGGCCTTGACATCTGGTACATGCTAATGAACAAAACAATCCAACTTCTTTGCAGCCGCTCTTAGCACTACACATCTTTTTGTAATTGGAAGAACGTTTGCATATTATGGAGAACACAACTTTTTCAACTTTTTGAATCGCTATATCTATGAAATGGTGATTCTTAGGAAAAAAAGTATAAGAACAATTTTTATAGATAATTGCATGATCTACAATTTTTGTCCAACCTATTTTTATGATAAAACTTACCGTTTGGCTGAAAAATGCAAAAAACCCATATTTGCGAAATTTGACGTTGAATATTTTTTTTTTGTAGATGTGGGATCGATGGTGATTTTTCACATTGCATTTATAATGGTGATCCCAACATTCGTACCAATTTTTGTAACCTTGAATGTCTATTTTCACCGGGCTACTATTTTTTGTAGGACGCAGATACATTTATATATCACAATCCCATAGAACTTTTTCTTCAAAACATATTTTTTGCAGCACTAAGTGAATGGCAACAAAATATTTAAAAATATTGAAAAACGAGTATCAATATTAAACGAAGATGGATAACTAGAAAATAAAAGTGCTCGTTTGATAAAAAATGTATTTAATTATTTTATTTAATACTTTATAACTTTTTTCTTGTATCTACAGAAAAACAAAGCTCTTTTCACGATCTTTCCAAGGGTCTAGTATATAGGGTGTTGCATTATATAAACAAAGTTTACGCCTATATCTCACAAATGCTACATTCAATTGTCTTTGTGGTACATGTGTACTAAAATCCCTTCACCATTTATTATGACTTTTTTCGCATATCGAACAATAATATAGAAAATCAACCATTAAATATAGTAAATTGTTTTATTTGTAACTACATATATACATTCCATTCCATTCAAGCCCAAAAATTGCATATAATTCACACAAAACAAAACAGAATATACTTATCTACAGCAATCCTTTTGAATCAAATAAATATTTTCATTCAAGGTCTTCATAGGTGGTGCTCACATAATGCATTAATTTGTGTTCGTTCGTAACGACAACGTCACAATAGAGATTGTATCGCGGAAGTGCCCTTTTAACGGATCTCATTCGGAATGGCTGATATAAATAAATATTTTGAAGGATATGCGTTAACTGGATTATATTTTTTTCGCTTTCCACATTCCCCACGCGGCGGGAGTTCCGCTCACGATCACCTTCTTTCCTTATTTGATTTTATTAGTCGCAGCTGTCTTGAAATATTTAAGTTCTCACCTCGGTCGTATCAAATAAAGCACCAGGAAAAAATCATTGTATGATTAATAACATTATTGTATAAACTCGACAAAACAGTTTCACTTAACGGCAAACAGTACATTGAAATAGGTACATGTTAGGACATATTGCCTTCTAATATGTTGAGAAAAAATTGTTAAAAAAGTCAGAGAGGGTGTAAATTTTAAGTATGTAGTTTATTTAGTTGTAGTCATAAAGTCTCAAATGAAATGCGTTATTGAATGATTTGGACACAACGTGCTTCTCGGACGTTTTTTTATATAAACGATATTTTATTAGAATAGCATACAGCCACTGATCCTAATTTAGTCTAAGGATGGCGTTTTTATGCGCAATTTTTTTTTCAGCAATTTTGGCAATATCTCGATATTGCGGTATTGACATAACGTTCTAGCCCTTATATTTTGGCTTTTTACTAGAAAGAATAGAAGGGTCATGTCAAATAGGTAAATACAGGGTGTGTCATTTAACAATCTCGCTGCTAATATCTCCGAAATGAAGAAATTTATTCTAATTTTGGAAACTGGGGTTGTTAGGTCCCTCGAATAGCTTCAAATTGCAGTTAGAATTGTTCTTCAATCCTTTCTGTATAGATGGCGTGGCGATACAAAAAATGTTTTGATTCCTAGAACGTGGAAATGGGGTTCATCTGAAAGATCGTTAAACTTTGAGTAATTTTTGTAAAACTGTAATCATTGGAAAACTAATATGTGTCATCTGTCATCAACATGATAACTGTCACAGGTTTTTAATTGTCAAATTTATTTAGTTCCTTGTGGGTCGCTGCTCTAATAGAATCCGGTGATATTTGTTATTTTGTTTGGGACACTAAAAAATAGTGTGTATTTTATTCCAGTAACAACAAAGGAAAATTGTTTGCATAGAGTAAGACAAGCATTTGAGTATCTATCACCGGATTCTATCAGAGCAGCGACCCACAAGGAACTAATTTGAAGGTGTGAAAAAATGTTTAGAAGTTGAGAAGTTGAGTCATGTTGATTGTTACTTATCTGTTACGGTCAATCTAAAATGTGCGAAACAAATGGGAACATCATCTTAAGAAAAGAAAAAAATGAAAACCACTGGGTTTAGGTATAGGGAAACTTTAGCAAAGTTACACTTAATTTTGGTGCAGAAAAAAATTAGAGGTTTCCATTTAAAAATTTCGAGTTTTCCACATTTCTGAATTTCATATTCGATTTTTTTTTGACCACCCTGTATAAAATTGTAAAATTTTCACGTCAGATTCGATAAATTATCCTTTACAACATGTCCAATTTGCACAAAAAAATGTTTCCGGGAAAACTAAATATTGCTGACAGTCTGCATCTGTCAATTTTTGTTTAAAAACCAAAATATCTCAGAAACGGTCAATCTTAAGTATGGAGTGTTATATGTTTTCAACTTAAAAATAGATGCTCTTTTCAAAAATGCAATAATATACAGGGGGTTCCATTTAAAATAAGAAAGTTAGTATCGACTTCCGGGATAACCGGAAGTACGATGACCTTGAAAATATTTTAGCCTGGTAGGCCCGACGCACAGTGGGACGAAACGCCACTGTCACATTCAAATTACTCTACACCCCACATAGTTCAACTGTTTCGGGTGATTTTTTTTAAAAAATGTTTGTCTTGAATGTCCCTATCGATCCCTCTTTTGGGATTTTTGATTTCGGTCTTCATTTTTTTGAAAATTGACTCCAAAATTCGATTTTTATGAAAAAAAAAAACTGATTTTCGGCGGAAATGTGGTCCTCCATGGCGCAAGTTGATGTTTTTCGAAATTTTTTTCGGCTGAAAATCTTCATTTTGATAAATACTACAAAACTGTTTGCGTGAAAGTCGAGAGAAAAATTTTTCATATTCGCAAAAACGGTCATAATCCAAAAATTTTCGTGGAGAAGCGATTTTTTAATTCGAAATTTCGCATCCTGGGGAAAAATCAGATGAACCAAAAGTTGTTTAGATTCACTCGAGGAATACCCAAAAAAATTTTCCAGAATTTTTGAACACATTTTGGGACATTTCAAAAAATGTCCAAATCCAAAAATTCTGGAAAATATTTTTTGAGTATTCCTCGAGTGATTCTAAACAACTTTTGGTTCATCTAATTTTTCCCCAGGTTGCGAAATTTCGAATTAAAAAATCGCTTCTCCACGAAAATTTTTGGAACATGACCGTTTTTGCGAATATGAAAAATTTTTCTCCCGACTTTCACGCAGACAGTTTTGTAGTATTTTTCAAAACGAAGATTTTCAGCTGAAAAAAATTTCGAAAAACATCAACTTGCGCCATGTAGGACCACATTTGCGCCGAAAATCAGTTTTTTTTTCATAAAAATCGAAATTTGGAGTCAATTTTTAAAAAAATGAAGACCAAAATAAAAAATCCCAAAAGAGGGATCGATAGGGACATTCAAGACGAACATTTTGAAAAAAAATTAACCCGAAACAGTTGAACTATGTGGGGTGTAGAGTAATTTGAATGCGACAGTGGCGTTTCGTCCCACTATGCGAAGGTCTGTATCCCACCATCATAATTTCAAAAAAAGCCTTAGAGCGGTTTCCCAGATATCCATCGAGTGGAATTTTTTACCATTAGTAGAAAACTTTTTTGGGACGGCTATGAAACTCTTTGCATTTTATTGCTAGGTGTTTTTATACACGTTAAACTGTTTATATGAACTTTTACCTCCCTGTATAAAGATATTATGAAACACCCTGTAGACCTTATCATCATACAGATGTGCAGAAATTCATAAAGTATACACGGCTACTATTTCGGCTATAGTAGGATTCGTTTATTTTCCTCTAACACCCATAATTACTAGACAAAAACGTGAAAAACAGTGCGTTCCGCATTAGGAATGCCGCTTAATACCGGGAGAAAAGGAAACGGTAAGCCACTCGCGGCTTGAACACGACATCCACTTGCCGCGCAAAAGAATGTGATTTATTACAAAGCATGCACCGGAGCCAATGAACCGAGCGATCAGATTTTAACGGGCGTTAGCGAGATATGTTACTCGACATTTAACATTCTGTTCGGCGTGTTGCCCTCTCTCTTTCCCATCGCGTCGAGGCGGTTATTAAAAAGAAAATGAAGTTATTCGATGCTGCGGTAACTGGTTCTCGCTCTTTCCTCGAGTGCCTTTCTTATACGGAGTGTATGATTTGTAAACCTAATCGGTCGCGCACCGATTCCGCGCTCGGGTATGTGCGTCGCGATTATCTTCACATGCCAGGACGCAGTTATCGCTCCCGCGCGCGTTTTCCGCGGAAGGGGTGATTTCCGCGAGGCCTTTTCGCGACCGGTTAACGAATCAATTTGTAGGATAATAAAAATGTATTACATGGTATTAGTGACAGCTGTCAGGCACTAAAGTGTAAAATTTCTGCTTGTAGACAAGGCGAAAACCTCGTATTCGTGGGAGAAATTTTCCGACTCGATTTTTTTGCATATTCAGATTCGTGATGCCGGCCGGAAATCTGGTGCTCATTTGTTTAACCCTTTCAGGGCAGCATTTAGAAAAAGTTTTTTTTTTGTGTGATTTCAGATATGGTGGTAGAAAGGGAATTAAGAAGTAACATATATATACAGGGTGGGCCACCAGTAACGCCTCGGTCGCTAGTGACCAAACGGCAAATGTTACAGAAACCTGTTTCGGTGGGTATGTGTAGGTTGATTACGGCTACATTTTAAAAATATTTTGAAATATACAGGGTGTCCAGGAAAAGCGTACCATATCAAAGTTATGTTTTTTTAAATGGAACACCCTGTATTTTACTGCATTTTTGAAAGCACCGTAAAAAAATAGGTGAACTTTATTAAAGGTTCTGCATACCTAGGACTTACAGTTTGTGAGATATTTCAATTT
>NW_019416256.1:71460-80066 GCF_000390285.2 Anoplophora glabripennis
TCTTTGATGATCTCGGGTACTACAGAGAGCACAACGTCGGTAATTTCCATAAACCGGCATATGTAAAGACTGATCCCATCTTTTTTCAAGTGGTACTGTTGGCTTGTAGTAATTCACATTTTTCTGTTCCAAACTTGCTCTTCCCTTTTTCACTGTTTCCTTTCCAGCTCCTACCAATCCTGTCACTACAGCCAAACGAAACGCCTTTAGATTCATGCCTCTATTGTTTCCACATCGTTGCTGAAAAATTATAAACGCATTGACTACGCTGACATCAATAAATTGACAAAATATTCGCGGCCACCATTTTTTACTCTTTCTATCAATTTGGTATGTTTTCTTCAGCATATCGGCTTTGTCGACAAAACCCATGTTTTGATTATAATTTTTCAAGACTTTAGGGCACGGAACATTCTCCATTTCACCATTCTTCTTTCTCCTTACTACATGGTCAGTGTCAGACGGATTTTCATAATTGGAACCTAACAGAACTATTCTCTTGTCCATCCATTTGACGCAGGAAATTCCATCATCAGTTACTCGCCAATCAAAATCGCCACGTTTGAGTTCTTTATCGGTTTTAAAATCATCTGGAATTCCTTTTCTCTTTTTTCTAATAGTTCCTGTCGCGTGAATATTCTCCTTCTGCAACTGTTTCAGTAGTACCAAGGATGTAAAATAATTATCGAAATATACAAAATAATATTTTCCAACTAAAGATCTGGTCAAATCTGTAATTACTCGAGGTCCTAATTCTTTCTCTGCAGTCTCGTTAACTTTTCCCGTATATATTTGAAATTCGTCTATGTAGCCATGTACATCTGCCCTAGTCCAAACCTTGTACTCCCATTTTATTGGCTTGTTAGGCATATATTGGCGGATTGAAGAACGACCTTTGAAGCAAATCATAGATTCATCTATTGATATTGTTTCATGTATTTTATAGAAGAAACTAAATGTATGTAATAATGAATTTAAAAATGGACGCAACTTATATAGTTTTTTCATAATTAGGATGTCCACGGGCTGGCTGAAGAGTATTATCATTCAAATGAAAGTTTCCTAAAAGCCAATCGAATCGAGTACGACTCACTAGATTTGATATATAAGAATCCCTCAGCTCCATTTGAGCTGACCAGAAATCCCGATAGCTAGGAAGTCTTTTCACGCCCATCAAAATATTTATGGCCAAAAATATTTTTATTTCTCTCGTAGTTGTTGGGACAAATGTTTTTCCACGTTGGGTAGCGTAAAGATTCGTTTGAAAAACGATATGTTCGATAATTTGTTCGTTCAAGAGACAACAAAAAATATCAACTGGTGATTCAACTTCATCGGGTATGTTAGCAGGTCCGACACTTTCTGAAAAAACATTCTCTTGCCTGTCCGTATTCGTAACCATTAGAGGTTTTTTCCAAATAAATTTATTCATTGGTACAAAATGAGATAATGGAAGATCGTCTTCTTCATTCTCAGAATCTGATAAATTTTGAATAGGCGCAGCAGTAAATTCATCTATATCGCACTCGATATCCATGGAAGGAGTGTCTTATACGTCCTCTTCATCGTCAAACTCGTCAATTGATTCTCCATCAGAAGGAATTTCTGTTAATAATACATCTACCTCGCTTTCTGTTAATTTTGCTAAATCGTCATATTTCCAAACATTTCTTTCTATCAAATAAAAAAATATGATTTACAAATTCGTTCATGCGTAGTGGTATATTTGAAATACCACAGAAATATAACGATCAGAAGCAATATTTTTATGTAAACATATACAATTATGATATATTTGCATGCTAATGAATTGCTAGAACAATATCTATAGGAACTTACTTGCCATTTTCCTTGTTTATTATTGTTTCATGCCGACCACTAAAATTTCACGTTTGTTTACGAGAACGGTTAGAAATATATCAACTGTAGGCATCTGTGGCAAGGTATCCAAGTTTTTTCCGCTTTATAAGAGAGGGCGCAAGTGAAATAAGTAAATAAATCGATGATACGCACAATGAACCACAAAGCAGAATCGAGAAAAAATTTGATACATGTGGTATATGTGGTATACCATTAAGCGCGAAAGGGTTAAACAAACTTTTTTTAAACAAATTGTAAAAATTGGTTTTTTCACTTCGAAAAATTTAGGTTAGGTTTTTTGGCACATTATAAACAAAAAAGTTCCAATGCACAATGCCTTTAAAATTGATAAATCTAAAGTTATAAACAACTTAAGTTGCTAAAAATGTGAAAATGACGATTTTCAACGGCCGATTTCCGGGTTAAAAATTATTATTTTTGACGTTGCCACGTACCTAAATTAAAGTTTAAACATCCCTCTACATACAGGGGTGTCCAACTTGCAAGGCCTCAAGGGCCAAAACTAAGACCTTTGATGTGGTTGCGGGCCATATAATAATTTTGTTAAAGTAATAACAAAATAACGTGAGGTATAAAAATAATTAAAACAAAAAAGGAGTATTATTTCTTTTATTGCTCAACAACTACATTTTTTTAGATAAATGGAAAATTTATACATAATTTTGTTCAAGAACTAAGACAAACATTGCAATAATAATGAAAAGTTGTATCTAATGTGAAGACTGTGGTCGATCTGCTTCATCCACCAATGAAGAAATGTCCACCTCCAGTTCAGTTGTAGACAGTTTCATGAGATGACGTAAGGAAGAATCGGTAAGGTTGCTTCTGTTGTGGTTTTTAATGTATTTCATGGAGAAAAGGCACTTTCACATGTATATGTGCTTCCGAACATTGATGTCATTTTCAGTCCAAAATCTCGCAATTTGAAAAATTCAGGTCCGTTTTCTTGTCTGGTGATTAGGAACATGTCAGCTTGAAGATCACATAACTCAAGTTGTAAGTCGGGTAGTTGATCTTCAATGATTGCTCCAAGAGGATGATTATAAAGCAGTACACTGCTTTTAAGACTTTCAATTTCTTCAAATCTTGTATTGAATTCATCAATAACTTGTTGAATTTGTGAACTGCAGCATGAAAACTCAATATTTTCCTCACTATTGAATTCTTCTGCTAGTTGCAGACAGCTAGGGAAGTGTGTCAGGTTGTTCTTTTCCAAAGCATGTTTAAACACGTTCGGCTTATTCCGGAATCCGTTTATTTTTCCGATCAAATCTGAAACCGTCTGGTTTCTTCCTTGAAGACTCAAGTTTAAACTGTTAAGATGATTAGTCAGATCTGTTATAAAAGCTAACTGTCTTAAGAATTCTGGATCCTTAAATTTCTCTTCCAGTTCAGTTGTGTTAGATGAAACGTATTCATTGAGGAATGCAGAGATTTCCTTTCTTATGGCAAAAAATCGTTTCATGCACTTTCCTGCACTCAGCCACCTTACATGGTTGTACAGCAAGTCTCTATACTCAGCCTCTGTTTCCACTAAAAACTGCCTAAGTTGCCTGTGTGGAAGGGATCGATTTCCACCTCTAATCATATTTATAATCTTAATCACGGTTTGAAAAACTTGATCTTGCTTGACTGATTTTCCACATAAAACTCCCTGATGTATAATACAATGGATTGTCGGACAAGTAACACAGCACAATGGCAGCATTTAAAGAAAATATATGCTTTTCGTAAAACATTACGCGGGCCACAACTAATAGCATCGCGGGCCGCCAGTTGGACAACCCTGCCTACAAGATGCTGAAGAGTTTTGGGAGTCGCATTATTCTAAAGCCTTGTTTTTTAATTGCTAATAAAGCGCTATGAGCCGCGCGCGCGCCTTTCTCATACGCGTATTCGCTATTTCGTCTAGCGGCTTCAGCTTATCTTCTTTGAATTTAGCATTCTAAGTACTATTACTACTCATAAAATAATGTAAAAATGTATTATTTAAATTTCATAATTCATAATAATTTTATGTAATTAATTAAAAAAAAATAAAAGGGCAATAGTATCAAATACACTTGATTTGTATTAAAGAACATTTATTTAATACTGCATATTGTTATTATCACATTTATTCAATAATAAGAATTCCCACACTGTTCTATGTTACAACCACATAAAGGTACTCAAGTGACATAGTTTTTCCTACAAGAACAAGCCAATTCTTAGTTTTTTGTACATTGTTTAACTAAGTAATGGATCTGTGGTAATAAATTTAGGTAATAATTCACCTGTTTCATTTTGATAACCAAAAGCTGTGAAATCCAGATATTGATATTGAGGAAAAATGGAACTTTTCCATATGTACGTTTATAAAGAAGCCCATAGCGCATTATTTACAATTAAAAAACAAGTCTTTAAAATAATGAGAGTCTCAAAAACTCTTCAGTATCTTCAGTATCTATATTTAAACTTTTATTTAGGTACCTGGCAACATCAAAAATAACAATTTTTAACCTGGAAATCGGCCGTTGAAAATCGTCATTTTCGCATTTTTAGCAACTTAAATTTTAGAGACATAGTGCATAGGAACTTTTTTGTTTATAATGTGCCAATTTTTTTTTTCCATTTTAATCATGATTTTAATGTGTTTAAGCTCAAAACACGTGACCCTTTAATTTTTCTCAAAAGTTTGACTGTTTGAAACAAAGAAACGGTTGGCTAGATCGAGATGAAACTTCACAGAGTTCTTCTGTGTATATCCAACTGTAAGTCATGCTTAAATTAGTCATTTCGTGAATATTTCTAATTAAGCCGTCAATTTTCTAAATAAACATAAACTACAATTTTTTCCTGTTTTTTAAATTTGTGTAAAAGATGAAACAAATATATTTTTTGTCGCCGAGATATCGATAATTGAAGACAAAAGGATGCTTTTCCATTAAAAGTCCGATATTTCGACGAAATTAAAAAAAAAGGAGATTGAAGCTGAATAAACAAGCTATCTGGTCCGTGGACTCAGTCGCGCTATTTCTTAGAATTGGATTATAACCGTAGCTCCTAAAAATTTTCGACCGAGAGATCTAAAAACTAGATTCTTTAGAGCCTCAAAATGCTTTTTTTTTATTCCCGATACGACCATTTTTCACCTAAATACATACAGACTGTCAAAAATCATGGAAAAATTTCGGAAATTCTTTTTCTCTTATAACAAATCTTTATAATTAACTTAATTTATTAATTAAATTATTATTATGTTATGTATGTTATGTACAGCCCATAACCATTAAATTTAACAATTTACGGACTAATAAAAAAATGAATATTTTTGTTATCGATGATTTATAGTTTCTGGTTTTGAGGGCGTCAAAGATAAATAAAATTTTAGGCATTATCTCTCCTAAAAAACAACATAGTGTACTGAAAATCGGTAAAGCTGGTTGCGAAGATTGTTAAATGCATTAGGACAGTTAGTTTTTGATCATTCCCTAGAGATCCTCACGTATGACCTTTTATGACAAAACTTTTTCGAGGTTAGATTTGTACGGTGTATGTACACCACATACATTATAATGTACCTAAAGTTTAATTTTCTCTACAAATGGCGCTCTTGTTGAAATCCTTCAAATATTGAACATGAAAAATGAACATTATTTATCGAACAATTACTAAAAATCAACCAACATTTAACAACCAGAATGCAAGAAGAAGATGAGACCTGAAACTTCCAATACAGTCAAGTTTCTTCATGATAACCTGCACATACAATTATTTTAACAAAAACTAACCAGTGACATCGGAAGTAGAAGAGATGTCAATGATTTCCATAGTCAAAGAAAGTTAATTGAATCCAAAAATCATGACCAACTAGGTATAAAAAGACAGTACCTACAGGTGAAAACTAAAATAATTATAAATTTTGCACAAAGATATTTAGATTAGTGAATTCAGCATTTCCATAATTATGTGTAGTGTATTTAGGTATAGCTTGGGAAACGACTAAAGATACTTAAATTCTGAAGAAGTGTTTATTTTTTATCGCTGTTGGTCAAATGCAGGATAAAAAAAGTTTGTTATATATTCACATATATTTGATTTCTCTCAGAAACATAGTTTTGTTTTGATGACACTGGAATGAAATTTCAGTTGCAAGATTCTTTTTTATTAAGTTTGATACTCGATATACGAAAAATGGATTGAATTATCAGTAAAACGTTTATCCGAACTTTTTGTCAAAATGAACATATGTAGAATTATTTCAGGAATTATTTTAGCAAAAAATGTGATTCTTTTTTTATTTGTTTGCTTTGGGGACATAAATCAGCCATGAAAGTTTATCTTGTAACGTCACTATTATACCCTGTATAATTGGTTCCAAACAAAGGGTTCTATAAATATATATAGGTGTTATTGTTTTCAGTTTTAATCTATAAATATTAGTTATTCTTTAGTGCAATTAATAAAATATTACACATTCTTTCTTTAGTCATTTTTCCAATTTCGAACGCGCTGGATATACCTATTTTTATAACACTGCTCGTTGATTTCCAATCGTTTTATTCAAGAAACTCTTACGAAAAATAGCATTAGTCATAATTTGTGACAGTTTGTTCAATAGAGAAATTTTTTAACAGCTGTAAAGACAAAAATACACAATCAGTTCTATTATATAAAAAAAAATTAATTAAAAAAAGTTGAAGTCAAAGAAAATTCTCCAAATAATGTAATGAACTTATTGAAAGTATCATAATATTTAGTAGCGTTACTGCATTTAGAGGGACTGATAATTGAAAAGACTAGTTTCTAAGAAATGTGGCGATTTATGTTAATAATAAATTAGAAATTTTCTAATTGCCCCTAAAAACCCATTAAGATACAAATATCAATCTTAACTTGCATTGTGACAACAATTAAAGCTTTTTACTCTTGTGATTTACTTAATTTAAATTCTAAATGCTTTTTAAAAGTCAAACAAAAGGCAAATTATTTCCAGGTTACACCTATGAAACGAAAAACGCGAGATAATAGTGTAGCGTACTACAATACGACGCGTGGTGTAACAATAAACCAAAAATAATATTGTGACAACGATCTGTGTCATAGATTCGTAACTGTTCATCGCCGTGCAACAATATTTTCATTGGTAAAGCGATTATGTGTTGCGATTTATGCGATAGAAATCTAATCTTGTATTTATTACAAACATCAATTACATTCCCACGTCGTTTTTGTAAAAATGTTATGTGTAGCTCTCGGCAATGTCGTAACACTGTAACGATGTACAGCGTTAATTGATGATATGCTGTTTATAACGCGACATTTGAAGAACATGTATTTTTTAATCGTCGTATCTATTTTTATTTTAATATACCCAATGCATCTTTGCAGTTACTCGATGTTGGCTGGTACGATCTTACAATCGAAACGTAAACTTTTTCCCATCCGGGATTTTTACATTACGATCTTTTTCGGTAGTGTAAATTTTCTTTTTCAGGAAGGGTGCAGTGTTGTCTTCATAGTCGAGTATAAGGGGTATCTTCACCTAAACCATAAAGTCATCCCTTGTATCATTTTAGTGTTGTCATATTGGCTACGAGTAAAATAGGCAACAAATGGAATTATTTTATAAACCATTTTGCATTTATTTCTATTTAAATGCATCCATGCTAATTTAGCAGTAATTTAGCAATTTGAACACTTGTTGTGTATATATTGTATATGATGGAATAGAATGAAATAACTATGGAAAAAAATTGCGATGTTTTCACGTTTCTTATCACATGAAGAAGGAAGAAACATTTGAAAAAAAATATTTCACTGATTTTTCATTATGCGTACAACCCCTTTTGACGTGTTCGCGTACTTCAAAACCACAAACAACCATGTTAGGTATACTAATATAGGCAACGCGCACGCAGCCACCGATCCGGTGATCAACAATATCGCGGTGGGAAGTTGTAAGGAGCGTCGGGGGGCAGGGTCGCAGGCAAATAATTATTAGTAAGGCTGCAGGAGGAACGTGCTAGATAAAGCAATTAAGTAATTGATAAACAACCCCTTCTGGAAAGCGGCGCGAAGAGCATGCCGTGGCGCAGCGCACAGGACCGTACTGGCACAGATTAGTAATCTGTGGCACTGGATTGAATTTGAGGGGCAAATCGGCCACAGGGAAATATTTGTTTATTTTTTTAATATAATGTGGAAATTATTCTTGAACCTTTAATTTTATAACGGAGATTATTTATCTCCTTGGGTATCATGTTCTAGTTTGAAGGCTAGTCAAAAAATGATCAAAAACAACAGCAGTAATTTTTTTTATTAAAATCCTCCCGATCGGGAACTTTTTCAAAAGAAATTTTCAATCAAAACATATTATTTTACAAAATCAGTAACTAAAAACCTGAAAATATAAAACTACTTAATAAAATTCACAATTTAGCATGCAAAAAATTACTATTTTTTACAATAATTTTTGTTAATACATACCTAGACAACCAATTCTACATATAATATAAAAAAACACAAAAACAAATAATTTAAAATCACAGCTGCATCAGCTTTTTTTTTAATTTTATTTTAATTTTAAAGTTGATATGCTTCACAATGTAAGCTTTATACAGTGTAGGAAAGTACTGATGGTCTATCAGAAGTTACGTGAGATACATACATACATAATTATTATACGTACATATTATACGTATTATTACATATATATTATATATATATACATATATATACAT
>NW_019416256.1:80357-377343 GCF_000390285.2 Anoplophora glabripennis
CCTAGTTCCTAAAATTTATGGTTTTTGAGATATCGACATTTTCATGAAAAATTTGACAGGTGCAAGGTTGTGCGGGATCCTTTGTATTTTATTCCAGCAACTAGATATCAATTTAAGATTCGGTATGTGAGTAGAACACATATGGAGCAACCTTACACAATATCCATAAATTATAAAATATGATACCGAGTGTTTAATTTTCGACTGTACATTTTGATAACTTCAAAGAGTTATAACTTTGTTAACTTAAATGGAACACCCTGTATTTTTTTGGCCTATCTTGTGCAGTAATTAATTATCTCTCACGTGATGTAAGCATGTAGGGGATGTGGTCACAACTTTTAGAGATAATTGCAATTGTTTACTTTTATCTTCAAACAAAGCGTCTGGTAGAGACTTTTTGACATTTCGACTCTGTCATAGTAAAACCAGACAGAGGAGTACCTGTTGTTGATAGTTAGAATGTTGAAATTTCAGTATTCTAATTACTTTAGGACATTTCCAACTACATATGTGAATGAAGCAAACGGTTCGCAAATTTCAAAAATTTTCTGTCAGACGCTTTACTATACTCCGCTTTAGGGGTTTACTTTGTTTGGATATCACGCTGCAGATGTATAAGGGTCTTGATATTGCTTTGTTACTTTGTCCGTAAATAATAAACAAATTAAAAAAATCTCATTACTAAAATGTTACAAATAATAATTTTACAGTTGTTGTTTAATAGTTTGAATGTCAATAACGATTGTTCGTACTCATAGACCCATTGATAAAATTATGTCAAAATTAAAAAATAATAGTAAAAATTGCAATTATCTCAAAAAGTTGTAACCACAGCTCCTACATGCCTACATCACGTGAAAGATAATTAATTACTGCACAAGATAGGCCAAAAAAATACAGGGTGTTCCATTTAAGTTAACAAAGTTATAACTCTTTGAAGTTATCAAAATGTACAGTCGAAAATTAAACACGCGGTATCATATTTTCTAATTTATGGATATTGTGTAAGGTTGCTCCATACGTGTTCTACTCACATACCGAATCTCAAATTGATATCTAGTTGCTAGAATAAAATACAAAGGATTCCGCACAACCTTGCACCTGTCAAATTTTTCATGAAAATGTCGATATCTCAAAAACTATAAATTTTAGGAACTAGGTTTGTTATACAAAGTGACCTTAAAATTTCAAGTAGAATCCAAATATGCAAAAATATATAGGNATATTTGTTTGTGTTTACGAGTTTTTGCATTTATTTATCAGAAATAGCATTTTTTGAATTGCAAAAACGCGGTTGTTAGCGTTATAATAAAGGGCCTTATCAGGGCTCATTTGTTTCGTCTTGACTTATAGTCCAGGAGAATTACACATTGACATGGCTGTTGCTTGACGTAACTTGGATATTAGTAAAAATCGGTCGAAAATAATATATACAATGAAAATATAAGGTTGCGCCAAGAAAAAAGTTGTGCTATTTGCAGATATATATACATATACATATATATTATATACATATTATACGTATTATTATACGTACGTTGTATTATTATACGTACATAATTAATATTCAGAAACAATTTCAAATTCTGTCCGTCGCCAAATCATCTATTATTTTCGACGGTAACTTTCTTACAGACGACTTTATTCAGGAAATTCAGTACTAAAATTAATAAACATTTTAGTATTATGTAGATATTATAAATTCATAATATATTTTCCTAGTTTTATCTGATATGGTGCCAATCATAGCCAGCACTACATCATTTTATATTCATATGATATGTATAGGATATTTTTATTTGAAACGTGACATTATCATATGTCTTTTGATACATGTTTCATTATTTTAGTTATATAATTTAGTGTGTTTATAGTTTTGTGCACTGCTGTTTATGGATTAGAATCTTTTCAAAAAAATTGTTACTGTTTGGTGCCGATTTTGGGCTGAAGGCATCTTCAGACCATTCTTCTTCAAAAATGCAGCTGGTGTTCGCTATCGCGATATGATAATCAAGTTATTTGTGTCCAAATTGCAAGATATGGACATACACAACATGTGGTTTCAACAAGACGGTGCTACATGCCATACAGCCCGAGAAACAATTCAATTACTGCAAGAGTCATTTCTTGGTAGTGTAATTTCCCGTTTTGGTGATCAGAATTGGCCGCCCAGATCATGCGATTTAACACCGTTGGAGTATTTTCTTTGGGTTGTTTTGAAGTTTAAGGTTAATGCCAACAAGCCAGCAAAAGGAAATTAATAATTTCATGAGTTTTGGGTAACCTTTATAGTTCAAATATTTATCTCTAATGGAATATGTGTCATTTATTCAATTTATGCACTTCATATTATTTTGCCCTCATCAAGTACATTCATTATAGAAATGTGCATGAGAATATAATACATTTTTTCTTAAAAATATTATGTAGTTTCCCTGTTTCCTGGCAATATTTTATTTTGGGTGTCGTAAATATACATATATCTCGATTTATAAATTTACGAATACATTTTGAGTAAATTACAGAAAAAAGTGTAAAATTACATGCCATAACCACTAATCTAGTGTATAATTTTACATAAAATTTGTATTTTAATATATTTAATATACAGATTAGGGTGGCCCAATAAAACGATTTTTTGTTCATGTCTCTTGTGAAAATATATTAGTTTATCATGTTTTAAGAGCCCCCTCAAAAAATCAGCTCAAAAAATTTTTTAGAGGTCGCTCACGATTTTAAAAAATTTCCAAAATCGTCAAAAATTTAAATTTTTCTCTTTTTAATTTTTTTTCTCGTTATTTTATCATTTTCTAGGTTGAAAATAATTTCGATTCTGAAAATTTCAAATCGATATTTTAATTTCTAAAGGTCACTCATAATTATTTTAACTTGAAAAGTAATGTACCTAAAATGTTTTTGAGCGACTTCTAAAAATAAATATCAACGAACTAATTTTTTTTTTAATTGAATTTGATGAACAAAAGAATAGAAATAAGTCACGAGACACTTAAAAAATTTCTCGATGCAAAATTTGCTACCCCACTGTGAGTATCAAATATTTATAATTTTTAAATTTTTTAAAATTTAAGTGTCATGATTTATTTCTATTCTTTTGTTCAACAAATTCAATAAAAAATTAAAATATCGATTTGAAATTTTCAGAATCGAGATTTTTTTCAACCTAGAAAATGATAAAATAACGAGAAAAATTTTTTTTTTAAAGTCAATTTTTGACGATTTTGGAAATTTTTAAAAATCTTGAGCGACTTCTAAAAAAAATTTTTTTGAGCCGATTTTTTTATGGGGCTCTTAAAACATGATAAACTAACATATTTTCACAAAAGACACGTTTTTTTGGGCCACCCTAATACAGATTAACCAAAATGCACACAAAAAGGAGTAATTTGAGTACATTTGAGTCATTTGGTTTGAATGATTTTTTTAATTTTTCCTTTCTCTACCACATACAACATTTTTCAAAACTACAGCTTGAAAATATTTTGTATTTTTTGTATTTATAAGACAAAATCGCTGTACACTCCTCTTCTCCACCTCTCCATCTGGCCGATGCAAAATTCGCACAACCAGTCGCCCTCAATCCGTCCCTGGCCGGGTCGTCACCGTATCGCAGTAGGTCTGGGTTTGGAAATAGAAGTACGAACTGTATAAACTTTGTATCAAGTCCCAAAGTCCTGCCTGGCCTGGCTAAACGCCACAGGCCGTATTGATCTCCAACAAGATTACATCCCCTTTGACACTACGCGGGGTATCGCTCTCCTCGTCGCGCAGAGCGCACCTCCGAGCAGGCAAAAGCCAACGGCGCACCCCAGAAATTCGGCTGGAGGGCCGTGGATGATTTTTTCTCAAAGCGCGAGGTTCGTGACAGATGGAACAAAGATCGCGGGAACAACCCAGGAAAAAAATTATAATGCAACCGTAAATAGACTGTGGCGGTCGTTTTATCAGAAATTGGTAGGTTATTCGTAGGTATTCATAAGACAATAATTAATATTTGTCATTCGCCCATTAAGGAGACATCGAGAAAATAATTTTTGGAAGCCTTCTGATGCCTTGCATTTTTTGGAAGATACTCGTCCTATCTGTCTCTTTGTAGCAGCTCTTTTTAAGTTTTTAGTCTATGTCAAGGGTGGTGATAGAACAGCAGGAATACAGGATATTTTTTTCAGTAATCGCCTAAAATTGAAAAAAAAATCATATGAAGGTTTAAACAAATATAAAGCTGTCTCTGGTGCGGTAGCCATAGTAACCCAGTAAATGAAATTTGTAATACATGTAGGTAAATCAAAAGGTAATTCGTTTCAGAATGAAACTTGATTTAGTCGTTAGTTTAGGCAAAAAGAAGTAATATTTCCCAAAAAGTGTCGGTTTAAAATAATAAGATCATGGTTTTAACAATGATTATAATGTAAAAGTTCAATTGATACCTGCTAAATTAAAATCCATTAACAATTTGTTTAATTAATTGCAAAAAACCAGCGAATTTTGAATTTGTTATACATAGAAGAAAAGAGCATAAATCCTCTCTAAACTGCAGTAAAAGTTGTATTTTGTTACCCTTAACACCCTTAAACCCTGATTTGGTAAAAAAATATTTGTTTGTGTTTACGAGTTTTTGCATTTATTTATCAGAAATAGCATTTTTTGAATTGCAAAAACGCGGTTGTTAGCGTTATAATAAAGGGCCTTATCAGGGCTCATTTGTTTCGTCTTGACTTATAGTCCAGGAGAATTACACATTGACATGGCTGTTGCTTGACGTAACTTGGATATTAGTAAAAATCGGTCGAAAATAATATATACAATGAAAATATAAGGTTGCGCCAAGAAAAAAGTTGTGCTATTTGCAGAAAAAATTAAAACTGCAAAAATACTCAAAAATGAACGTTTTTTCTAACATTTTCCAACATAACTTCTTAAATATGCAGTTTACAGAACAAATTATTACTGGTGAAATTGTTTGTTATGAAATTTGCTATAAGATAGAATTGTTTTGATACCTGCGCATATCATATTTTTGTTGCTAAATAGCCAAAACAACGTAAGAATGATTTTGGAATTTCGTTTTATAATCGATTAAAGTACTTACATCTACATTTATAGTAGAATTGGAAATTTTCTTGCCTGTCAGTTTGACGCTTCCAAATTAAATCGATTTTCATGACTTTCTTACGTAGTTTTGACTATTTAGCAACAAAAATATGATATGCGCAGGTATCAAAACAATTCTATCTTGTAGCAAATTTCATAACAAACAATTTCACCAGTAATAGTTTTTTCTGTAAACTGCGTATTTAAGAAGTTATGTTGGAAATTGTTAGAAAAAAACACGTCATTTTTGAGTATTTTTGCAGGATTTAATTTTTTCTGCAAATAGCACAAGTTTTTTTCATGGCGCAACCTTATATTTTCATTGTATATATTATTTTCTACCGATTTTTACTAATATCTAAGTTACGTCAAGCAACAGCCATATCTCGAAGGTTTTGAGCTTAATTCTCTTGGACTATTATATTTTCAAGATATGCAATAGGAAATTGTAATTTCATAGGCTAATCTCCTCAAAACGGCGTATAAACAAATAGTGTAATTTGTTTATAAAGTTTTTCGTTAATAACTTTGCGAAGAATGAATATTTTTTAAAGCCGCTTTGATATTCGTAATCCTGGTAATTTTTCACGAATTTAAAAAAAAATTGTTCAAGGACCATTTTTAGCCGAGATAGCGTTTTTTTTTAAATTCAGAACTTGTTTATTTATAAACATTAAAACTTGATATTTCGGGAATAAATAAATCAACCCTTAAACTTCATAATAGCGGTTAAAGATATCGAAAAAATGCATTTTATAGTAATTTTTAACCCTTTAAAAAACGTCCTCGAATACATTTTTACACATGGAATATGGTGGGGGAAATAAGAAAGAAACGTTCAAAAGTGGAAATCCATACTTCAAATCGTAACTGCCCGAAAATTTTGTGATGCCTCCGGTAATCGTGGACCAATTTTAACGGTTTTTTGTTAATCTGGAGTAGCGCATGAAAATAATAACAACTGCACGGTACATTTTGCAATAATTAATTATTAATTTGTTATAAACTATTAATTTTGTAAAAAATCAAATCAAAAATTCGTACCAATAAATAATTTTCTTAAAAATCAATGTTTTTATGTAAAAAAAATCAGGAAATGATATATTTTTTATGTATAAAGTTTATTTTATTGAGAATCGAGTTTTGGATGTAATATGCAAAATGGTATTATTTTTGAAAATATAATATATAATTTAATGTTCTACTGTTAGGTTGTCGTCTACTACGGTGAGGACAGCATTCAGTCTCATTTTAAGGGATTATCACCGAAACATTTTTTTTTCAATTTTTTTTATTGTCTTAAAACACGCTAAAACATTCCTAGATTCATAATCAAAACCTTTTTTGAATGAAAAAGACTCAGAAATATCCGTAAAATTAATTTCTCCGAAGCGTAAAAATAGCAGATTCCGCTTCTATCGTCGATACAGCATTTTTGAATTTCGTGTACGCCTATAACTTACCGATCATCGAGAAAATACTTAATGGTGAACCATAGATGTCATCACAAGCAAAACAAAAACGTTATTATACACGGCTGGAAAATTTACATGGTCCATATTGTTATGATTTCCAAAAGTTACAGCGTTTTCAAACTTCAGACGCGTTTTTCCCGAAACCATGTTTTTGAAATCGGCAGCAGAATTCGAAGAGTTTTCATCTGATGGACTTGAAATTTTCAAGTCGATCGGTAACTTCATCATGCGATTGTCTAGTGAAGTACACACGATTTTTACAATTGATCACCGGATTTTTTGTTCAAGGTCTGGTCAGTTTGCGAGAAAAATTCCTAAAATTATGATAGTGTGAACTTCACTAGCTAAACTCATGTAGTTTAAAAAAAAATTTATTTGTATGCTTCCAGAAGGTGATCCCGGAGAACTTCTACTGCTCGCCATACATTGAACATGTATAGAAACGCCTAGCAATAGAATTTAATGAGTTTGATAGGCCACACTAACAAAGTTTTCTGTTAAAGGTAAAAAATTATAATAATTTGTATACAATTTGTAGAAAATTTCTATTATATGTTCATTTCACCAACAACATATTTCAATTATTTATGTCCTCAAACAATTTTATTATATTGATGATAGATTTCGTTTTGTTCCGTTTCAAAAGGTCTCCAAAATGCCATGTTGTAATAATATTAGTAAACAAAATATCCCCCTTATTTCTTCCTTTCTCAATTCTAATATGAATGATTAATAGCAGGTGCGTATAATAAATTAAAATTACCTGAATCACACCAAATTCCGCATTGCTGCACTGCACTGCTAGATCATTTGTCGACAACTGGATTTATGGCTAGGTCGCCCCGTGCGGCTGTGTTTGTGCCGTGTTTGCCCTCGCGCTCATTCTTCAACTGGGCGACCAGACTTGTATATGGGTATGGTTAAATAAATTTGGGAACAAGTTTTTCAAATATTTCAATGCCGAGTTGCTGCGTCAGAGACCAAACCTGGTACAACTGCCAATCTCTTGGTTCTTCAATTGAGATCGGAAAGACTATAACTACAGACAGGACTATGTTGTCGGGTCATTAGACTGGAGTTGTACCTAAATAAAAACAATATAAAACATCAAATATTTTTACATAAAATACAGAGAAGTAAATATTTCGCCTGAAAACAAACAGTTTTAGGTCTTTCATTTTGTGGGATTGGATTTTGTACTTCGCGCAAATTTGCACACCAACTATATTTTGTCGAAAATGGTTAAGTTTAGGACTCATGTTCTTGACTTCTTTTCATCTGCCTCTTTAAAAAATAGAAAGCAAACCATTCTAAATGCTTGCATCCGTTAACATAGCCACCAAAAGGTATTTATAGTGATGGTGCAAAATATCAAGTGTTCAGTTGACCTCTGAGGTCAATTAAATAATTAACAGCATCGAACAGAAATTAAGATAAAATACCATAGTAATTGTAAATGTTTGAGAATTTGTCGAATGTAATTATTAGAATTTGATAAAAGAAATACTTATAAGTAGATATTCATATTAATCTACTGATATAGGGTGACCAAATTCTTTTCTTTGAGATGAAGTCAAACAATTTCTTCCATACCAAAAATTTGGTATGCAGAACATATCTTATCTTAGATGTCTTAAGATATCCTCATGAACAAGATTTTTAACTGATGATATTGCGTGAAACATACTCCATGAGCTACTTGTCCCAAGTAATAACAATATAAAAACACGTACATGTTTATAATATTTAAACATGTTTTTACACACATTACACATTTTTAATTTTAATTTTAGATAATTTAATTACTAGCTGTTTTTAGTGCAGTTGTTTCCTGCAATATCATCAATTAAGAATCTTGTCCATAATGTTAGATATCTTTTGCATACTAGAAGTTTGGTATCGAAGCACATTGTTTGAATTGATAGGATCTTTAAAAAAGATATTGAATTTATCTGAATTAGCTAAATATCTTTAAAATGAAGTAAATACGCGAAAGTTGATAATAAAATATATGTTTAAGAAAGGGTGACTTTGCTTGGTAGCGAATTTAAGTTTAGTTAAACTGCGAGTCCAATTTAATAATTATTTCCAGACTTTTGAGGGTACATATTTTGGGATATAAATGAATCTAAACAAATGTTGCTACGTAATCATGAAGCCAAAATATAATAATCGGTCCAATTGTGCTTTAGTTGAAAATTGTTTCATTTTCAAGATACAGGGTGTTTAAATAAAAATTTTTGAAAATCGTAACAAATTCGTCGAAAAATGTTTAACGTAAATCAGGAATCTTTGGTTGATGCGTTAGCTAAATAAATGCATTTATATGCAATTACATCCACCAGTGGCAGAGGTACCGGGAGACACCCTAACAAAAAAATCCCAAAATTTCGACGCGACTGATTATGAGTATTTCAGAACATTTGATCTGATTCACAATTGTATTTCAAAGAAAATGCATCTCTTCCATTCCTGGAATAGCAAGTAGCAGATGTCCCCCTGGATTTTTGGGACTTTTGATGATTACACTATTTTAAAGTTTGACATGAAAATAATTTATTCATTTGTTTCGCTCAACTTCAATGTCTTTCCGTATTCTTCATAATAAATTATAAATTTCACAACTCACAGAATCGCAAGTACCTACATTTCGGTTACACTTCGGTAAATCTGTCGAATTTATGAAGCTAGAATAAAAGCAAATCATATAGTTTAAGAGAATTTGATTCTTACACTTTTTCATAGTAATAATTGAAGACTGATCATCAGAGAACGGATAGTATTATAAAAACGTATAAGTAAACATAAATAATATGTAATGGTTTGATAAAACTTCAATTAATCCTGATGATGTTTGGGTTTTATTGAATTTAATTAACATTTGATCTGTCATTACTGCAAAACGAATTTACGTTGCAAAAGAAATTATCAACCTCAAAAAAAACTAGGATTTATACGAAATAAGCAGAATAGTATTTCTATCTAAATATTGATCTATGTTAAGCAATAAACAGTAAATCTTTATAATGATGATTGTGCAAGAAATTTAAGTGGTACAACTATTTCGATGGGAAAATTGAAATTACTTTTGAAAACTATTATTTGCATGTTTTTCTAATAATATAGCACTCGTTACACAAACACATTTTTTACTAATGAATTTTCGAATTTTTTTTTCAAAAATTTGATTAAACTAAGTTGAGATTCGTATATACTTTGAGTAGTACCTACTTGTATTTTGCACTACGCGGATTATTTTTTTTTTCAGAGTACCTAGCTCATTATAAATAACTACTGTTTCTGCCCTAATTATCAACTATTTACTCCAAAATCCATTTTGCTTTAAATCCCTATAAAATTAAAGAAATATGTCTCAGTATAGTCTTTCCGATCTCAATTGAAGACTAAACGCCGCACACGCAGAGCCGTACTGGGCGACCGGCCATAATTTTCAGTTGTTGATAAATTACCTAGCAGTGCAGTGCAGCAATGAGGAATTTGGTGTAATCCAGGTAATTTTAATTTATTATAGGCACCTTCTATTACAGATCTACTTTAGGAATCCTATCTGTAGTAATTCTCAAAGGAACTTTAATATTTTTATGGGAAACAGGCAATGCGGTTCAATTCGAAACAATAATTTTTCCCAGTGTATCATCAACGTTCAATCTGGTTAATATGAGACAAAAGTTAAAACTTCTCGATGCTGCATCGGAAAATTTGACCCTCAAAATCGGAATTAAAATTGCAAAGATAAATGTCGGTGCCCCAACACTGATATACATTATGTTGGGAGCCTTTTAGGGAAATAATAATTTAAGAAATTAAGAGCGTCACGAAGAGAGGGTGAATCCCCGGGCGCGGCCGTGAGAGAGAGCCGGAGCCGCAATTGTTGGCGAGCACAAAACTACCGTCGAGAACGATACGATTTCATCAACATAAAGGTCCTCCATCCTTGTTCCAGAGCCGGAGAGAGCCTGGACCGGCGGCGTATTGCCAATGCCTTCACATATTGTTTGCAATATTAGACTCAAATTATTGCACGTCCAAATACACCTTTTTCCTGAACGTTCACCGTTGTATCCAGATTAACAATGAATGGATGTTATCATGCAGCTATTTTGATGACAAAACACTTGGTCCGATATCAAAACACCCCGTATACGATACTAATTGTTATTTATTAATTATTCAGTAAATAGAAACTCTATTAACTCCAATTAGCTTTATTACATCTCTATGATCGTAAATAAAAACTTCGAATCTGTTCCAATAGCTAGGTTATGTTCCTGATGAGTGGAATAAAAAAAAACTATCATGCCTCTGTAACCTTTTGGTTTATTGTTTCTCATTCCTAAATTTGTATTTCATCCAGCAGGTTTAGCTTCCCAATAAAGCCAGGTTAGGCTTTGGTTCAAGTCCTCCGGCAAGATTTTTACTTTACTTCTAGAGATCCTGATCCGCTTCTCTGTGTGACATATGTTGTTCTTCTTCAGCTGATATCTTAATTAGCAGTGTCCAGTATGTAGATCAACTGAAGTTTATACATGTAATTCTAGCAGGATTTTAGCTCAATTTTCAATAGGTCTGTTATAAACGAATTCAAATGTTTTTATCTTCCTCCCAAGTCAGGAAGGCTGTTTTGGCATCCCCGAATCAATACTAAGAGTTGGTTCTGGTCCATTAAAATTCGAGGCAGCACCCTCCCTATTCCTCTAGAAACCAGAATCACTCTGTTGTTATTGTCTATCCATACCAAAGCTTCCATGCCATTCCTGAAGCAACTTAAATTACGGCAACGTTTCTATAACATATCGCTCTTTTCTCGAGAAAAAACTTTGAACTAGTGATTAAGTCATCTGGCTGGTACGCATATTTGATTCCAGTCTTTGATTTTCGCGATGAGTCGCTTTCCAATTCCACATAGTTTTCACCCATTGTCTAGATTGTAATTATCTCACTTTTTCTTCAAATTCTGGTGTTACTTAAGTCTGACTTGTGTATTTTATCTGAACTCTGCAACTGCCGATTTGTCCATGTTGTTGTTATAAAAATGACACTTATTTTTCATTAACCTCGCACTGGCACAACTTCCAGTATGTTCAATGTATACAGGATGTCTTTCAAGTAAATCATTCTCAGGAAATTATATCTCTATCTTCCTTGTAGATGGCACTAATATTATATTTCCTGAAGATATGGTCTACCTTGTCAGTACGTCCTTGTGTATAAGGCAAATAGATCATTGTCATCTAATGTTCGTTCAATTTCTGATCGTGCGTCTATTTCCTCTAAGAATATTGTAGGTTGTAGTCTAGTAAATTTTCATACTTGTCTTGTGCTATTAGGATTCCATAAAGTTCCTCCAAAACTTCTTAAATTGGAACAGCGACGTCACATCAAAACTTATCTGAATCTAGTTGGATTTCCCTAGATCTTGTGAATAAAATATCCAGTATTTTTTATATGAGTTTGATATTTAATTTGGTGTGGTACATACCTGATACCATCTAACTGCACTCACTATTATTCAGAAATATACTTTTGAAAGGTAATAAGGGTGTTCTTGAATCACTTGAAACAAGATCCCTTTATATCCCCTTGAGAATGTTAGATGATCCAATCGCAGACGCCACCTCTTTCCCAATCTTCTTGTTTTTGACCTTATTATAGTGGGTCCTGAAGTAGGTTCTCCAGTATGCATTCTGTTGTGTCCAAAGTGACAGCTGCATTTCCATGATTGGCCGGGGGCGTGGTAATTCTTTCCTTCAGCTCTTTGACGGCTTGGAGTTATGAAGAAGCTAAATCAAGAAGTCTAAACTGATGACGTGGTAGCCAGTCTAGAAATGGTTCAACTATTCTATTTCTAAAAGTCCTTCTCAAAAGGGCCATTACTAAAAGCCTCAGTAAGTCTAAAGCAGCAAAGGTTATATTGGACAAACAGGGAACGCTATGGAACAACATTCAAGAAACATGAGTGCTACCTAAAAACAGCAAAACAAGAGAAATCCGCAGAGCAGATATGGCAATCGATAGATCAAAATAGTACCAATATAAGTGTAATGTTCAAATTATTTAGTTCAATCCATCTATTATCCATTGTTCATTGTAGTTCAATTAGTAGTTAGTAGACTTGTACAATAAATAACTATTCCAGGGTAACTTAATTCAATTTCGGCATTTCTCCGGCCATCGAAATCATCGTTACGCCCCCTGGAAAGGCGAGACCGTCTCGGGGTGGTTTTCTGGAAGGCGGGAGCGACAAGGACGGCCAACAGGCAGATAAGCAGGCGTAGAGAGTCCAATTTGTATTGAATGGAGCCGAACTGGAGTGTAACTTTGACAGCCATTTGTGTATTCATCTTTGATCTTTGGTTAACAATCCGGGTGATACTGCTGCGGATGTACCAAAACCCTTAATTTAATGGAAGTGAACTCGGCCTGTATAATATGCTTGCGCTCAGACGCCTAACTCCGTCTGTCTGGATAACTGGGGCAGCTGTATCGTGGATTCAGTCCAGGACTTCCGTTGATTACTTTATAAATTGTTGGCTCGGTTATCTGAAAGGACAAAGTTATTTAAAGGAGGCTGAATTTACGGAACATTTTACTAAATACGTTTAAGCTTTAATTAGTTTATGATATAAAGCTTCCAGGGAATTGAATGCACAGGGCAGCAAAAGGGGTAAAATTGTTTAACTTCTGAAGAAATAGAATCCAGTATGCCGTGACAGTCGGATAAGTTTGTTAATAACTTTTATCCACAATCGGACTTTTATCCACACATATGGGCTGTATAAAGTGATACTTTATCCACTAGTGGAATAAAGTTTCAGTAGCAGAATAATGAAAAAATAATAAACCTATAATACATCAAATTTAATTTATTTACTTATTAACATTAACATTTACATTTATAGTAATAGACATTTAGTTTTTTATTTATCACATTAAACTTCCTTTCCGTTAATAACAACCCTTGTAGCATTGTTGTCATCATTTTCAGAACGCATAACATCTGCCGAAGTTTGTGAAGAATTTGTATAAGGTACGGATGTCTCTTTTTGTAAGGAACAGCTATATTTTCCTTAGGTTTTCCTTGCAATATCAAGTTTGTTAGATATACAGGTAGACTCATCAACATAACTTTCTGCTACAGAGAAGCTCTTCCATCCACCATGCCGTTTGATGGTTGTAAGATCAGCACCTTTATTGGCAAATAAAGTTGTTGAAGTGCGCCTCATACAATGGGCCAGTATATGCTTCTGGATTTGCGGTATTCAGGAATGAAGCAACTATTGAGGGTACCAATGTGTTGATTCCAACGGGCTGAGAAGTACATTTTTGATTTACGTATCTTAAAAAGGATCTGTCTTGCGTTAGACGATTGAGCGCAGAGAAATATATTTTCAACAGCATTCACGCAAAATCCTTCTATAATTGTAAATTTTCTTGAAATGCCCGTCTTGGTGTCATGTATTGAAACAATAGGCTATTGACTATGTACTTTAGATAGGAACTACAACGTAACAGAATTTTTATTGTTTGATATGTTCAATTGACCCTAAAAAATTATAAAACCGCGGAGTGCTACCTTTTAAAGGGGTGCGTTTTTGAGCATGAAGTAAAAAGGTGGTATTTTCAGTTTTTTGAGTTTTACTCGAAAACTGTGAATTTTTTCTAAATAATTGTCAACAGAAAAGTTGTAGCAAATTGAATTTCCAATCGAAATGAGACCTTTTGAAGTCAAAAAGAATTATTTTTAACAAAAATATGCCCAAAAAAGAAGTAAAAAAACCCGAAAAAATGCGTTTTTTTTCTTTTTGGTTTTTGGCCCACAACTTTTTTCTGAGAGGAGTTATGTATAGGCATTGCTTCACAGAAAAGAAAGTTAATGTGTTTTCCTTTAAAATAAGCCTTTATAGAAGTACCTGCAACTAATAGAAACCGAGATACATTGGATCAACGTTGACTACCTTTTGGATTTTTGGGCAATTTTTGCCCTTTTTTGATGATTTTCGTCTTATAACTTTGCAATGCCTATACCTAACTCCTCTCAGAAAAAAGTTGTGGGCCAAAAACCAAAAAGAAAAAAAACGCATTTTTCGGGGTTTTTGTTACTCGTTTTTTGGGCATATTTTTGTTAAAAATAATTTTTTTGATTTTAAAAGGTCTCATTTAGATTGGAAATTCAATTTGCTACAACTTTTGTGTTGACAACTATTTAGAAAAAATTCATAGTTTTCGAGTAAAACTCAAAAAACTGTAAATACCGCCTTTTTACTTCGTTCTTAAAAACGCACTAAAGATGGGCAATACGGATCTTTTTAATGATCCGCATGATGCGAAATGTATCGACATAAAGATCCGCATCAAAAGATCCGCATCAGGGAATCGTATTCACTGTGGATGTACAAGTACAGTTTGTACTTGTACATTTTGTAAATGTGTGGGCTTGTCGCTCACTCATTCCCGTTAAATTTTTTGCAATCACCTATAAATTCATTTTTTAGCAGAACGATGAACTTAAGTAGAAACGAAGCAATAATATATTTGAACTCAAGTTGAGCATCAAATTATTTTCAAATTAATTAATGTTTAAATTTATTTTCGGTCAAGCGATTCAACATTTAAATACGAAATACACATCACTCTGACAATTACTTTTTACATTATAAGTTTGTTTCAGACTACACAATTTCATATAATTTATTTCAATATTTAGTTTCCTATGCACTAAACTGTTTCTAATGCATCGTATCTCATCGACCTGTATCGGACACGAGAATCAGTTGAGAGTGTTGAGACCGATTCATTCCCAATTCGCATTGATGCGGTGATGCGAACATACGAAATTATTTTTATACCGGTATACGTATGAACTGATTCCCAGTATGCGTGCGCCTCCCATTTACTCATTCCTGTATCGCATACGAGAATCAGTTGATACCGATTCACTTCACTTCAGTCTCAACTTACATTGATGCGGTGATGCGAAACATACGAAATTATTATTGCATCGGGATCCGCATGAATCGATTCCCACTAGAGATCCGTATGATTTATACGTATGATGCGGATCTTGCCCACCACTAAAACGCACCCCTTTAAAAGGTAGCATTCCGCGGTTTTAACATCTTTTAGGGTCAATTGAACATATCAGACAATAAAATTTCAGTTACGTTGTAGTTCCTTTGTACCCTCTTTTTTTACATTGTCAATAGCCTACAAGTAGGTAACTGCCAACGTCCTATACGTCACTAATTTTCAAATTTGTTAATTCGCAGCATCAAGTGTTAGTAGTGCAACCTAAAATAATTCAGAGTTCACTATATACCTAACAACATGTAAAAGATAAAGAGATATTACCTTAATCATTAAATATTGTTTATCGGAAGCCCCAGTCAAAAATTCTTGAATATGTGTTTTTTCCAATACTGCAGCTTTTTTGCTTTGTATCCTCTCGATTCACTTCAAATAAGCAGTAAGCTTGTTATATTTTCTAATATCTATATTTTTGTAAACCTGTATAGTAGCCTTCAACATCGAATACTTCGACCACATAGATGAAATTGCATATTTTCTCTTCAAATTTAAAAAATACAATAGCATGACTTCTTCATTTCTTGTCATTAATCTCCGTTTCTAAATTCGGCGAAGACTTTTTCGTTATGCTCCCTGGATTTCGCTGGCAATAAATGGAAAATTGCTTCTTGAGTTTCTTCAAAACAGCCACAGGAACACAATTACCTTCTTGCATTTTTACCAAATTAAGATAGAACTGTTTATAAAATAATTCCAATAATTCTGATTCCATAAATATGATTGTGATGTGATAAAACGTTGTATTGCATTCGTGTTTTAATTGCCTTTTATCTACTTAAGAATATTAAACGTTCGAACTACGTTCTGGCGTTTAAACATTCTTGCGTGGATAAAATGCTACTTAAAACACTTATACGATAAATAACTATCAATTTTCATCTGGTGTCATAATTTGTGAAAAAAGGTTTCCGGATTTTAAATGGAACTTTATAACCTGGGAATCCTGCGAAGCAAAAGATAACGACTTGATTATATTTAAGCACCGTTTTGCGGGAAATTTACAACATTTTATCACGTATCAGCCTTAAATTTGATTCTTAATATGCATATGAATAAACAAGGCGGAAATAAGGACATAATTGTCATGTTTGTAAGGAAATAAAATTGAAAATGCCAGTAAAGATGACAGAGAGACACATTTTCAGGAACTTTTATCCATAACCGGTCGTCATATCGTCGAATTGTACTTCATAAACAAGTTTTAGGTACATCAAGTGCAACTTTACCACCCGTGGTCGCTGTTGCTCCCGAGGTATGGTGATTCGACTGTAATTGTTTTTATTTATCATTTGCTAGGTAACGATAAGGGTCTGTTTAATTTACGTTACATTTAAGACACTAAGGTATCATGGACAATATTATACCATACAGTGTTTCAGGAATAATTGGACTTAAGTTGTCCTTAAAACTTTAATTTAGATGGTCAAAATTAGGAAGTCTTGTGTATGAATGCTTAGGAATAGAAACGCTTTATTTTCAGGAAATAAATTGCTGAAATCTAAAAAATAAGATTTAAGATTTTTTAAAATCCTGAAGATGTTTGATGTGGAATGACGAATAAACTTTAGTGGTATTTGTACGAAAAGGAAAAACGTACTTTTTTCAGTTATTGCTTTCAGTTTCAGTTAATTTGGAATACACCTACTCCATCAGTGGATGATGTATTTATGTGCGATTTCTGCGAAATTATGCCTTTAACTAGATTAATTATTATTGTTCCCACTTTACAAAACCGATTTTGTTTTAATTTGAATATTATCCAAAATGAAACTATATTTCTTCATAAATTATTTTCTTCTTATTTTGACCGAATCAAAATTATTATCATTGCCAATTAATCTTGAAGCTCTCCGCAGATCAATGTTGAAACCAAGTCCTTATTTTGTATATTTTGTATGTATCAAAGGTGTAATCAGGGTTATGCCATCAATTTTGCGCCTAAAATTATTAAATGCCAATTACACTAAAATTAATGGCACCAAAAGTTAACCTGTCATTTTTGTCTATATAATAACTACACTACTGGTTGACAAAATAATATTTTTAATGACATGACTAGTTCTTAAATTTAAATAGCTATACTTTATCAAACGTCGGTCTGAAACAAAAATTTCATGTTAACAACAACGAAATTTATTACAACTTCTTGTCTGACACAACAACAAGTGTATTTGTTGTAGATGTTAGCATGAATCTGGTAGTTATTCTCATATGAAATGATATGGGTAAGAGATCTATAAGTCTTATTGTAAAGCAGACTCAGAATTAAACTTATGAAAACTGGCTATGAGTAGGTAATAATAATGGAGATCTTTAAGTCTGCTGATATGTACCTTTGTATTGGTTCAAAGATATGCATATCACTAATTGTAAGAAGAAAACGCAAGAATTTTCAAATAAAAACGATTTTTTGTTTACTGAGTGCCAAGTTGAATTAATATAAGCACATATCTACACATGATATGTGTACTTACTGATTGTGCGCAAGTCAACCAATTTTTTTTTCTAAATGCGGAGAATGGTGGAACTTTCTTGAAGTGTTCATAGTGGTGTTCATACGTTCGGACATATTATTTATTCTTTAGCTAACTAACACCATCCACAAGATAAGACATTTGTTTTCGTTTAATAAATTTGTGTGCTTTGGCAAATCTACATGATATGTATGCATTCTCATCCCAGTTATCCAAATCATACTGCATTTGCTGAAATTTGGCAAATATTCGTCAATTAACTTCATCATCTGGAACCGGTTTTAAAATACGCCAAAAATTGTATAAAATTATTTCAAAAAATTTCAAGTTAGGGTCCCTACGAATGAAATATTGCTTTTATATTGAAAATTATTATTTTCTTTTACTTGCAACTAGTATAGTATTTTTACTTAAAACTAATCGAGTTTTCATTATCTGTTTCTATAGAAATTGTTGTGTAAAACATACTTTTTAACATGAATCATAAAATGGTTTTAGAAACATCGTCACAATTTCACAAACACATGTTTAATATTGGAAAGAATATTTGAACATACGGAATTTGATTAAAGCAATAGGTATACATTATTAAAATTCATCTGTTGAATGGTCCAAACGGTTATTTATATAGCCTACTCGAATATTTAGCAAGTGAAGACATACTTTTCAATGTATCGTTATGCACCATCCACACGATAAGGCATTTGTTGACAAATATGTGTACAAAAAAAATTGCTTTCGTCTCGAAAGCGATTTGTTCTTTTATTTAGCTTCAACTAGTATACCATTTTTAATTAAAACTAGTAACATTTTTACTTAGTTAGTTTTTACTTAGGTAGGTTTTACATTACTTAGTCATTTAGTTTACTTTGCTTAGTTAGTTTTTACCTAGTAAGTTAGTTAGTTTTTACTTAATTAGTTACATTTTTACTTAAAACTAGTTTTCAATATTTTTTCTTATTAGAACTGTTGACGTGCGAAGAAAATAATTGAGTTACATTTTTCCACTAGATAATAACTAACGCCCTCTACCGAGGAGCACTATAAATTCTACTTTTAAAATTCTCGCTTTAGAGACATAACTATGTATCGAAATGTTCAGCTTCATTAATAGAATTATTTTCGAAACAGTCAAAATAATAAAAAAATAATATTTTTTGAGTTTGAGAACTGAAAGCATGTCATAGTTTTATACTTAGTTTTAGTTTTATATCACAAATATTTCTTGAAGTTGTGTCCCCATTCTTCTTGGAACAGCCTGTACATGAGAACATCGCAACTACGGATTGTTGCAAAATTGAAATTCTCATACTGTCCTCTAAGAAATAATTGCTTCGTTACACGAATAACCTTCTACCTGTTTTCCGTCTAACCCAGCCGTGAGAATTATGTCTATTCTCTCGAGAATTTCCCCGAGTTTTTCTCTTTCTCGAAGAAGAAACCGTATCGAGCTGGTGGAGAGAGCGGGCGGCAATCCGTCCAGGGAAATAATAAAACTCGGCGTAGCGGAGAGAAAGTAGATGGTGAAAGGAGGGTGGAAGGAGGTCAGAGAACGTCTGCAGATTGCGACGAATCCACACGTGCTACTGCGCCAGACCGGTGCGGAATTGAGCACAGCGTTGACAGTTGGGCGCCGTTTTCGGTAAATCTAGGGAAATGCCAATTACAAGGAGAAAAGTGACTTGATTTAAATAGTACGTGTAGTTAATTCCAAAGGCCCTGGTTCAATTTCAACTAAGCGAGGTTAAATAGTTGCGACAACAAATTACTAAGTCTACATGTAAAAGGACTGTACTTTGTGGATACTTTTGTGGATAACCAACAAATAAACTGAACGAAGTTGCTGTAGCCATTGTCCCGTAACCAACAAACATATTTTCTTTGATTAAACACTCAGTATATAGAAAAAAGAGCAATTTTTAGATATTTCATTCAACGAAATTTTTTCGTTTATCAGATGTATATAATTCGTCATCAAGATTTTTACAATTGTTATAATAACAAAATTACTTCTCCATCGCTGTTCAACTGTATATTTTTTTTGTTTTTTATGATTGTTGATAGATTAAGATATTTTCCATCTTATTACCAAATTAGTGGAAACTGTTGTGGGTTCAAAACCTGTAGTATTCCCTCAACTGTAAAATAAATGAATAAATAAATAAATCGCGGCACTTAGGCCTTATTAGGTCTCTTGTACACCCCCTTTCATTACTCGAGTACTTTTCTTCAAACCGTCCTCTTACTACACGGGTGGCTTGGTGGCAAATTCTCGTACAATTTTTTATGTATGACAGCATGGTCTTCAGTTACAGAGATTTATTGCTCTATTCTCATTACCATTTTATCGGGGACAGCCACGTCCCGAGCCTGCCTTAGGTCACCCATCCAAGTTCCAGCCTGCGTCCGTGATGCTTACCTCGGCCGATCGAAGTCCATCGGCCAACACACTGTATAAACACTGATTTAATGCAAAAAAATATTTTTTCTGTAACCACTATAGAAAATAGACTGTTTATAGATTGTTTTTAAGAAGGTAAGTGGATTTTACCGTAGAAGTGGAAGTGATGTTATGGATAATGGGAGCGATTTCGAATTATAAATGAATTTTTATAGTAATTGTATAGTTACTACATTTAGTAACATTTATAAAATCTGGATAATTATTCCCCATGCGTTTATTAATTATCACATTTTTCTCAAAATGATTTGACCGCTCCATTTCAGTCACCGGAGGCTCAATATTATCTGACTGATCCACTAAAACAGCATGATGTGACGTACTACTAGAACCTGGAGTTGAAGTGTCATTGTAAAGAATCCTTTTAGCTATTTCATTTTTGTTACTTAAACTGGCAGCCACATAACTTTCTAAAATTGTGGCTGATTTCCACCCACCATGTTCTTGATTGCTAATACATCAACTCCTATATTAGCCAGTAACGTTGCCGATGTTCTTCAGAATGAATGACCTGCATATATTTCAGGATGTTCTAGTTTCAAACACTATGCAATCTTATTAGGAATTATAGAAAGGGTATTCTTGCCGACTGGTTGGTTATAACATCTACCTGCTTGATAGCGCATAAAAAAGCGTGAAATTTTTAGTTTTAATTTCTAATCTAATCTTGATAGGTTTCTTGAAAATTTCTAGGTGAAAAACAGAACCCAGACGAGAAGTAATTGTAAACGTACCTGACATACCATTTTTAGAATCTGGAATTGTATCTACAATGTCATCGAGATTTTTGAAATTGAAGTTGTTCAAACTAAGTTTGCATAACTCATCAGAACGGCATGCTCCTACAATACCTAAGACCGTCGCTACCTTCATTAGCAAATATGTGTTATCGGGTGTCTGAACGAAAAAATCGTTGACTTGTTCTTTTGTAAAAACGTTTGACTTTTTAGGTGAATATATTCGTCATTCGTATGTTTCAAAAATGCTTTCAGCTTGGGGTATTTTGATATATTCACGTTCTCCTCTATGAAAATAGTTGACTTAATCATTGAGTATTCACTCCACAAACTCGCCAGTGACTTTAAAGTTCTTGACTTCTCCATGAAATATGCTAGCAGTGACATTTCAGAAACGCCAGTATTTTTGTTCTGGCACCACTCTTTGAAATTTCTATATGCTTGTCCATAGCGCACTGTCGACTTCAAATAATAATGGTCCCAGCACTGATCCATGAGGAAAACCAGTCGTAAGGTCTCGAGTATCAGAATACGAATCACCAATTTTGATACTAAACTTCCTTACTGACAAGACGAACCCTATCCAATGAAAAAATTTGTCAGAAACGCCACAAATATCAAGTTTTCAAAGCAACCTTCTACCAAGAACTTTATCAAAAACCTTGTTGAAACTAAGATATAAGTTTTCAATTGGCTCAGAATGAACAAGTGCTTTGTCCTATTATTGAGACAATGAAGAAGATTGCCCGGAAGAAGATTATATTGATATACAGGAATAACTTTGTTGGCAAGCAATAATGTTACGTATGCTTTGAGTTTTATGTAACGCCATAAAAGGAAATAATTTTGACTGAGATTTGGCAATCGTAGACTCTGTGAAAACTTCTTCTACCAAAACAATCTTTACTAAATTTTTTTTCTATAGAAAAATGAAAAATATAACACTTAATTCTGCAACAGATTTTATTTTTGTCATTAGGTAGGTACCTACTAAACATAATTAGCACCTGCTTACTGCTTTCGTACACGCAAAAAATATCCTCTTGGACTTAGAATGATTCCAGAAATTTCAAGATCTTGAGAGCTGCATATTTAAAATTCCTGCATTGGCCTGAAAGTCTCGAAATAGCATTGTTTGTATTTGACCTGTTATAGTTATTACTTCATATCAAGCTTCAAATTGATTTTATATGCGAACAAACAGAGATATCTCTTCAGCAGGATCATTTCTGATTAAAATTTGGTAATGTTTAGGAGACGGTAATAATACTTGGACGAGTAACTTTGAAAATAAAACATCCCAACAATTGCTTTAAATAGAATTAAATAGAACTTTGACATTTCAGTTAAATTTTAATGCCAGATATTCTTGAAGTTAATTAATCAATCAAGTTTGAAGCATATGCCGCTCCTTTTCATGTGAAAATTGTCAACAAAAATTTACTAGGTATACAAAATTTCATTTGAATCATGAGTGATTATTTTGTTTTTAAAACGCATTTTGGAAAAGCAGATAATTCGATATTTCGTCAAAAACAAAGAAGTAAATCTTATCAAACCGTGAGAGGAAAATGCGATGATTTCAAAAATGCGAAAGTACAATATAATGACCATAAAAAAAACAAAAATTTAATTCGCTTCACAATGTCTGTCTTTCTTTAAAAAAAATCAATTTTTAAGTTTTTAGTCGCTAATTTCAAAAACCATGTCCTAACATAGCCGACTCTCTTAAAATAACCGAGATCTAAATGATTCGGCTTGAAAACACGAACACCATGTATACTATTTTTAATTGAATATGTATTCTTGATCCAATATATTTTTTTCAGTGCATTTTGATAATTTCATTGAAAATTCCATAATTTACAAAAAAGACATTAATTACTGATTTTAGTTTAAATATTGCTGGAAATTTGACAACAGCGACCAGAGCAGCCCTTGTGATACATATTATTCATTGCGCAATTAGAGAAACTAATATACGTGTGACTTACGGACACTTGTGGGTCAACGATTGCATCCTACATTGGGAAACAGTTACGCGAGTGTTACCGTAATTTTTCGTACCGGTGGCATTTGAGTTTCGCGTCTTAACAGTACTTCGGACAGATCGAAACGGCGATAGATAACTGATGCAAGAAGGTTGACATATCTCTAAATTATGACGAAATCAACAGTTAAGTTTGATGAGACAACGGGGCGGGTTATGAGCAGTGGAATAATTTGTAACGATCAAATTGTTTTTTAGAAATGAACTCGATAAAATACTAACAAAAAAAATTATCATAAGAATCTACCGGGTGGTCACATTAAGGCATTTCAAAATAAAGTTACTAGTCCAGACGGTATCTGTTTCAAAAAGTCCATATTTGTGTGAATCGTATATCCACGGAGATTTTTGGATTTTTGGCTTTCAAATATCATTAGAAATGAAAATTTTTCTATGCGCATAAAAAAAACGTGGGCTTAACTTTTGGCGGCACAATATGTTAAAAAAATTCGAAAAGTGTCATATTTTTCTTTCTATTTAATTATGTATCTTTTCAAGAGTTAATTTTAGGCGAAAATGGGAGAGGAAAAAAAATTTTTGTAATTAATTTTTTTTACAAATCGAATTAATCATGATTATTATTGTAAAAATCGAAAAAATTGACAAAAATGGGGTTCAAAAACATTTCTTTTTAGGGATTTTTTTTGGGGTCTTTAAATTGGGAATAGGACCTTCATACTTGGCTCAAGAAAACTTCATGTTATATAGAATCATCACACCAAATTTCATCAAAATCGGTTTGATAGATTTTGCATAATAATTTTGCAATCCAGATTTTGAAAAAAAATTGTAAATTTCTAAATTTTGCACAGCAAAAACCAAGGCCCTTAGATACTTGAAAATTTAATCACATATAGAAGGGCTCTCAAGCTTTCAAATGCTTTCTGAAAAATTCGAATCTGTCAATTAGGAGAGCTCTGACGCTTGTTTAAACATTGGTGGAATTTTTGATATATACGTGTATCTATTTTTTTCAAGGTCGTGTTTTTCAAATACGAAATATTATATTAAATGAACAATTCTATTTTTGATATTAATTTTTTTTGAGATTAAAGTATTATTAAAGTTCAAATATTATTTATTGTTTAAAATATAAGTACATGAGAAATTAACTCATTATATTACTAATTTTCGATATATTTTGAAAATATCTAATTGTTGTTTAAACAATTTTAGAATATTTAAATAAATTTGTTTTTGATCTTTGATAAACAGTATATAAGTTTATGCACTTACCTTTGATACAATAAAAAAATAAAATTGATAATTAAAGGAAGTTTAAAGATAAATAATTATCGGACTGTTGAAAGACCAATAACTATTAAAGATAGACATTTGAAAATACGCTAATTATTTTTTTTAATCGCGAGATCGATTTAAAAAATAAATCATCAAAATCGGCCCTCTAGAAGCTGAAATATTAAAAATTTTTATGCGCGTCGTGGTTTTGAACTCGCCGATTCAATTTCGAGCAGGTTGAAGCGGCCGCGCTCTCTGTTTCCCCCTCCACCACCAACCGTACGATTTTCTTGAATTTCTCGCTTGCGTAAATAACTTTAAACACGTTTTGAAGTAAGTTGCCAATGAAGAAAAATATTGCAAACTTAGACCCTGGTAAATACTCGGAATACCAAAGGTATTTTTCGAAAAATTAGCCCGGATGTCCCAGTACATTTAGTGTAAATGACGGTTAACTTTGATCGGCTATAACTACGTAACTAATTGATCAATCGATCTGTTTTTTTTTAAAGCGTTTTTCCAATAACTTTTAAAACCTGCTTTAAAAAATTTGGTTTGATTGAATATTCACAGTTATTCTAATTGTTTATAACTACAAAAATTCAACCAATGTTTAAACAAGCGCCAGAGCTCTCCTAATTGACGGATACGAATTTTTCAAAAAGCGTTTGAAAGCTTGAGAGCCCTTCTATATGTAATTAAATTTTCAAGTATCTAAGTGTCTTGGTTTTTACTGTGCACAATTTTGAAAATTTGCAAACTTTTTTTCAAAATCTGGATTGCAAAATTATTATGCAAAATCTATAGAACCGATTTTGATGAAATTTGGTGTGATAATTCTACCTAGCATGAAGTTTTCTTGAGCCAAGTATGAAGGTCCTATACCCAATTTAAAGACCACAAAAAAATTCCCTAAAAAGTAATGTTTTTTAACCCCATTTTTGGCGATTTTTTCGATTTTACAATAATAATCACCATTCATTCGATTTGTAACTAGTCATATTATGTAAAAAATTAAATTACAAACATTTTTTCCTCTTCCATTTTCGCCTAAAATCGATTCTTGAAAAGATATATAATTAAATAGAAAGAATAATATGACATTTTTCGAATTTTTTAACATATTGTGCAGCCAAAAGTTAAGCCCACGATTTTTTAAGCGCCTAGAAAAATTTTCATTTCTAGTGATATATGGAAGCCAAAAAGCCAAAAATCTCCCTGGATATACCATTCACCCAAACCAAAACAGATACCGCCTTAGTCTATACGCAATTTAACAACGAAGAGCATGCAAAAGACAAATTTGAAAATCATGACCACGGCTTTTATCGTAATTTGAATCCTGTTTAAGACCATATGTGTATATGTATTTTGGTCCGCTGAATCCGGATTCGAATTCAGAATTGCTCTATTACCCCCCAGCTTTTTTTAAATCGCCGGAAAACCACCCTTAAATGCGGAAAATTCCATTATAGGGGGTGTAAAGCATTTGGAACCCTGTTTTCCAACAATTTTTCAACTAAATTCAGACTAGCATCACTATTTCCGGAAATATTTCTCCTAAACATCCAAAACAGTTGCCGTCTCTGTCAAAAACTTTAACGAACTGTTTCATGAGACCAAGTTTGATACGGTTTCAGTTCTTAAATGTTAAAACAAAATAGTTCTTCATCTATAAATATATCTTATTAATTTAAAACAGTTCTGTTAGAAGAAAACGTTCAAAGCACCGGTATTCCAGTGCAATCTCGAGAACCTCAAAATGCACCGTTGCATATTTGGGTCGTATGTGTAGCGGCACCATCAATTGCAAACGCGAATAACGTCATTTCGACATACAATCGCAATTTTATTAAAACAGTTGCAATATAATAGCTGAAATTACAACATTTTGATAATAAAAGCAGTAAATCACTCCGAGAATCCGAACCGGCTCGACACAGATGTCCTCTTTCTGCCACAGAAATAATTGCTAGCAAGAACGACCTTCTCCGTAACATTTAACGTAGCGCACGTTTATGCTGCGCGACACAGAAAATGTCACATCTGTAACACCTGCACCGTCTATCTAGTTGGCCTTTATATTTACACGGAGATAGTTCAGGTTTTGTTTTCCTTTTTGCGAACAGTACCATCGAGTACCACCTATAAAGATATTTTATTATTTTATTTATGTCAGTTCTAATATAGTTTATAATACAAATATGCACCATGTCCCAAAATAATGGAATAAAATTATTATTTTTTTTCAGTTCAGATTTCAAAAAATCGCTGAAGCAGGTCAACTCGTAAATAGAAATTGTCACTTTTCGCAAAATTTTCATTTTTATTAGCCATGTTTATCAAATCAAATCAAATCAAATCATTTATTGGTGTCTATACATTAAAATGTTTACGCAAGTCAAAGAAAGAAAAACACGAAAGATACAACATATAAGTAATACTACACTACAGATAATATAACGCAAACAGCATAAAAAAGTGAATATTACGAACATACATTAAATATCTAAAAACTGGTCAGCAAGGAACTCATCAAAATTGTAAAACGCTTTTCTCTTAAGATATTTCCTAGTTCTGGCCTTAAAACAGTCTGAATTTAGTTATCGAATCTCAGATTCTAGTCTATTAAAGAATTTAATGCAAAAATAATTTGTGCCATCTCTGGATTTCGCTAATCTATGAAATGTAGGCCTATTATTGGTGTCGCTCTCTTGTATGATGAAAATGAAAATTTTCTTGTCGAACAAATCTATTCTGATTATTTTTTATATAAATGAGACATTCAAATATGTAAACTGATGGCATTGTAAGAATATTTAACAGTTTGAAGTGCTCCCGACAATCATCTCTGTATTTTATTCCAGCCATAATTCTAATACATTTACGTTGTAAACCAAAAATTTTATCACTGTGAGACGAATGACCCCAGTTCAAAATTGCATAAGTCATGGTGGCATGAAAAGTACCATAATATTCAGATATGAGTACAGGCTTAGATACTACACGGTCCAAATAACCCAGTAAGAAAATATTCTTAGATAAACGATAAATAATTTTTTTCCCAACTCAATTTAGTGTCAAGGTGAACTCCAAGAAATTTAATACTATTTGGGTTATCACAAATATTGATATGGCGAAGTGTAAAAAGCAAAGATTGAGTTTTGTCAACATTTAAGTTCAATCTATTAGCAATAAACCAGTCCTTTATCAGCGGTAGCGTATCCACTGAATCCTCTGTGAGTTTAATTAAGTTATTATTTAACTTTAAAGCGGTAGTATCATCGGCAAATAAAATAAAATCAGTAGTTATATCACAATTTGGGAAATCATTGATATAGATAAGAAATAGAATAGGGCCCAATACTGAGCCTTGGGGAACTCCATGAACTATTTTTGTTAGGTGTGAAGAACAAGAATTATAAAAAACATACTGAGTTCTGTTCGATAGATAAGACTCAATATGGGACACGCTATTGTCATCAAAATTGTAAAATTTTAGTTTATTTAAGAGAATTCTGTGGGACACACAGTCAAATGCTTTAGTCAAATCGTAAAAATTGTTTGATTCGAAATTGTTTAAAATAATTGTAGTCAACTGGTTAATAGCTAAAGTTGTTGACCTTTTGTTCATAAAACCGTATTGACTAGAATGGAATAAATTATTGTTTTCCAAATACTCTGCAATTTGCATTTTTAAGGCAGTTCGAAAACCTTTGCCAGAATGGGAACAAGAGATATTGGTCGGTAGTTAGATACATCATCTTTCTCACCTTTCTTAAAAACAGGAATAACCTTGGATAACTTGAAAGTTGTAGGAAATACGTTGGAGCTAATACATTGATTAATTAGTTTAAATAGTGGAAAAATTATAATGTTTTAAAGAGTTTCCAAGATTGGAAAATTCAAATCGTAAGCATCTTTGATTTTTTTTACTTTTAAGTTATTTAGAATAGTCCTTCGTTCATTAAAAGCAACTTTCTGAATTTAAAAGTAGTTTGTGACCTCGGGGCAGTCAAAAACTCGGAAGGTAACTTGTTGGGAAGCGGGAGCTCAGTCAAAAGACGCTCTGCAATGTTTGACAGACCTTCTAAAGTCGAATTCAGCGATATGAGGTTATAGTCTAGGGGCCAGATAGGGTGCCACTGTAGCCAACAACTTACCCTTAAGTATTTTGACCTCCTGAATCCAAAAAACTTGGTCGCAGTGCCTGAAAGTGGCCAGTTTAATTGTTATTATAAAATTAAATGTTTAAATGGCTGTAAAAAGTTTATTTTTATAGCTGGTACAATTTTGTATGCGTTAATAGTTACGTTTTTTCATAACAAATATATATATTTTTGAAAATTAAAAAAGATTAACTTTAACCAAAGTTACTGCAAATTTAGTGCAAATATCTTAGATTTTCCGTTTCCGCGCGCACCAATTTTACCATATCTCTTGTCCTATTGGACGGATTGAGACGCACGACATCTCATTTTAAAGCTTGAACTTTATTAGATAGGTAAGTTCCATTTATTAATTTACTTATTTAATTTAATGGCAGCTTAGAAAGTTGTGAAATTTCAACGAAAATGATGGTTTTATTTGTTTATAAGGCTTTTTCTATTATTGAACGATGAAAAGCCAAAAAAGTTACCGGATATTGTTCCTCGCATCCTAACAATCATTTTATGCCTTATAGTTATTAGTTTATCTTTATCAAAACTCGAGAAGAGACGCGTGTATGTCGAGAGCGATGTACGGGCTCTCGATCGAAAGCTCCTTCCCATGTGTAAAATAATAAATAATGGTACATCTCTCTTGAGTATTTTCGCGTTTTTTAATTTATGAGCACCCCGTATATCTAATCTAAGATGTTTGTATGATATAATTTTTTCGAAGGGCAGAACTTTTTATAGAGAATGACATTTTTCGATAGTCAAAAACAAAATTGTGTCTCCTCTTGTCAACTCCATCCGTGGACACACTGTATTATTAATAAACTCTATTGTACTTAAATTCTCAAGTTTTTACTAAATTATTTTATTAGAAAAGTAAAAAAATAAAAAAAATCTTATTTTTTGCTTTCTTTGAAATTGTTTATTAACGATTTTTTGCATAAAATTTTCCTTTTACATTTTTTAAATAAGCCACTTTAATTGGGAAATTCAATTCTCTACAAAATTTTTCCCATGAACTATACCGAAATTTTGCTTCGTTTTCGTATTATATTTAAAAAAAAACTGCAAAAGTGCAATTTCACCCCTATCTGCAATTTCAACCCTCTAATTTAATAGCACCCGCGGTTTTTTCATTTTTAATGACCCTTGGAACAAGTCATGTGATGAAAATCCTTGAACGTCTATAAATATAAATCGAAATATTGGCTAAGTTTGAGCGGCCATATATCAGTCAATTTTCATCCAAAAATACTTTACAACCTCTTGTTTTGAAGAAAATTTTATCTACTTTTTTTCTATGAAACAATGCCTATACTATGTTTAAATATATGTATCCGAAAATGGAGTTTAAAATATTTTTTGATATAGTACAACTAATCTAAAATTTTTCCGAATTACTGTTATTATCAGGTTGACGAAAACCACTTTTAGTGATTTATACCTATATCAATTTTCCTCAATTTTACCGCCAAATGAGAAATCATATTTTGCTATAAGTTGCTCAAGATGCAGAATTATTTTGTATAGTCCTATCTTTACTCAAAAAAAAAATACTAGAGGCAAAAAAGTAAATAAAATTAGAAAATCGAATTGTTGCTTTTTTTCAAATTTGCATAAAATTATCCTTTTAAATTTTTTAAATAAGCTATTTCCATGAGAAATTCAATTCTCTAAATAATTTTTCCTATGAACTATAGCGAAATTTTGCTTCGTTTTCGAGCTACAATTAAAAAACTGAAAGGGGTGCATGTTCACCCCTATTTCCAATTTCCACCCTCTAATTTAATAGTACTCCGCGGTTTCTTCATCTAAAATGACCCTTTGAACGATTCATGCAACACAATTGCTTGAACGTTATAGTTCCTTTTAACCCTGTTTTTTTTTTTTGGATATATTCAATAGCCTAGTAGGCTTACACTATAAAATATAGAGAAGTCCTATTAAAAAAAATGTTGGTAATGTTGTAGGTGTGTCAAACTTGATTAAAAAAAAATAGAAAATATTGCAGAAAAGTGACGATTTCTTTTTACTAATTGATCTGTTTCAGCGATTTTTTAAAATTTCTACTGGAAAAAAATATGAATTTTGTTCCATCCTTTTGGGATAAAATGTATAAATATAGTATTCTTAGTTGATTGTAAAACCAATGAAGTGATTTTAAAATTTCTGTTAGGAAAGAAAGTATAGTATTTTTAAGTATGCTCAAAATTTTTCATGAAGAAAAGTGCATGCTACCATAATCTTTAATTTATTATCCACAGGATCAAATTAAAAAATAAAACTTGTGCTTTTATTTTTCTGTTTGTGCCAACATGCGAAAGTGTAAATAAATCAGTGCCAATATGATGATTAAAAATCTGTTTAGATAGCCTGACTTTTAGCAATACGCAGAAGTAACAATTTTTTACAAATGTGATTTGGTTTTATACACAGAACTTCTTCGTCGCATTTTTAAAGCTAGGCAGTGTATATTTCGCGAGTACTCGATTTTCTCAATCCATCATTTGACTAAATTGACATATCGCTGGCTGAATGCGCCTATAAATTATGGGCTTTTTCAGTTTGCGCAAGGATCCAACGGGCAGGTTTACATACAGTCTTTCATCGCCATTTACATAACACAGGAAGTTCATATCCTAACGTCTGATTACCATTACAATTTGGACACCTGATCGGTTATTTGTGTTGTTTGTTATACACTGTATCACTCATTCGGAATTTAATGGACGTTTCAAGCTAATGAACTATTTGTCACTGTTTACGAGGATTATTTTATGAACTGGCCGACGTGGTTTACTGGGGAGCGTTACTCTTTCTTTAAAACTTCTATATTATCAGTGGGGGGTGTTTATTGAACTAATTTTAACCTAACAGATTTCGAACAATGTGTCTTAAATATGCTTTTGAAGGTACGAGGCATCAAATTTAGCAAAAGATCTCATTTTGCCACCCCTATAGATGCGCAGTGGACATGGGCATCAACTATCTGCCAAGAAACATTTATATTGTTGCAGGTGAACATATCAGGTTACAGATCATTAGCAAATACGCAAAAGTAAAGTTATTGATGGTAATTTGACGCATATTTAGTGAAATCATTATACAGAGACATTACGAAACAAAGTTGTCTTTAATGAAACGCCCAGTATATTATTCTTCTTGAAATTCTAAACAAAATTCATATAGCACATCATGTACTTAACCGTTTTCGAGATATCGAACTTTGAAAGTAACTTTTTTTACTCTCAAATTTATAAAAGAGAAAGGGCCCATAATTATGGATATTTTTTATTATGATTTAATTTTATTATTAGTTTATTAGGTTTTTATTTTCAGAAAATAAAAAAGCATAATAGCATAAGCATAAAAGCATAAAAATGTATTTTTTTAATGAATGCTCTAGATATTTTAAATTTTATGAAAACAATTGTTGAAAGTGGAATATAAACTTAATGGACTAAAATATTATTGCATAATTTATAAGAAAATAATTTTCAAAGTTCGATATCTCGAAAACGGTTAATTTAGGTACATGACGTCCTATATGAATTTTATTCATAATTTCGAGAAGAATTTAAATATGGAATAATATACAGGGTGTTCCGTTAATGAAAAAGCAACTTTGTTTCATGACTTTTTGACTGATCTTGTATACTTAATTTTTCATTGTTTTAATAGATTTTAAAAAACCCTAAAGCATTTGTGTTTTAGGATTTTTCTATAGCAGTGTTACTTTAGAAGATAATCAGTCTCCATTCTGTTAAAATCCAACCTCAAAAGTCAATATTTCCCTTTCCAATGTGTTCTCTTTTTAATTCAACACCATTTTCATATATAGGCTTTTCTTTCTTTAAACGCCAACTAAGGTACCTTATTGGAAAAATAGTTACCATTTTTGTTATTTTCACGACAACAATCAGACTTGAATGTTTGTTGTAGACTAGCTGATACACCCTGTATGTTACGGAAATTGAAGCATCTAAAACATTTATACGTTCCAGTTATCCATACAGTTATGTCTAGGAAGCATTACAGTGTCGTGTCCTTGACTTTTGACGAAACTAAATGATACATTATAGATTGTTGATTAATTCAAATATAAATTATTAAATGCACTGTACTTTATTTGGATTCTAAGTAACTTTAAATTGATAAGAAACATTTTTTTGTAAATTACTTAGCCAACATCACGACTTATCTCGGAAGAATTAACTTTTAATACGTGGTTCAAACATAGTAATTGCACTATTACTTTAATAGTGTTTGTGTATATACTTAAAAAAAAACTTACCAGTCATTGCACTTAAACGAACGCTATGTAAACATTTAAAGGTTCGGATATTATTATAAATTGAATAATTGGGAGTTTCATATAAATTGATTCATAAATAGTAGATCGTTTTTAATTCCGTTATATAATTTGCTTAGAGAATTGTTTAAAATAAATAAACACACTTGTGCATGTATAGAAAAATATTTTTTAACAATGAAGGACAAAAATAAATATTTTTCTAAGAATACAATCGAAACCTGAGTGAATAAAAGCAAATAGAAGTCATAATAATTAATGAATCTTTATGATTTGGATTGACACGTTCATTTATTTGCGTAGAATACCAGTTTCTTAGTAGAAAAACAGTTCCGTTTAAAATATTTGATACTTGAAATAAGACTAATAAGTTTTGACAGCCGCTATTAATTTTTGATTAATACAATTAAACTAATTTGTATAAATTATGTTTCAATTATTTAATTGATGTATCCTATCTGATAACGTACACAAAGTCGAATGCAAAGTCGATCAATCACTACCAAATGACATTTACTAACTATTCTATTCTTTACTTTTCCACTCCATTGAACCTGTAGAGATATGCATATAAATCACACATGCTGTGAGGTATCAACAAACGATAATTGGATATGTAAGTGGAAAATATGGTTTTCGCCACTGACCAACGCCAAGATAATATTAACAAAAATAAATGTATTCATAAATGGGATATATCTTGACAAGTGGGTAATCTGAAGATGGCTATCCATTAGTGCCAATAATCTGTAATGTAATTCAAAATCGTTTGGGCCCTATTTTGAAAACGCCCTGTGTATTTTTTTCAGATGTTACAGTATTTACGTTAAGTTAAATAACTGCGTGTCTTGTATTGCTGTTTCTCAGTACTTAGCAACAAATCTGGGTTACAAATACAACAAATTATTCACAATATAGTGTCCCAAAAGTAATGCATGATTTGAATTGTGTGCCATTTTTATTCTGAAAAGTTGGCAGCATTGTTCAGGGTAACATATGTGGAGCGCTAACAATGGATAAGCTAATGAAGATTGTTAAAATTCGTTACAAGTGCGGAGAGAGAGCGGCTGAGACTGTGAGCAAAGTACGTAGAATTTATGGTAAAAGAAATGCCTTAATTGATAAAATCTTTTTTCCTCATATCCTCATATGAAATCCTGCATTTCTTTTGGCACACTTTATTAATAATATGTGCAGTTACATCTTCTAGTATACAGGGTGTCCCACGGTGACGAGACATTAGACATATTTCAGAAACTACTTCGATTTTAATTTTGAAAATTAGGCCAATAGTATTTTCGGACATGCCCTTCTCAACTAAAATAACGGCGTCCACCTAACGCTCCCGGTTCCATGTCAATTTTTAGGTGAACATTCATAAAGGTTTCTTATTCTTAAAGTTACCCGTTTTTCATATACATTGCTCAAAATAATTAAAGGAACACTTATTTAAATCTCAATAATTTTTTTTTATTTGCAATACTATATAAATCTAATAATGCATATCTTAAAGACTAACATTTTGTCCGAATAAATTTATGAAAATAAAACAAATCTACATAATAACTCTTGATACAACAGCGCCAATTCAAAAAAACTACAAGAAATAAAGTGAAGAGTCTGTGATCTTGTCTGTATAACATAAAGGTCCTGATGAGATTTAGTTCACTAATATCGTGTATGTCTTCCATTAGCACGAATTACTGCTTGACACCTCCGTGGTAAGCTTCGGATGAGCCTACGAATGACTTGTGGTATATTCTCCCATTCTTCGATTAGGGCATTAGTTGGAGAGTCTGAGGTGGGTCTGGGCGCCTCCGAATATGCCTATCTAACAAATCCCAAAGATGTTCGATGGGGTTTAGATCAGAACTTAGCGGAGGCCAATCCATGGATTGAATCCCGTGACGTTGAAAGTAGTTCATGGTGATAATCGCAGTATGTGGCCTTGCGTTATCTTGCATAAACAGAAAATTTGGACCTATACCATAAGCGGCTGGCATAACATGATCTTCTAGAATGAGATCAATGTACCGTTCAGCGGTTAGAGTCCCTGGAACTATGACAAGATCGGTTCTTTCATCAAGACTAATTCCGCCCCAAACCATCACTGACCCACCACCAAATCTTTCGACTTCTTGTATGGTAGCTCAAGAATGGCGTTCATGTGGACGTCGGTATACACGTACTCGACCATTACAACGACTTAAACGAAATCGTGACTCATCTGTGAAGAGTACTGATCTCCAATAACGAAGTTGCCATGCCACATGCTCACGTGCAAAATGTAAACGAGACCTTATGTGATACGGAGTTAAAATAGGCTTTCGCACGGGTCTTCTTGACCTGAATTCGGTTTGTTTTCCTCTTAGGATCTCGTCCAATGCGTCTTTTATATCCTCCGGTTTCTAAGTAACGATTCCACACACGATGCATGACAGAAGGGCTTACGTTAAAATCTCTTGCAACCTGTCGAATACTGGTGCCATACTCTATACTGGCAACGACACGAACGACTTCAACTTCACTTAGATGCCTCATTTTTTACAATTTATGCTGAACTGTCAACATTGTTTACTATACTAAGGCACAGCATATTTCTAAATTGAAATTTTTATTGTATGTTTCACTTTATTTCTTGTAGTTTTTTTGAATTGGTACTATTGTCTCAAGAATGATTATGTAAATTTCTTTATTTTCGTAAATTTATTCGAACAAAATGTTAGTCTTTAAGATGTGCATTATTAGATTTATATAGTATTACAAATAAAAAAGTTATTGAGATTTAAATAAGTGTTCCTCTGACTATTTTGAGCAGTGTATATAATTTTTTTCAAAAAAAAAACAAAAATAAAAAAGCACTGCCTAATTCAAAAAGATGTGTATTTTACAATGAAAGAGCGATAAAATTTATAGGAGACATGAATAAAACTCTAAGCTTCCCTGACAAAGTAACTTAATTTCATACAGGGTGATAGAAATCTAATGCCGAATTTAGTCAACTTTAAAATATCTTAACTTATTTTTTCAATCTCATTCAAATTTGGCATGCAGTTTTAAATTTTTAATTTTCAGCAAAGTACATGCATAATACAGCTCTGTTATAAGGACGTAGCTCTAAAATGTGTTTATCTTGCACATCTACCAATTTCGAGGTAAATGATAAAATGTTACACCATCTCTAGGTAATTATTATTAAAGATGGCAAACCATATTATTACTTTTAAATTAAAAGTAATAATTACTCAATTATGTTATTTATGAATTAAATTAAATATTAAACTGTATTTTGAAACTTGAATTAAAACATATATTGTTATTAATTTGTATTAACAAAACAAAGCTTTCCTGACACATATTTATAGGAATTATATTTCTTAATTTGTGATGTAGGATGTAGAATATAATAACAGTGCTGCTAGATGTAAGAGCAAAGCAAGGTAGTGATATAAATATTATTGCTGCTACGTATATTAATTCAGGTTAGTAAAAAAGCATGGGTAACTGATTATAGGTTGGATATAAATTTATTATTATTGAGTATCAAAATATTGACGCACAGTAAAAATAATAGACGTTCAGTAACTATACATATTATTATTTTAATATTTATTTTTAATTTTGTATTTTGTTATTTTTATGTAATTTAAATTTAGTGTATTTTGTTTTTGTGTATTTGCATAGTATATGTAGTATAGTATATGATTTTTATAATGTGTAATGATTAAATATTCGTTTGGGCGCCTTTTGTTGTGTAGAATGTAATTTGTGTGTTGAAATCAAATTTTTTTTATTGGATGTAGGTTCTCATGATAGCTTAAGCAGTTACAATGACAAATTTGAACGAATTGTACTTTCTTACCTTGGTTTTGCTAATCTCTCCTCCGGCAGCTTTACCTTGCATGAATAACATTAACAGTGTACATTTTATTACAGTGTAAATAGGAATGTTTAGTTATCAATGCTACACTGTCCCTCAAAACACTTATTCAAATTACCAGCATGAGTTCTTACCTCAGAGAAGCGGTTCAATGTTATTTAAATTTACCATTACTATTTATTTGTGTAAGAAGCACTGAATGATAGCAATTTTTAACGATTTTCACAATATGATATTTATTAATTATTCATCTTTAAATTTCGAACAATATTTTAAGAAACACAGAAACTAGATTTGTTATGGACTTTTACATGACTTAATAACTGATAATTTTCTTAACTCTACCTAACATGATTTAAAAAATGTTTGGTTAACCAGTTAGTACTGTTTTAATATATTACGGAACAAATTAATTTAAATTAAGAACACAGAAACTAAACTAATCCTTATACTATGAAATGTTCAAATATATCATTTTAATTTTTACCCACTGACATTGTCTATGGTTTGAAATGAAGTTTTCTATTTCACAAAATGTTTTTTATTTCAAATTCGCAACACTTTAATTTGTTTTGGACTTTTTGTTTTGGACTTACGTTTCTATAATCTTTGCATTGGAATGTTCAATCGTCACTCTAACCTCACTTTTAGTCGTGGTTTGACAGCTGTACTCGTCTCTTGAAGATGGTTTTTTTGTCTGAGTTGGTTGCTTTTTGGTGTTCTACGATGTTATTTTGGGGAGCTACAGGATAACATGCACCCCTCACCAGTGTCTCGGACCAACTTCCTTCTCTCCCGACTTGTTTACTTCCCAACGATGCTCTGTTGTTTTCCGTTACAAAGTAAATTTTCTGATTTGTCCTTTTGTTATTGGTCACTTGTATACATGATGTTGTTTTCTAACTGCGCACTTTCTCCAACATATTGCGATGCAATCGATGCGATCTTAATTAAATTACGGCGTAATTTGTATTTTGTAACTGCGTAGTAAATTTTATACATCTTAAACTAATTTACAAGAAATTTTTATATGACATTCTGCGTGACAATTTTTATAATAAACTTCTAGCCTGTGTTTTCTGATACTATAATATTTGAATTTTCTTTTATACTAAATTATTTAACGTTTATTTATTCGTAAAATTGTTAAATTGGCCCTTCTTGTGGCATTTTTCTTTTTCTTTCATGCTTCCACTTCGAACCTAAACTTTATTTTCTTGACATGCTTCTCGTTTAAAATGTATTAGTTAAATTTTGAATGATAATATTTTAATTTTTATATGACATAACTATGAAATGAGATTTTTATTTTTCTTTAAAAGTAATTTATGTCTTTCTTATAGTCTACATTAAAATTTCATGACTTTTTCTCTACTATTACTCGTTGTCGTGTCTTGAAATACAGTGTGTTCATTTCAACATATAACAAATATCAGGTTAGTTTGGGATAAGCCTCGTTAGGTTGGATAAGTACAATGGGATTTTCAAAATACCCGTTCATAAATTAATACTACATATATCTATTATTCACGTAAGCTAAAGCAGCTAAAACAGAAATATGTAATCGGCTGTATAGTCACAAAAAAAGAAAAATTTCTCAGTATTAATTATGTTTTTTATTGTGAAAACTATTAAGTAGTGAATAAATGTTTTAACTAAAGTAATTTATTTTTCCAGATTCTTACTTTTAACTTTGGTTTATTTTTGTGAATGGATAGTGCGCTGTGGTGTGAGTATTAATAAGCGCAAATATACATATTAAAATGGCCTGTCAATATAGTAACAATGAACGCGTAGAGGCAGAATTATCCGTGTTATAGCGGTTCTAAAAATATGTTAATCGTATCAATGTGGTCAGCACGTATTAAAGTGAAATTATCTTATTTGCAAAAATAGTTCTGTCAATCGAGCCTCGATTTATTTATTTTTCAAAACCCTATGGTTCATCAGGAGATATCCTGAATCTGTACCTATGCTCTGGTTGGCTTAGGGTTGATAATAAAATCGATAATCCTCTTTCTTTATTCCTTTTTGAAATTGAGAACAAAACTAAATTTGAAATTGAGAACAAAACTAAATAAGTACATTATTTGTGTATCTTTACGTTCCTATTTCTTTTACACTGTTGTGTAATAGTGAAATGTATTTTGCGTAGTACCTACACTTATATAAAAAGGAGAAAGTCACAGGTATAGAAATGCAACGATTAAAAGTGTGTATGGCACCATTACAATTAAGAAATACCAACAATCGCCCACTCGTTTCTGTAACAGATAACATTTTTTCTTGGGTGTTCCTCTTATAGTTTACAGTTAAGAATTTAAAATATACGGATACGATAAGTCAAATCGAAAACGTGTACGGCTACCGGCCGGTTCAACATCGTTAAAAATATCTCGCGTTCATCTGTTATCTCTTTTAATAATTGAAGTCTAATGTTCGGTTAGAATTACTTGGAAAATTGTGACTAATTTTATATTTCCGTCGCAAATGAACATCTCTCAAGTATATGTAAGTAATAAACCTGTTTAGGTGATCATTATGTACGAGTGTTTCAAAATAACAGATAAGTCAGACAATTTCTGTTGTTCTGGGGAGAAACTGAATAATTGCGTAAGATATCGCTCACATTCCATCTTGGGCCTGCCACATGGGTTACATACAATCACTAATAGTAGTGAGCGATAGTTATATCTAATAATTTTGCCCCGGTGGATATTTGTATAGTTGGTTGGGATGATATTTGTTGCAATGCAATTTTTAATGTAATTAGTACAGTCATTGAAGCCGAAATTCAGCTGTAACCTCCGAATTCTTTGAAACTGCATGAATTTGCATGAAAATTTAGAATAAGGCTCATCTTAGGCTCAGGTTCAAAAGTGACATAAGCCCGATTGACGCTTTTTGTTTTTTAGGGGTAAAAACTACCCCTAAGTGAAAAAAATTTAAAAATTAAGTTTTCAGCATTTTATTGATAAAAATCTTATTCAAGCACAAATATTAAATAATGTTCCATGTTCTCGAATATGTTTTATGATATATTTGATCTTTCCGCCCCTTTATTTAACCCTTAAAAATTACCCCTATGCAAAAAATAATGATAAAAAATTACTTTTTAAAGATTTGGAATGATTAAATCGTGCAATTATTTAAAATAAAAGTTACCTTATAGCTAATAAAAGAATTTTTCCCTTTCAGCCCCTAAAAACCATCCCCGTATTGAGAGAAATGATAAAAAATTACTTTTTAAAAGCTTGGAATGCTTTAACGGTGCAATTATTTAAAATAAAAATTCCCTCATTGCTTCTGAAAGAATTTGTATCTCACAACACTTTTCAACCCTTATAAATCACCCCTGTGCTAAGAAAATGATAAAAAATTACGTTTTAAATCTTGGAATGCTATAATTGTGCAATAATTTAAAATAAAAATTCCCTTATATTGTTTATGAAAGAATATTTTACTATTGCCATTTTCAACTCTTATAAACTATCCTTTTACCAACATTTTGCTCCAAAAATGGTAAAGCCTATTTTGCTCCGAAAAAATGTCATTGGTTTTTTTACCATAACTCGGTTAATTTTGAAGCTATAGTATCCTACAAAAAAGCATTTTAAAGATAATTTCAAGACCTGTAAAATCGTTTGCATATAAAACCATTTAAGTCCTTCGTTTTTGAAAGCGAAAGGATCGAAGGGCTCGAGACATGTCGTTTTTTCACTAAAATAGATACTTCAAGCGGCAATATCTCCTTTATCTTTTATGTTATAGGAATAAAAAAAGCAAAATATTTATTGAAAAAAAAAACTACATTTTTGTTGTCTATAATTTTTTACGCATCTTTCATAGTTTCAGAGTAATTATATAAATAAGGCAATTTTTTTATGAATAATGAAAAATACGTTTTCAATTTTTACCGTACATTATTAAAAAAACACGCATTTTAAACCGGTCTAACTTCAGGATCGTATGAAAAACACTAAAACAAAACTAATTGTAAAGGGTCTACGATTAATTTTAATTCTGATGGAAATAGTACAGCGTTTACTACTCGTTTTTCCTTAAAAAATATGAGCAACCCATCTGTTTTTGACGATAACTCCTTCAATTTTGCTCTAATTAACTTTTATAAGTGCTTATTTTGAAGGTCTTTTTGAGTACTACAAAAAACTCCGGATGCGTTATACACGTAAAATTAATCCTTTTCCCGTTATTTGACGTTGAATACATCGTTTCGAGTATTCCCCCCGTAAACAAGTCCTCTTCCAATAACCATATTTCGCTTTGTATAAGACGTGCAACACTTTAAAACAAAACGATTTTCTTTGTTTATTTATAAGCTACATTTTTTGTTCATTACACTTTTTTTTTTAATAAAATACGTAGTTTTTGAGTTATTCGCAAAAAATACTTTGAAAAAGTGTTTCTTTTCACTCAAAAGTTTTCAATCGTGAGTAACTAAAAACTATTGATTTCTCGAAAAAATTCTTCGAATATTCTCTGCTCAAAATTTGATTCTCTATCGATTTCCAACGTTATTTTTGAAAAAATTTTCACCCCCGAGAAAGGGTGTCAACCCCCAAAAGGGTGGAAGCGTCAATCGGCGCTATGTCACTAATGTTCATTGACCTTTTCTCTAACTATCTGCCAAATTTCAAGACGATCGGTTCAGTTTCAAAGAATTCGGAGGTGAAAAACTTCAATGACTATACTAAATGTGTAAATTTGAAAATCGTGTTAAGTAAAATATATTCCACTAAAATTTTCTCCGAGGGTACAATTAGGAGTATGAAACCAGCTCAACTATTATCCTGGTACTCGCAAAAGACCTTTATTTGCTGACTCAATGATACCCTGCATCACAATAACAAAATGCTATATCCTTTGATAAAAAATCGAGACCTCTCGACCGACGTATTGTTTATTACAGTCCGAGGAGATAACGGTTTAAGATTTCAATTGAACGAAATGTGAGGCGGCAAAAATGAATCTGAAACACGCGATGGAAGCTGAGGTCGTGTTAACAAAAGCAACACGACGACACCTCCTCTTAACAATATTTACGACGTGGTTAATAAACTTATTATCATTGTAATTCCCGCTCAGTAAACAACATAGTTCGCCTGGGTTGTACAGTTTCAAAAATTATTGAGCGCTATCGGATTTAACGACTGTAATTTCCCGTTTAATAACGAATCGGGCCCCCTTATTGAATTGTGCTGCTACGGATCACGATTTCGGCGGTAACGGAAAGAAAAACGGTTTGGAATTAAGCGTACTACATGGTGTTCTGTGTTTAAATCTTGCTATTTTGAGTATTACAGCCGCAAAATAGAAATCTAGTTTGTTTTTTTGGGCATATTTTTATTACTAATTTTTATATGTACTACATTGTATAATAATATTTATTATTAATATAAGTACAGTACGCGCCTAAAGTATGGAATAAATTCAGTAAAAACGAAAAAATTTTTTATGGAAAAACTCCTCGAACACGTCGATTTTTAATTTAAAAAATACATATTTTAGCATAAAAGGCGATTTTCAACCGTCATTTGTTTTCGAGTAATGACGACATCGACATTTTTTTTAAATAGCAACCCCCTATTTTTTTCTTGATTCTGAAAGATCGTTTCATTGTCGATCCGACAGTATTAAAATTATGCCATCTTACATCGGAAAGTTTTCGAGTAAATGACGATTGAATGTTAGTGAACCCAAATCATTTAAAATAAAGCAAAAACGTTATCAAATTTAGTTTTTCGAAATGCCTGAAGTTTTTTATGGATCACGTAGGTGTAAATCTTTACAAAGTGTCTATGTCATACCGACTTTCTAAGTGTTGTAAGCGATATAAAAATTATTGTTGAATTTAGAGAAACTTGCAATGTTGGATATTCCAAAACCTGGAAGTCCAAGCGTTAATGAAGATCACAAACAGAACATTTTGATAAGTATGGTAGATAATCATCATAATACTTCACGATTGGTTGCATTAAACAATGAAATTAGTCAGACCACAGTGCTACGTATCCTGTGGAAGGAAGCATATCATCCCTACAAAATTCAACTTGTGCAGGAACTCAATGAAGACGATCCCGACCGCCGCTTACACTTTTGTGAAATTATGATGGATTTATGTCAAGAAAATAGAGATTTACACCGGCAAATACTTTTTTCAGACGAGGCCACGTTTTGTCTCAATGGTACAGTGAACCGTCAAACTTGTAGGTATTGGAGTCGGGAAAATCATCATTGGATGGCAGAGACACATACCCAACACCCACAGAAATTAAATGTGTGGGCTGGAATAGTTGACAACAGAATAGTACGGCCTTTCTTCTTTGAAGGAACCCTTACAGGAGAAATATATTTAGAGTTTTTACAAAATGACCTTGTTCCCGCGCTTGCAGTAATTTTTCCTAACGATAATGACCCTGATATTCCTGATGACACCATATGGTTTCAGCCAGACGGTGCACTTCCACACTATGCGCGTCCTGTTCGAGATTTTCTGGACAATTGTTTTCCTAGGAGGTGGATCGGCAGACGAGGACCGATAGAATGGCCCGCGAGATCCCCAGATCTTACACCCTTGGACTATTTCTTATGGGGCTACTTAAAGTCCAAAGTGTACGTTAATAGACCACATAATTTAGAAGAACTCCAAAATTGTATTATAGATGAAATACACAGAGTTACCCCAGAAACAATTAATGCACATTATGAAATTCATAATGTGCAAGAAGAATTTCTACACAGACTTGCGTATTGTCAAGAAGTCGGTGGGTGGCAATTCGTACACTTAATTTAGGTAGAAAACTTAATGAATTGTATCTGCTTGACAAAGGAATTGTTATTTCTTTAATGAATAAAATTTACGTTTTCTAACATTCAATCGTCATTTACTCGAAAACTTTCCTATGGAAGATGGCAACATTTTAATACTGTCGGTTCGACAGTGAAACGATTTTTCAGAATCAAGAAAAAAATAGGGGGTTGTTATTTAAAAAAAATGTCGATGATGAAAACGGTTTTATAGATGTCAAACTAATTTGAACCATCAGTAATTGGAAAAACATTGGAATTCATGACTTTGCAACTTAACCCCATAACCCTATAACCCTGTAACCACGTAACTTGCATGCTCGGTTTAAAAGATTACGGATTTACAACAAGACTGCAGACTCAATTTCTCAAAATTTAATTGTTGTACATTCTCGCACATCCTGGGTTATAGAGTTATGGGGTTGTGAAGTTACGGGGTTACGGGGATATGGGGTTGTGGAAGCCTGTCAGTTCAGTAATGTAATTTCCGAACGATGATATATGAGATCCATGTTCTCGCAGAGCTTCGTGGCTATACATTCTCGTACACTCCAAGTTATGGGGTTACGGGGTTATAGGGTTGGGAAAACCTGTCAACACAGTCATGTAAATCCGGACCTTTTCTGCATGAGGTTCATATTACTACGGAGTTTCGTGATTCTATACCCTTGCACATCCTGGCTTATATAGCATTACGGTGTTATGAAGTTATGGGGTTATGAGGTTACGGTGCAGGGAGATCATAAATTTTCGAAAACCTCTATGTAGAAGAGTTTCTTGTTGTTAGGGTCAAAACGCGAATCAATTTAGGAATACTAACCTTGGATTTGGATTGAGTGAATTAAAACCCTATGGGGTGCACTGATCTAATCCACGGCCCAGTCCACTTTCCTGTGGTGCCTATTATTGAATGATTGAATAAAAACTTGAATTCCGTCTGTGCAAGATCCTAGAGCCCCTAGGAACAGTTTTAGGGAAGTTTGTATTCTCATTTTACTATGTACTGTGTCGAAAGGAATTAGTTTTTGAAAAGTTACTGCCTATGTACCCGAAAATCAGCGATGAAAAGCGATAATCTTCTCGTTTCCTGTATGATTTGTTTGTAGAGTTATAGAGTTAAAGTTATATAGACAATGCCATCCATCTACAAGGAAGAGTTGTCTATTTGAATTTTTTATAAATAAAGTGTACAACATAATAGAATTTATCTCATAAACCAGATTTTATGGATTCGAACGCATCGTTCAATTTAGTTGATCGTTTTAGATTCTAAGCATACTAATTACTTTTTCTTTACCTTTTCAGAAACGAGGAGAAATGCTCGGGAATGACGAAGGATAGCAGGAATGAATGGTGAGTTTGAAAATGGTTTTATTTGAGAAAAAGTCCTATATTACTTTTTCTACCGCAGGATTATTTAATAGAGCAATATTTTGAAATAGATTAACTTGAACGCCAGTAAAGTTTTTGGGGTATCTGAGCTCATTAGTTCTATTTTTTTTCTACCTGTCAGTGAAAAATATCCCGAGATGTTACGTGGTTCTAGAAAGGTCATAGAGAGTCAATCGTCATGCGTGTATTATCGGCACTCCCATTTGTTTTGTATTTCAACTACTCAGTTGGCAAGTATGAATGTACTAGACAATTATGATGCAAAATGTAACTGTGGTAACTTTTACTCTTCAAGAATATTATATAATATATAAATGACCGTCAAATAAATCATAGTTTCTTACCACACAAATTCATTTATTTTAAAAAAGTGATGTTAGTACCGAAATATATTTTTTTTCTAGAATAAAATGTTCACATTTTACTGCATTTTTTCTGCAATGAGTTACACTTATCTTCGTCCAATACCAATTTACATATTTTTCATGGCAATCCATGTAGTCTATAACATTTACCCAGATTGTAACCATACCTAGCTACAAAGTAAGTATATGATACAGAGTTTTACAATTAATGAGATTGTCATTGATGACAATAGGAAAAAGTATGTACACTCAACACCCCGTATAATTCAATTCGGCTCGAGCTGGACGATCTAAACACCCATACCTAATCGTAGATTACGGGGGTGGCAGATAGATCGATGTTACCTGCTATGATTTATGAATGTTTGTCAGGTATATCTAGATGTTCGCCTAACAGGTAGCCATATGTATAAATTCGCTGTGAGAAATTACCGACGTAGTAGTTGAGCCCACTAATCTCATCATGTCGAACGATTATTATTATTGGGGAATTCTATGGCACTTTGTGACGTCTTCGCATTATTCGCCAAACAAATGCAAACAGTGGCAATAGGGGGAGGGAGTGTTTTTGTGGTTCTGGCGTATACATAAATGTCCCTATCGCGACAGGGGTCTATCGGTTTTTATAAGTGTAGAAGGTGAATCCAAAATACAATAACCTTTGTAACATTATTCCCAATAAAAAATAATATATCTTTACAGGACGTTTAAAATTCAGCACCGACTAAAGTTTGTAGTTATTGGAAATACGAAATCAGTTAAACTACCAAAATATCTCTGCTAGTTTGTATAGACCAAAAGTAATTTGTACGAAATATTTGTCAAAATTTCTTTAATTGCATATTTTTAATTGATGGCAGGATAGTTTTTAGAATAGATCTTTTTAGTAGTGACGTCACATACGCCAAATAATAGGCAACTCCAGAGTGCACATTGTCATAAAGAATTCGCCAATATTTTTACTTGATTGATTTTCGACCGTATGTACTTTGGACACAAGTGCCAAAAAAATTGCTTCTTTGTCATGACCTTAAATATCGCGATAATTTGGCAGTATTAGAAATATTTAAGAAGTTTCAAACCCCAAGTGACAAACAAAAAGAATTATATAATTTATATATTTAAATTTATAGAACATTATTGACTTTTATAGTAATTAATAAATTAAAATTATGTCAATATTACTGAGCATGCGCATTAAAAATAATTTCATGTAAGCGAATTAGCCTTGAAACAGGATATCATTCAATAAAAACTTGGTATTGGTTAAGAGTACGTCTATAATAAACCACTTGAAAAAAAAAACATTTGATAAACCCACTGATACAGCACAACACCAAGAAAAACAATAAAAATACTTAGTAGAAATAGAAAATGTCAAGATTAAGCAAAAGAAGAGAAAATACGCTAATGATGACAGCGAAGACATATCAACAAGGTCTCACCTGCGTACGAGGCTATTTTTCCGAGCATGCGCATTAGAAATAATCGAGATAGAACCATTGCAATGATATGCTATATGTGTAATGGGTTAAAATCATACTAATAACTGTCCGATCTGTCGCATGTGACACAATATACTTATCACATATTCTAATGACTATCTCATTTGGCGTTAGAAGTAGATCTATCAGATTTTATATTCTTGTAATGTTCTAAAGTTACGGGGAGTGTTTCATATACCCTCTTGATTTCTGGCGAATGACCCGGCTGTTGTCGAGATAAACTGCTTTGTGATGACCCATGTATAAAAAGTAACGATACCAACAATAACATTTATTTTACACTGGGTATTTCGTATTTTTTTAAGGTATTTCAATCAGCTGAACACTTTTAAAATAAAATAAAAATGATTAATTCATTTCTATTTATATTCCAACCTTAACCTCTGTTGGATTTGATCGACTTAGCGCCTAAATTTTGTTTTTTATGTAAATACGCGCCCGATCGGTGAATGGTCCCGGCGGATTCGCACCCACTCTCGCGGTGACCTTGGAGGTAGATACTTCACTCGTACCGGACCGAGTTGTCAAACCTTGTACGGTCGTCGCAAATCACTTTTTATGAGAATCTCGACTCGTTGAGATGACCATATGCGCGTCCCAACTAAAACAAGTGAAATGGTAGACGCGTGATGGGATTCTCAAATGGTGAGCTTTTTATGCCAATGTTACGTCTGGCCATAGTCTGATGCATACATATGTTTGTATATCCTCTTCGATGGCTATCTGTGGCACAGAATTTTAAATACCTCACCAAAAAATTATTATTCAGCCGTCGGTGCATGTTTAGAGGCAAATTTATTTTTATCGGCCCGGACGGACTTTTGTTTTCACTTTGGGGGCCTCCGAACCGCAGGCTTGGACCTCTTAGTCATTCAACCCACAAGATCGAATTGTCTGGCAAAGTATCTCTTCAATAATGGACTGCGTGCGTTACATATGTTCCAATTATAGTCCAGAAGGAAAACCTCAACCCCATTCACCCTCTTTTGGAATAGTTATTGTTCAATTTAGGAAAACTGTGACAACAAAGAATACAGTATTACCAACAACATGTCGTATTATGATTTGCTTGAGAAATTTGCCACTTGAAATCGGTAAACACGTCAAGGGTCATGATTTTACTTATTCCTGATTCTATTGTACTTTGCACTGCAAGAAAAGAGCTAACAGAGTATATGCAACGAATAACATACTAAACTAATATCGAATATTTTGTCGACAATGAGCTGAGGGAAATTCCCATACTACAAGATCCACATTCGTTGTCGTACATCCTCTAGAAGTCCCGACAAATCATATCGAAGAGTTTTGAGAGACTGGAAACCATCCAGAGATAGTCTTCGGGTCATTCAACAACGACCATTGAATACCCATAGAGCGACAGTGTGGTTTGATTGATCCCTTTATTTTTGAAAATTATATTCCCAAAGGAGATGCGATCAAGAGATGCTATTGAACTTTTTATGGCCTCATTTGGATAGCCTTGATTTGGATGGCACGTGATTCAAGCAGGATGGTGCCACCTGCCATAGGACACGTGAAACTACCCACTTCTTACGACAGAAATTTAATGGACGACTCATCTAACGTAACTGTGAAGTGACTTGGCCACCAAGATCATGCGATCTTACGCCAAGCGACTTTTTCCTGTGGGAATTCGTAAAGTCCAAAGTTTATTCTACTCAAAAAATATGTAAAAACTTTGCCAACTTTTTAAATAGTAAAATCTTTTTTTCGTGATATGAAATTCTGCGTTTCTTTATTTATATGGTGAATTTTTTCCATATTATTCAAAATTTATTCCTCAACAACTACAAAGAGATGTGGACGGGTGCAACTTCTATCTCTTCCAGAGTTCTGTCACAAATTTCCTACTTCACGCTCTCGTAGAACCACATTTGGCCCATGTCCACACGACAACCATTCTTCGTTCAAGCGGGAAGCCGCATTTTGTCTTGCTTCGCCATAAACTAAAACAGAATCCGTTAATTGTATATTGCTATACACATTGGCCATTTGTTAAATTGATGTAAACAATAAACCACATTTATAGGAGCACTATAAAAACACAGTAATACTAAATAAATAGAAAGGACCCCGCACTAATCTTATGGATTTTGGCCCCCGGTGAATTTCTCTGTAACTTTGGGAAAATATAGGTTTCGACGTACTGATCAAATATCTCCATGGGCACAAAGCCGAAAAATCACTCCTATGGGCCCTACCGGGGGATTTTAGCCCAAAAATGATGGGGCGCGAGGAGATGACACATCGCTCAAGAAACCAGTTCCTTCGCAGGGGAGAAGGCTGAAAATGGATTTTTGGGTCTAAAATTGTCCTTTCTTTCATATCCTGGGATCAGTTCATGGCTGCTGACCTCCTAAATACCCGAAAATGGAGTGCGAAAGGGGTAAAAACGTGAATAATAAGACATACCTACTATAAAAACGAATGCGGACCTCGCAAGTTGCGCCTGAAAGTTGACAACATTGTGGATTTCACATTATTATATAGCCCAACGGGAGTTTCGGAGTTGTTGAATCCATCGTAGGATCAATGGCCTGAGAAAAAGTCTGTTAGGTGAGAAATCCGACATTGTTTTTGTATTGAACAAAACAGAATGCGATAAATAACTATTATCAAGGGTCTGCATCATTTATTGCATTTTGACTCCTCCCAGCCGCTAATTCAGTACATTAAGAAGGTGAGTATGTTTGAACTGACCCTTAAAAGGAAATCAATGGCCCTAAAACCCCCAAAAACCAGTCTCGATCGCCTAAGGCGGGCTGGAATAACATCATACTTTTACCCCCTCCCCCCAACCACTTTATTGTCCCTTGTAGGGGAGAGGATGTATTGAAATCTCAAATCCACAATATTGTCAACTTTCAGGCGCAACTTGCGAGGTCCGCATTCGTTTTTATAGTCTTATTTAGTTTTTATGTCTTATTATTCAAGTTTTTACCCCTTTCGCACTCCATTTTCGGGTATTTAGGAGGTCAGCAGCGATGAACTGATCCCAGAATATGAAAGAGAGGACAATTTTAGCCCCAAAAATCCATTTTCAGCCTTCTCCCCGGCGACGGAACTGGTTTCTTGAGCGATGTGTCATCTCCTCGCGCCCCATCATTTTTGGGCTAAAATCCCCCGGTAGGGCCCATAGGAGTGATTTTTAGGCTTTGTGCCCATGGAGATATTTGATCAGTAGGTCGAAACCTATCTTTTCCCAAAGTTACAGAGAAATTCACCGGGGGCCAAAATATTTAAGATTAGTGCGGGGTCCTTTGTCAAGTCAACTGAAAATAATGCGTTCAAAGAAACTTAATATACATTTTAATAAACACACTACAGTTGTTCAGCTACGTAGTGCTTTTAAATGTAAAAGCTTCTAACATTTTTACTCGCCTTACACGTATTTTTTCGGGTTTTCATCTGTAAATTTTCCTTTCTTTCACCTCCTTGACAAAAATTGACAAACGTCAGAGCAACTGCAAATGCCAACGAATTTTCTACTTCAGCACGTTATCCAGGCCCTTCAATTCGTAGTGAGTAGTTGTTCTGTCCTTTGGGACATATCCAGGTCTATGATATTAAAAAATATATATTTATAATTTGAAAAATTCTGGCTACTTTTTAGCAGTCTGTTTTTTTAAAAGTATCCTATTATATAGGGACAATAGATGGCTGTAGATCTGTTTGTAGTGTCCTCTTGCAAGTTGCAAATAACAAAAGTAAGAATTGGGAATTCCGATTCTTAGTGATATAAATGAATATTTCACGTAATTTTCTGATGATTCTGCTTCAATTTTGCTAGCTTTAAAAGATGTGCCTCTTTCAATTTTCAAAAGGACTGCAAAAAATAGCTATTGATGGTAAGTGCAGAAAACAAAAATCGTGAGATATATTAACGAAGCATTTCAATAACAAAACTACAATTTCTCACAAAACTAAACTAAGCGAACGTGCTCAGAAATCAAATTGCCTTCTGGTAAGTTCGAGCAACGCAGCGGTAATATCCTCCCACCATCCGAGTCAGGGTCAGAGAGACTTTACATTTTAAAGAACGCCACTCGGATTCTTATAAAAACTACTACTGATTAGTATACAGTTAGAGCATGTCTCCTGAAAGAGCAGTAATTTATACGGTTTTTTTTTTCCGCAAACAAACTCCTCGATTACCTATTACCTGTTAACACGAGAGGACTTATATACGTTGTTGTTGTACGAGTATATGTTTGCTGAAAATATTTACATTGGCACGATATTATTAAAGATGCAACATAATCGTTACAAATAGTTTTGCTTGTACTTTCACTGAATGAAAGTGTGGGTACGTATATAACTTGAATGCGGAATGTGAAATTTGAAAAAATGTTATGCATAATCTGTCTCTCGTTGCTTGTTTTTCAGTTCGTTGTTGGTTCCACTGAATGTAAAGGATGACCCAGTAAACGGTCTTAGCAAAACTGATAAAACTTATCGTATTAAGTCACAAACTTTCCAGGTATATGTTAATTTCCTTCGTTTATTTGTAACAAATTGTTTAATTACAAAACGTTAATTTTAGGAGTTAATATCGTAGATGTGGGTTCTACTTGATTCAAAGAAACGTATAGAAAAAGAAAAATTTAAAAGTTGAAATTTAGTTGCTCTTTACAACTAACAGTAATTAAAAAAATCACCTATGCCTCTTTGTCCCCAAGATAGATATAATGTATAGATATAACTTTAATTATTGCATTGTTTTTTTACTGTCGATATCCTCTTGAAATTTTTAAAAAAAGAAATGAGATATGTATGAGAAATAAAATTAGTATTTATATGTATTATTCAGTCAGAAGTAGAATTTTTATGAATTTATAAAAATCTATCTCGGGAACGAACGTAGGTGGTGATTTTTTTTTTAATTACCGTAGAAATAAACTACTTAATGCAAAAAGAGCGAATTCACGAGCGGCTTTTGCCTGACCCTGAGACAATTTATTTTTAACACTATTTTGTACATCCTACTTTGTTAGCAGTAATAGATATTTCTTTCTTCGATACGTTTCTTTAGTTCAATTAGAACCTACATCTACGATATTAACTTCTAAAATTAACGTTTAGTAATTAACAAATACGTGGAGCAACAATTTCACGGCCAATCGAATCAGTCTTTGGAACACATGTTGGTTATTGGATTGACCGTCTTTTCTATAAATTTCATCAACATCCACCGATTTTGCAATAACAATGCGCAATTTTCAAAAGCTGATTTTCGCGTGTTCGACTTTATTTTACAGGTATGAAATTGGTGAAATATGATTTTAGGTCCTTAAATTGTAGGTAATTTAATTGACTACAACACAAAACAACAAATTTTACGATAGGTCGTTTAGACTTTCATGGGCAGTAAAAAAAACACGTAATTTTGCCACTTATTGCAATTTATCAACTTAGTGTCACTTCTTTCGAGTTAGTTTTTTGATATTAATCATTTTACATGCCTTTTCCTGTCATAAAGTGCGCTAAAATATCTGCTAATATTTTTTTAAGTTCAAACTGATTCGACTGGACTGTAAGTGAATGATAGAAAATTCAGTTTTACTAGATTTTGAGTAGGGAAAGAAGATTTCTTCCTGCCTCAGAATTTGAGGAACAAAATTTCTTCGTTTCAAGTCAGTCAAGAGAATTTTTTCTTTAAGGAGTTGAATTGATTATGAAAATTTGACAGTAATAGAAAAACAGTATTTTCTGTGGTCCTTTCTCAAATATATAAAGAAAATTCGTATAAATATAGTCCTTGGTTTTTCAAATATAGAAAAATTTCGATTTTGCTTTTTACGGCCTTAAGCAAGGATAATAAACCAAAAGCTCTATCGATATTTTCAAAACACAGATGGGCATGGATAATTTAAAAAAAAACGTATAATTATCCTTCACTTAATTAAACAAATCCATTCCCCGAGTATATTTGCCGACTAAAAAAATATGCTTAGATACAGGGTGATTCACAAACGGTGACCAAAAATGCAACCTCGTATTCTTTGGTGAATTTTAAGGGGAGTATTTCGTATAAAGTTTTTAGCTAGGACGCTTCATTAAAAAGATACAGGGTGTTAATTTTTTTTTAATAATTTAAAAACTAAAAAAAAAACTGTGAAATAATTTGAAATTGGGCACATGTATTTATGTAAACATTTTCGAAAATCTGAAGTCTTTTTCTAAAATTTAAATGCTTCAGTGGCGGAGATTCAGCGTATCGGTGGCATATTTTTCTAAATAAAATAATACGCCACTGCTTTACGGTAACAGTGATGATGATGATGATGATGAATGAATCATGATATTTTTAGATTCATCTTTCAAATCTACAAATTGTTACTCTCTTAGGTTTAAAAAAAACTGATTTTCGAGTAAAACCTAAAAGACAATCTGAAAACACCGAACCTCAACCTACTGGATTTCTTTTGTGGGGTGTTGTTATACAGTGAACAAATTAATACACCTGAACAATTAGAAGAAAGAATAAATAATGCTTTCCATGAGATTCAAGCAATAATAAATTTCGAACAAATTAAATTTTCGTTACTAAAACGAATCCGAAAATATCATTATTGTTACCCTGTATCTCCGCCACTGGAGCATCTAAATTTTAGAAAAAGGCCTCAGATTTTGGACAATGCTTACATAAGTACATGTGCCCAATTTCAAATTATTTCACTTAATATTTTTTAATTATTAAAAAAAATTAAAAATATTTTAACATCCTGTATCTTTTTAACGAAACGTCCTAGATAAAAATTTTATACGAAAGATTCCCCTTAAAATTCATCAAATAATACGAGGTTTCATTTTTGGTTATCGTTTGTGACACCCTGTATAAGCAGCATTGCTCTGTGCAAGAGAAAATAATATGGGTACCCCCTGGAAATGTGCGAATCAATATTCTTCTCTAAAGGCACTAAAAATTGAAGGTTTACATCCACACTACTTAGAGATGTTTTAAAATCTTATGAGCTTTGACCTTCATATGCGCAGAAACATAATTCCGACCGTCGCCTAAATTATTCTACGTCCTAAAAACATTACGCTTATTATTTGCAGTCTCTCTCGAGCTCTAGCGTAAACAAGTCTTTGATCCGATTACAAATATCATAATAAAATGCCCTATTCTTTATTATTTTAATTTAAACAATAAAAAATATATATAACGAACGTTCGTCAGTTGACTTTATTGATGCCCGAGCGCCTTAGTTCATTTCTAGCTGTAATGAGGCACGTGGTCTAATTCTGAGTCAATGTTTTCACAACGTGCTTATTAGAAGAATTANTTGACTTTATTGATGCCCGAGCGCCTTAGTTCATTTCTAGTTGTAATGAGGCACGTGGTCTAATTCTGAGTCAATGTTTTCACAACGTGCTTATTAGAAGAATAATACGGATAAGCCACGCCTTTCGCGCATTTCGCGGCTCATGAGATATTAAAAGATCTCTACAACCTTACAAGTTAGCTAGGATGTCTTCATTAACTACTTGTGTTGATCCGCAACTTGACCAAAGTTGCCAAAAACCACAGTAGGGAGTCAAATAAGGCAATGAAACAACCACCAGCATCAGACATACTGGAACAACTTATCACCAGTACCACCAATAAAATAAGATTCTCTTCAAAAAACCACTAAGAAAGGAGATTGAAGAACTTCACTAGAAAGGAATCTGTTATGTGAAGTGATACGTTTTTCAGACAGATTTTTTATTGGATAACCAAATTGGATGCAGAAGGTATAGCATTTAACCTATGGTTACACAAATGAAAGAGAGATTCGGCACCATAAGGCTGTGGCATTTCTAAAGGCACTTCCAGGATGACTCCTAAATAGAAAAATTAATGTTTGTCGAATACAAAACTACAACTATTATATGTGAATAGCAACTAAAGCAGATAAATTTTCGAAATCTTCTATTTATTCCTACAGTTAATATTTTAGTAAAAAAAATAGTGTGTAGTTTTACAGAAACCAACAACTCTTACTAATCCCGTTTATGTAAGGATTTGTTTAATTTTATTTTCGGTAATGCCCAAATGAACAAACAAGATGTACCACAAATTGATAATTTAAACAACGTCTTGCACAAAAATGTTTGTTGCTTTTAATATGGTAAGACAGCCTACGCAAACTTTCTTATTTAATTCCGCAGATCTAGTGAAAGATAGACATTATAAGCAGTTTCTTATGTAAACCGAGAAAAATCATACTATGTAGTGCATCAAAACCGCACCGCGACTTTTTCTGTCATTTAAAATACCACTTAAAGTGAAAGCGATAGGAGTTACGTCAGTATGGAAAGAAGACATTATTTTATCAGATATTTCGTAAAAGGTATTATTCTGTCAGCGAAACGACTCCTTGTTTGGTTCCTGCGACTGACACATCTAGATCTCCTGGTTTCTTTAAACAAATTCGGCTCGGAAAAATAATTGGTAGCAGCCAATACTGCAATCAGAGCCGGCTTCGGTTTATTTGTCGATCTGTTTGTATTGACACTTTTTCAATCAGATTTAAGATAATAATCTGAATAATTATGTTAAACAGAAATTTTCTATTTGATTTTAATTTTCAACATTCGGGGAAGTGGACAGGGATGTTATATTTTTAGATACTGGGAAAATCCAAGAAAAATTAAATTTTAAAATCTTGACTAAGAAACACTTATATTCCATTTTTATCAATTTTAATTACACAGATTAGATAGATTTTTTCATTTAGAAATTTCTCTTTACCAAAACTTTTGTAATTTGACTTACAAGTTATTAAATTATTTTGAAGTATTTTTAAAAGAAGAAGTAGTAAGTAGCGGAAAAAGACATCACATTACAAAGTTCAATCAATTTCGATTAATACAGGCTCTGCAAATTAAAAGTAATATTCTCCTAAACTACTTAACAGTGGGGGTATTCCACACTGAAAAAAAGTATTTGGATCAAATGAGCAGATAGTTTTAAATGGAATTATTTGCCGTAAATGTTATTTTATTCTATTCCAATGTATACCTATACTTTCGTCAAACTATGTGAAATATTTGCTGTAATCTATAATTTTTCTTAGAATTGATATTATTTGTAAATGTATGAATTAATTCAAATCTTTCATAGTTTTGAAATTTATTATCTCGGACTTTAGCTACAATATATCTTACAGTTCATTATAAACTGCAAACATATTTGTTTCAAAACTACCAGTTCCTTAAAATATATATGTATATTTAAAATTTAGTATTAATGTAGGTATTATTCAAGACAAATAGCATATTATAATCAAACTTATGTTTTCTTGAAAGGAAATTGTAGCAGGTCACAGAATGACGTAGTTGGGAAATAGCACGATAGATGGAGCCACCTACGCTCTGTGTATACACATCTCCTTGTCAGTAACGACACTAAAGCAGGTAGATCGTTCTAAAGACATAATGATGAGGACCATCAATAAGTCCCAAACCGATCCATGTCTGGTTGGTTAAACTTACAAATGATCCTAGCTGTTGTACTATGTGTTGTGCGGGTTGAAACAAAATATTTTTTATTACTGAGAAATATTTACATATATCCAAATATATTCTTAAAATAAGTATATACAATCATTTGACCAAAACTATTCAATTTTGTATTAAACAAACGATACATTAATACAATACAAACCATGTTTCTATAAAATCTATATGGATCATAAAATTAAGAGTAGAATTCGTTTAACAGTGTTTATCAAACAATTTTCAAATGAAAATAACAATTTCGCAGGATACTTCTTCAATATTCAAAATATTTGAAGGCAAAACCATCACCAAATTGTTTTTCTAACTTCAGCAGTTTACAAAAATAAATTCAAACCAGACACTGATTTCCATAACGCCCTATAATATTCGTAATTGATATAAAGAATTCTCGTATCTGTCTTTGAGATGTTTCATGTTTATTTGTTGGTTTTTCTTTTACTAAAATGTACGGAAGTAGGCTCAAGAACTACTAGAAATTTTTCTTTAGTTTGATTTGATTTTTTGAAGTTGCAAGTCATGGTAAATTTCGGAAATAATCTTTCCTGTGCAAAATATCTTATTTTAAAAGAGCAGCACATATTTTCTTCATGTAACCCATTCCGTTCAATATAGTAGTGTCTTGTAATACTTGTTGCAATTTGTTTTTTATAAATTTGGATGATAAAAGAAATACGGAAGCATTTTAAAGCAAAGAGCACTCCAAGAAATAAAAAAAATCATTTGAACGTATGTCCGAAAATACACCAACCGTTTTAACAAATAAAGATTCAGGTCTGGTGATTTCAGTGGCCACTACATCCAATTCACCTTTGTTCGTAGGTTTGATTTAGGTATTCTCGAATCGCCAATTAGAAAAGAACAGGGACGACAATGTGAATAAACCTCAAACTAAACCTGACATTCAGTGACACATCTTCAAATAATGATGGCATTATCATATTTCCTGCTTTTAAGAACAAAAAAATAAGGTGTTTGTAATATCTCAAGATATAAAACTGCTGTGATGCTGTTTTAAATTTTATTCAGTATTTTTGGACACCTAAATGAAAAAAAAAAATCAATATGTTTTTTAATGTAGCACAGCGTTCCTAATTAATTAAACAGTCCTAAAAAATCTTCTAATAATATAATAAAAAATTATTTCTATGAATGCACCCATCACGAGCACACCGTATTTTCTGGTTACGCCACTGCCGTCTATAATAAAACCTCATATGTCCGAGCATTTCAACCACATAAAACTGAGAGACAATAGTGCGCGGCTGACCGGCCCTTAGCAAAAGGTAACAAGTGTCATCGTATCTCTTTCGACCGCACGTTAACAGGTCGCGTCCCTCTCTGTCTCCCGACGAGCCGGTAGACGAGGATTCAGCAAGGATGTCCCCCTGAAATTGCACATTTGGAGCAATGACTGGTCGTTTCACGCACCATAGTCCGGGTAGTAAGCTTGAAAATACCACGCGAAGCGGATGAATTCGATGAGAAAGATCGTTGTGGAGTTCGGCTCAATTTTCTTTCACTAATATGCTAATTTGGAAGGTGTATTACAAGATAGACAACGGCTCTTATAGCGGAGGCGAAAGGTTATGGTTCGGTCTTCACTCGGATTTCAGCAACTCGGAAGCATTAAAGGGAATAAAAAAATTATTAATGATTAGGGCACCATCTTACAGACAAAAAAAATAAGAAAAATAAAATTCCCTTTAACCTTCCTTATTCCTTATTGTACAGATTTAAAATCGTATATTTCTCACAATGTCCTGCCCTTGAGGGTGGTTGGTAGGTTTATAGTTGTGAGATTGTGTAGAATTTTTTTTTTCAGTTTTTTTCAGATATAACGGTTGCTTTCGGTGTGCAGCAAAAATGAAACTTCTCTCTCAACGGTAAAAATGAAAGTATTTTTATTGAAAACAAGTTAGTGAAAAAGAATAAGTGCTGTCGGGGCGAACATTCGCTGGAGAGTCGTCTCGGTGTGAAGTTCGGCGTCAGGCTGGCGCTCTTGATGCACTACTTAAAATGGGTCACTTGCGGATATGTGTACCCACACACCCCCGTTGCTTTCGGCGTGCAGCAAAATAAAATTCTCTCTCAACGGTAAAAATTAAAGTATTCTTATTGAAAACAAGTTAATGAAAGAGAATAAGTGTTGTCGGGGCGAGCGTTCGCTGAAGAGTCTTGGTGTGGAGTCGCTCGCAGGTATAAGTATATGGTCCTTGGCGCCAATCTGACGTGGTCCTCTTCCGGGAACCATATCCATTGCACATTGTTTCTTGTCGCTTGCAACGGTTCGGCCGTCCGGCGTCACGCTGGCGCTCATGACGTAATACTTAAAATCACTTGCGGATATGTGTACCCACAGGTAACTTCAACATCTTTAAGGGAAAACACTTTTCTATATTTTTTGCTTTATTCAAATAAGGATTATAATTTCATTGAATTCTTCATTCTGTTTCGGGTTCAATTATGGGAGGAAGATATTTTACACCTTACTAAGAAAAACCTGAGCCGCAGTACTCTCGATATTGCACTTAAAATTGGTGTTTCAAGTACTACTGTGGCGTGAGTTATAGGAATAGTTACTACACCATTATCATGTACAATGCTGTAGGCCTTGATTGCAAATACATTTACTCGTGTGTAGAATTTTGTCGTTGGTTTCAGAAAGCAGCAAATGACAGCCAAAATAAATCAGTATTTTTCACAGACGAATGCTGCTTTACAAAAGACATAATACTGAATTTTTATAACACCATATGATATAATACTAATCCTCACTTACGTAACTCACGTTTCCAACAATCGATTTCCTATGAATAAGCTGCTCAGTAACAACTTTATTGGAATTGTGTTTCCTCGCGTATCTAGAATTTTTAACAAACACACTGATTTATTAAATAACGTTTCGTTACATATACATGTAAGTATAGTTTTTATGTACTTTTTACATACTCGTTTTCCAAAAAGACGAACACAGTGGACCTATGCAGTGGCCAGCACGAGGTCACGATATGAAACCTATAAATTTTTTCGTTTGAGGATATGTGAAACAGGGTGTGCAACGAACGCCAATTACTGACACCGCCGATTCTCAACAGTGTATTTTTGTTGTTATCTACGAAATTAGACAGATGTCTTAGGTAAAGGTAGCCACGCGAAATACTTTTCACCGCCGTTTAGAAGCATGTCTCATGGAAATAATTTGGAACAATTTTTGTAGAATTACTCAATACTGATTCATTTACTACTAGAATCTGGAGTTGAAATGCCATTGTAAAGAATCCTGTTGGCTATTTCATTTTTGTTACTTAAACTGTCAGCAACATAACTTTCTGCAATTGTGGCTGATTTCCACCCACCATGTATCTTGATTGTTATACATCAACTCCTGTATTAGCCAGTGTTGCCGATGTTCTTCGGAATGAATGACCTGTATATGTTTCAGGATGTTCTAGTTTAAAAAACTGTGCAATCTTATTAGGAATCATAGAAAGAGTTTTCTTGCCAACTGGTTGGTTGTAACATCTACTTGCTTGATAGCGCATAAAAAACCTTGAAATTTCAGTTTTAATTTCCAATCTAATCTTAATATATTTCTTGAGAATTTCTAGGTGAGAAACAGAACCCAGACGGGAAGTGATTGTAAACGTACGTGATATACTTACCATTTTTAGAATCTGGAATTGTAACTACAATAATCTCATCGAAATTTTTGAAATTGACGTTGTCCAAAGTAAGTTTGCATAACTCATCAGAACTTCATGGTCCTGCAATGCTTAAGACCGTCACTACCTTCTATAGCAAATATGTTTTATCGGGTAATTGAACGAGAAAATCGTTGACTTATTCTCTTGTAAAAACGTTTGACTTTTTGGGTGTATAGCTGTCATTGTTACGTTTCAAAAATGCTCTCTACTTGGGGTATTTTGATATATCCACGTTCTCCTCTATGAAAATAATTGACTTAATTATTGAGTATTCACTCCACAAACCCGCTGATGGCTTTAAAGTTCTTGACTTCTCCATGAAATATGCTAGCAGTAACATTTCAGAAACACCAGTATTTTGTTCTGGTACAATTCTTTGAAATTTCTATATGCTCGACTTCTCGGGCAATAAAAATTCGCAGGCAACATTTGCTGCACTTTCTATATACCTCCTTTATGGCGTAAACAACTATTGATTTTGAAAATATGACACTAGACCTTAGGTTGTTCAGTGAAATTGGTTATATTCACGCCCTCTATGATCCCTTTGAAAGAATTCACTTATTTCAGAAATATCCTGTGTAAAACTGATAAAACAGTCGAATAGTTCAACAAACTATTGACCCCATTTTCTTTGAAGAGTTCTCCAGATTTTCGTTTAATTCAGGACAAACCTGGCACCCTCTTATTTTTACATGAAATTGTGCGCTGGTCCTTGTTACTCGGTTATTAATAACCTGGGAGTTATTTTTACGTCGCATGAGCGGTGTACTTAAAAATAGTACGATATTTAGGAATAGATTTATTGATTTCGTGTTTATTTTTTCCTCTAAAAATAGGGTTTGTTTATCTAATGATTTGAATTGAAACAAATATGCTAGTTTTATTGAGTTAGATCTGCGTCGTGTAAGAGTGTCAGATCTATATATAATAATATTTACATTGTGGGGCTGTATTTAGATCTAAAACAGGCACTACGATATGATCAGTAACAGACTATTGCAGGATTTTTGAGGAGCAGAAATATGTTACCTACTTGCTTTGCCAATTTATTTTATTAGAAGAAACGCAGAAGCTTATTTAGTATTTTTACAGTACTTCCTGAGACTTAAGTACGTCCTCTCTAATAGATAGGTAAGTTAGACCTAGTAGCGAATTATACTATAAAAAATAATTACAGTGAAAATAGATGGCAATTTATTTATCATTCATTATCACTGTAATTTTCTTATCGATTGTGATTTTACAAATAAAATGTAAAATTCTATTGTAATTTTACTTTGCAGTGTAATTTTACATTTTGTAAAATATTAGTTTGTGATTTTACAATATAAAAAGTAATTTTATAATGTAATTTGTATAATTACTTGTAACATTCTTAAGTAAATTTACATCCAATTGTAATATCACACTATGATTATACAAAAAAGAGAGTATTTTAATAATGTAACTTGCACAATTACTTGTAAAATTGCAAGAGTGTTTTGACATAAATAGGTACCGGTACCTAGTATATTTTTCTGGACAGTAATTCCCTTATAATAGATATATATCCCTACATGAGAAAAATCAGGAATATCGTAAGGAGTCAACAATTGTTACTTACCTTAAGTAACTTATCAGACTTTTCCATAGACTTCTCAATAGTAGCACTGCAGTAGGATATTTCAAAATTAAAATGTGCTCATATTAAGTAAATAAAAATAGCTTTCAATGTTAAAAAAAAACACCCTTAACAGTAATATTGAAATTAAAAGATATATTATAATATCTTCAATGTCACAAATATTATGCAATTTTAAATAAGGGTTTATAAAGTTGGAATAAATATAGTTAAAATATGTAAAATAAAATATTATGGCTTTACAAGATTTTTTTATTTAAATTTGGTACCTGCACATTTAGGCTATTTGTTACAAAATAGAAAAACACTTAAAGTTGTACAAAAATATATATAACAATGTAAAAGTATATATTGTATTTATTATATATTTTCTTATGTATATGTAAATATAAACTAAATTTAACATTGTTATAAAATTTATGAAATGTACACACCATTACATACTCAGAAATTCTGTAGTTTTTATACCTCTGATTCATTAAGAATTTTTGACTTAAAATAATCCAAAGAACACGCCCTTGAAGTTTATACGTTAACTTAACCTGTGTATCTTTTAATCGAATTTACACGAGATCTACGATGGTTTTCCACTAACTGTTACAAAGTACGTAATACTTAATCAAGTATATGAGTATGTAGGTATTTAGGTACCAATATATAACTTAAATCATACTGACGCTCCAACTCCAGACACCATTGTACTTCAAATATGTAGGTATAAAATATAATTCTAACATAGAAAAGAATATATTTTGTATATTATATAAGATCAACATAATTCAATCTACAGTAGGTAAGGTAAATGGTTTTTGTAGGACACCAATTAATTTCCCTTTGCTTCAATAATTATGTAAGTATAACTTACGCATTACCCTTACTCATATGGGTTAGTAACCGTACAATATAAAACTACTTACCTACTCACTAGTCACTAGTCACCCAGCATATTGCATACCACGACTTGCAGAGAACAGAAATGAAGGTCAGATCGCGTCACCACCCTGGGCCCTCGGTGATTAGTATATATTGTATAGTACTATGTTCAGTAATTTTACAATGAAATAAATCGCATTGCCAATTGTGAATATAATATAATATATTCAATAAATGTACACATAGTCACCCTGCATATTGCATACCACGACTTGCAGAGAACAGAAATGAAGGTCAGATCGCGTCACCACCCTGGGCCCTCAGCGATTAGTGCGATCACACATAGATTCGGCATGTTTTTACTGTCAATTATATAGTAATTTTACTATGTTCAGTAATTTTACAATGTCAAAAATCGCATTGCCAATTGTGAATTCAATAAATGTACACATTATTTTATATTTACATAGGAAGTTTACGTTATTATTGTATATTGACATTTTTCTTGTAAAGTTACAGGGTTCGGTGTAACATCATCATTTTTAGAATTAATTTAAGAAAATTATAAGGATTTTCTTAGAAAGTATATATGTAAAACTACTGGCCTTTTTTTCAGTGAGTTTATGTAGCAGATATCTTCAGATTTTACAAATGCATCTTCAAATGTTGCAAGGACCCTTTTGATATAACAAGTTAGAGTATGGAGACCAGAAATATCCATAAATTTAATGTTTAATTAAACAAGTATCATATAGAAGCCGATATTCGAATACGACAGCTCTTCGTCAGAGAGCAATGTTGTGGATATAACTTTATAGTATCGAGAGGAAAACATAATAATGCCAATTTTTTTGTTCATACTCTGGCAGTTTTCAAAATTCTTGAACGCACTGTATCTTTGAAACCAGCAACATTTGCAAAAGGCATATTTTAGCTCAATAGACTTATTTTGGTTGTCAGTTTCTCCAACTTCGAGATTTCCCAACCTTTCGCAGATCTTCGCGTGTCTTCTTCAAAACATATCCCTTCAACAAGTCGTACAAATTATAGTTACCTGGATTATATGAGAAAAATCCAAGAGTTGCCAAGAAAATGTTTCTCCATTTTCTGCCGAGTTGTAGTCAAAGATCAAAATGTTTAGGAATGGTTTGAACTCATTCGCTCCTTAACATTTTTCAGAATCTGGTAATAGCATGTAATATACGTCAGTCACTTTCATGCAGTCAGTAACCTGAACATTGTCATTCGTATTGTTCATTGATAAGTTTTCAACATAGTCTTTTTCTTCCAAAGACTGTGAATTTTATGGAAAAGAGTTTTAAAGAAAAATGTTTCCCTGGTTTGCAGGCTTTCATAAATTTCACCCTGGTTAAACCCCGTTTTAGTCACAGAACACATGATGATTTATTTCCGCAAAAGTCTTAGAAAGAGGAGATTGAGTCCATCTGTATCCACTAGAATCCACACAACTGTGCAGTATAATTTCTCTGAATGTTATTTAATTCACCCCCATAGTTGTTTATTTAGTATTGACTGATATAAACTCTTAAACAAAAGTGGTTAAAAAAATACATCCTCAGGTAAATCAATATAAGTTTTTCTTTCTTATTGTAGAAGATACTGAACAGCAAACAGGATAAATTTTGTTTACTTATTAAAGTACAACAAAAAACATACCTACGAACAAACTTCAGAACAAACGAAAACGTTTTTTTTAACTTTCCTTTGAGAGATAAGAGCTAGACGACACAATTTTTTGCAAAGAAAAATAATGTGCCTCAATTTTTTCTGTATAATTTTCTTATATACGCATGTTATGCCTTACAGTAGTAATTGGTCGATATACAAACCTCGACGGTAAAAAGCAATTTTTATCTCTCATTGATTTATATTAATAAGAAAAATTTTACTTGGGATCGCAAAAAAACTATATATTCAGTTTGATACTTTTTCTTAAATATTACCCATAAATTGGTACAAATGCATTTGAGGGGTTCCTAAATCCAGTGGTGTAGTCAGATTTTTTATAAAAAAATCGCTAACAAAATTTTGCTACTTTTCACTTAAAAAAAAAATTCGTAGTAGGCCTTGAAAATCAAAATTTCGTCTTCAAATTTTGCATCAATATAGAGCTTTTGGAGATCTATCTTTTACAAAAAAACCGGATCAAATCGGTCCATAAACAACTTTTGTACGCGAGTGTTTCCATTCTTAATGGGTCACCCTGTATATGACACTGTCTAACAATAATTTTATTGCTACCGTTTTTAGATTCTTTAGTTTTTCATGGGCCAAAGTGAAACTGTAGATACATGCTTATTGTCAGACCTTTCAAAGTTTGAGATTTAAAATAAATACGGAGGCCTGCTGATCAAGGATACTGAGGTTTTGCATAATAAAGCTAGTCTGCATGTTGCAGGGAAGACTCAAAAATTGTTTTAGAATTTTAAGTGGAAAACAGTTGATAGGACTTAGCACTACATAGGTTTTACTCATTTGAAAGTCTTAAGCAGTTTTTGAATGGAAAGTGTTTTGACAGCAGCTCACTTACTTTATTCAAAAGGAAATCACCATGAATTTCTTATAGTCCTTGAGAAATTTCTAATTTGAATTCTAAATTTTCTGAACAAAAATATAAAATATTGGTAGCTTATTAATAACCGTTCGTCAACTGTTTTTATATTTAGACGTAGTAAACGATATCTTGATTTTTTACAGAAATTATCTAGCTTCTTGAACATAATAGTAACAACACTAAATATTTCACATGATTATACTAATTTTTAAACACATCTGTTAGCAAAGGTCAAGGTCGCCATTAAATGAACAACAAACGCGACAATTTATAATTGCCGTATATTCGAAACAAATCCAATTATACCCAACTCCTATAAAAGTTAACCACTCAAAATGCACATGACCCCGAGCAGCCAATACCGCGACTACGTTTGGGAGTTGATTTCGATGGTAGGGTTTTCCGACGCTCCCGGGTCCTCGAAGTTTCTGGAAATTCGTGTTGTTTGCGAGGAAGATATTCAGCTAATACGCCATCCGGCCCGTTTCTAATAGAATGGAGAAACGGTGATCCCAGGCAAGTGTAGAGAGAAGGTAAGAACACAAGCTCGGCAGTAAGTGAAGCTTCGGGACAGAACCGGACTCTGGATTATCAAAGGTAACAAGCATTATTCATTGAAATGGAGAATTACAATCCTTTTCAAATGAGACTGTATGCTATCCTGTACGTGCATTAGCATTGAACGCTGCATTATTGTAGTTATGTTCTCATGCTTAAATATCATGAAAGATCGATTGACAAATCACAAAATTATTTAGTGGACAATGGACTCTTTAAAATTCATTTGATATACCAAATATTCAAATTTGAGTCAAATGAGTTGGCTTGGCAGGATTTGTAATATATATTTTTTTAAGTTGTATAGACATAAATTTGATTATGTCCAAGATTATGTCTTTTTATCTCTTTTTCATATCTTGATTTAGAAGAAACACCACAAAATTTACATAAAAGTTCTAAATAGGTTCAGCAGAACGATGAAAGGAGTGATATTAATTAATCGTATGCTTGAAATTGATAAAATTCATTGACATAAAGCCAGATCATTTAATTATTATCAATGTAATAATAGTAGTTAAATAAGTACATTAAAAAAATGGTTCCCTAGAAGATATCGTGTCAGTCAAAGAAAAGGTAATATTCTTTCTAATGCAGTTCTATCCCTAGTAAATACGTGGATTATGTGCATGGGATAAAATGTTGTATTGGTCAGTATTAAGTAATGTTTTAGCTGTTTATTGAGTGCAATAAATTAATAAACACAAACTGTGGACCCGATCCGTATACCCCATAATATTTTGACCCGCTGAATCAAAATCCATAGTCAGGATTTCCGGATTAGTGTTATGGGATTTCGATTAGATTTGGAAATCTTTTACAATTCTCCTGAAATTGATGTAGTATAAAATAATAATTATAAATCAGAATCTTCTTTGAAAGTATTTGTTTAATTGGCGTCTTTACCTTACTTGTCATACTATATGTTAGCATTTCGAAAAATTCTCTACTTTCGTTTTCAATTTACCTAAAGTGAAAAAACTAAATCAGAATCATGTAAAAATCCTTCCACTTAGTCGCTTCTGATAAAAGAAATCTCAAAGTTAGTTCCAATCATAGAAATGTGGGAATGGTAATGAAAAAGAAGACAATCTGCTCTATTATAATGGTAGAAGAAAGAACTTTTATCTGCTCCCACTATAGTAAGTAGTAAAAAAAGCGATTTCTAGTTGTAAATTCCTATTTTATCAACAAATAAATAGAAATATTTGATGAACATTAGATTTCATTAATTATTATGAATGAATATTTATAGTAATTGTACATTTAGTAACATTTATAAAATCTGGATAATTATTTCCTTCGCGTTTACTAATTGTCACATTTTTCTCAAAATGAGTTGAAGTGTCATTGTAAAGAATCCTGTTGGCTATTTCTTTTTTATTACTTAAACTGTCAGCAACTTAACTTTCTGCAATTGTGGCAGATTTCCACCCACCATATCTCTTGATTGCTAATACATCAACTCCTGTATTAGCCAGTAATGTTGCCGATGTTGTTCGGAAAGAATGGCCTGTATATGTTTCAGGATGTTCTAGTTTCAAAAACTGTGCAATCTTATTAGGAATTATAGAAAGGGTATTCTTGCCGACTGGTTGGTTATAACATCCTACCTGCTTGATAGCGCATAAAAAAGCGTGAAATTTCAGTTTTAATTTCCAATCTAATCTTGATATATTTCTTGAGAATTTCTAGGTGAGAAACAGAATCCAGACGAGAAGTAATTCTAAACGTACGTGACATACCATTTTTAGAATCTGGAGTTGTAACTACAATAATGTCATCGGAATTTTTGAAATTGATGTTGTACAAAGTAAGTTTGCATAACTCATCAGAACGGGCATGCTCCTGCAATGCCTAAGACCGTCACTACCTTCATTAGCAAATAATATGTGTTATGCTTGAACGAGAAAATCGTTGACTTATTCTCTTGTAAAAACGTTTGACTTTTTAGGTGTATAGCCGTCATTCTTACGTTTCAAAATGGAATTTCTATATGCTCATCCGTAGCGCACTTTCGACTTCTCGGGCAATAAAAATTCGCAGGCAGCATTTGCTGCACTTTCTATTTGAAAATCACTCATTTAGAAATAGTAATTCAGAACCAGCAAAATTGCAATTTTTATGTAGCTTTGTTTATAAACACCTTAGAACGACAAAATCCAAACAATCAAGTTGACTGCAAAACTTCGAATAATGTCAAAATGAATTGATTAAGAAATGTCGAAAAATAAAACCTAATCTTTATTTTGTGAACCATAAAGAACTGTGGGATCATGTAAAATGTGATACACCACGCAGCAGTTAAGTATAATTTATCAGTCTCGGACTCTATTGCCAGCCCTCGCTCCGCTCGGGCGCAAAATCGTCCACGTCCGGTAAATAATATTTACCTCCTTTATGGTGTAAATAACTATTGTTAGCATTATTTTCTATGGCTAAACTTAAGTTTTTAACGATTTTGTTTACCACTGCAGACCAATCTTTGAACTGCAGAGAGGAATAGAGATGGACACCTTGTAACCACAATAATGCTCTAGGCTCTCTAATGCTTCGATGTTCAGAATCCGGAAGGTACGGTCCTGTCCGGGATCGATACAGAGAAAAGCAGAAGCGAGCACGGCCAAAGCTGATCACTGCATAACTCAGGCTTGTTGTTTTTTTGAGCCTGACTACAGATATCAAGCTCGTAGGAGTGCGACGTTGCCGGGTCGACTGAAAGGTCGCAGAGTGGAAGAATACCAAGCGGAGAAGATGCACTAGGTGGCCGACCGATGCGTTCGTGACAAATGCAGCCTGCACGGGAATATTGACGATGCAGATTAGAGAATGGATTGCGGTGCTGGATGCCTAATGCCTATGGATGCTTTTTATCGGGATCGTTTCCTCTGAATTGTTGCGGAGTAGTACCACGTGTTCGGCCTGACGTATAAAGAGAGTGAGACTGGAATATCTTTGTTTAATGTTATTTTTGTACGTGCATAAGTAGGATAAATGAGAAATTTAAAGGAAAATCATACAGATACATACAAGATTTGTAATTTAAAATGATTTTAAGTGCATCAAGTGTTTATCAGTCAGGAAATAAATACATTATTATAAACTAAACGTATAAGTATTAATTTAAAAATGTATGGAAAATCATTATTGCAGAAATTGAAAAGAAGTTATAATTAAGATAATTTGAAGAATGTCGAGCAGAGGCTTTTGACATCTAAAAAATGTTATGTGTAGTTGTGGTTGTTAATTTTAACACCCTGTATGTCTGAAACGAAGCTTTAAAACATAAAAGTTCACATGAACTTTTCTTACTATTTTTATAAGTAACATGGCCCACTGAATTTTCCTGACTAAAACCTGAGAAATTCTTGTATATAAAGGACATCCCAAAAGTAACGCATATTTGAATTGTGCTCCATTTTCATTTTGAAGAGTTGGCAGCATTGTAGTAAACACGTTGCGGTTAGACAAAATAGAACGTTATACGACGGATGAGCTACAGAAAATTGTGAAAATTCATTACAAGTACAGAGAGTGTGTAGCTGAGACTGTCCGCAAATTACGTGGAATTTTTAGTAGAAGGAACGCCTGGAGTGAAACAACTTTGAAAATATTAGTTGCCAAATTTGAACAAACGGGTTCACTAAGCTGCCAACTCTTTGGAATGAAAATGGCGCACAATTCAAATACTTACTTTTCGGAATAAAATCAGTAACGAAATCCATTTCATACTGTTTTTTGTGACATTCTTTAAATTATCAATTTAAATAATCTTTTCTTGGTTAACAAAATTTCTAATGGCGATTCTTTGTTAATTAGGTTGGTCCAAATTTGTTTGATTTTGTCTGCTTCGGCCAGGTATGTGTGCTAGTCGCTAACGATTGGTGCGACGTCACATCGTTTCCGTGCGGTTTCCCATTTTAAGGGATATTACCGAAAATAATTCTGATTTTTTGAATATTTGATCTAGCAATATTTCCAGAATATGAAATAAAAAAATTCTTATCTTGAATTGAACCTGTGCTATATTTTTTTCATGAACGTCACATCGCTAATGTTAACTTACTTAACCTTAGCATGTGAATCGCTAACTTTGGTTTCACATGGCGACATGACCCCACGTTGGGCGCCATGTCCCGGATGGGTGTGGTGTCTCCTGTGTTGGTCCCGGCTGTTGGGACCGGCTAGCTTCTCCCCCGAGCATCATCCTGAATTCAGTGAGCTCAGGTGGAGATTCCACGATCTATTTGTTTCGTTTGTTGCTACCTAGTCGGCCGTTGGAGCAGTTCACTAATTTGATTTCCACTAAGGACGTTGGAAACGTGGTTCGGGCTTTTGCGTCACCCTGTAAATACTTGGTTCGGGTCTGATACCCTAGCGTCTGAAAATCACTGTTCTGGTTCACTATTTTTTTATTCACTATATACGGACTTCTTGGAGTGCTGGTGCAGGAGGCTTCTAGGAAGCTTGATTGATTCAGCGTGGAGCTGACCGAGAGCGTTAGAGCTGGAGGTTTGTGTATTTTTTTAAATGCTGCTGATAGTACATAATGCTATAGGAGCAAATTCCTTTTGAACGGCGAGCGCTAGACTCTCACCAGGTACAGTGCCCTGGCTTTTTTAACGGCGAGTGCTCGACTCTCACCAGGTACTGTGTCCTGGTTGATAGACTGTCATTGCCGCGGGTGCACGTTCAATCGCCAGCAGGGTGAATCCCGATACAACGGCTGCTACGTGGATTGATGATTATATTTTTGCCTGGTCTGGTTGCTCGGCAGTGGTTATCTGAAACTGGATAAATTAACTCCGAACCGGAGGTCTTGCTGGAGACGGCTTTGGTGACAATCCATCCTCTTTGAAGATTTCAAAAACGTACTGAAAAAAATGTATATCCCTCGTTCTTCATTGGTGGTCTCAGGGAGGCTTTGGCTTTGGTCATGGTCCACGGGGGTAGCTACGCCTGCTCGATATCGTCCTGGTGGCTCAACGGTAGAGATTTAGAAAGATCGGTGAAACTATTAGAAAGGTCGGTGATTTTCGTAATGGATGGTGCGCTAGCCGTCTAGCTGCATTTGTGTGAGAAATATGAGTTTCGAGCATTTTGTTGACTGACTTCGAAATATCGGTACATTTTGAAGCTCGCCTTATGTTCTACGACAATAATATGACATATTTGAATAGGTACGCGAAAATCGGCGTGTGGAATTCAATATTTGAATATTTATGTAAAAATAGTAAATAAACAATTTGACCTCCAAAATTTTAACATAAGCTGCCCAACATTATTATGATTCCCTTCATCAGAAAAAGTTAAATTGTCAAATTTTGTGGGATACTTCGCATTAGAACGAGGTTAACGATATCTGCTCTGATATTTTCCCCTGTGAATTAGAAAGACAACAGCGGACTCGTTCAAATCCAATAATTACATAGAACCGGGATATTTTTAAGTGGTGTGCATGAGTAAAACCTGGCCGCCGGGAAATCTCGCCGTCGTTATTATTACCGCACTTTATATGTAAATGGTTGCGATACTCAGCAGTTACTATTCTAATTTACGCGCTCATAAACCGTATTAATAGAAACATAGTTTACTTTAGAGCGAAAAACTTAAGGACAGGCCCCGCCGCCGCCTCACTCTCGCACGCCGCCGGATCGTTTCACGTGTTTCGAAATATTTCAGCACGGAATCCGATTTCTATTTTAAAATAATTGGTTTAATGTTTGCTTTAATAACGCGGTGGCGAATTACGGCGGCGAGCTCGGATAAATGAGGCGTCGTCTCATGTGCGATTTCATACGCGATCGCTAATCTCATTCCGGCCGTCCAGGTTTATTAATTATGTTTGTTGTTTTAATAATCCAATCATCCCGGAATTGTTACATTAGTTTTGCGTTATTATTTTAGTCAGCTCATCTACCTCGTTATTTATTTCATTTTAAGTTCTTGATCTTTGTAAATTCCATTATTTTGACGCTCTCTAGATAATAATAATAATAATCAATCGTCTTTATTAGAATCAGATAATGCAAATATAAAAATAAAGAAGTCTAGCAAAAGCTATTCACACTCAATCATATGTATGCGACAGCATGTAATTTCAAAATACATAAAAAAAACAACAGACAATTGCTCAGAAAAGAATCATTAACACAATTAAAATAAAATACAATTACCTAACAATAATCAAAAGTTTAAAATAAAAATCCTCAACTATAAACAATAAAATCAGCTGTTATGATTTAAATTTATACTTGAATTTGTTAATATTAAAACTTTTAAAATTATCAGGAAGAGAATTGTATAAAGTGATAGAATTGTAAGTAAAACATCTTTTAAATAGGGCACTACGAAGATGTGGCATTGTAAAGGTATTTTTAAATCGGATATTCCTCGAATGAACATTAGAACGCTTAACAAATTTAGTTTATAATGAATAATAAGAAGGAATGGTTAAAATTGTATGCACAAGATTGCCAAGATGGTGACGTCGACGATTCTCCATGTTGAGCCACTTGATTTCTATAATTTTCTGAGAAATATGAGCAAAATTTCTTAATTTCTATGTACAAGTCGACAACATGAATTTTGAACTTTTTGAATTTTATTTTTTTCTTGTACACTAAGGCATGGACCATATACATAATCACAGTAATTAAAATAGGAGAGGACAAGTGACTCACATAACATAATTTTAAGTTTTTTATTCAGGGTATGACGACTGCTATAAATTAATCTAAGCGAAGAATAAGATTTTTGAAGTAATTTTTTTCACATGCTGATTGAATTGTAACATTTTAAAATGTTTTTTTCTCTTGAAATTTTTTTATACGACTTTAAACCAGATAATTTGATTGTATTGACTATTTTAAAGTAAAAAAAAACAAATGGCAAATAAGGTACCATTAAATGCATTAATTCTAATTATTAATAATTAATTAAATTAATAATATTAAATGCCGATTTTAACAAAATTTATTGTTGAAAAAATACTATATTATTCTCGAAATGCCTGCCTACTGCTTGAAGGCAAGCATTCTTCTAAAATTGTAATTCAGTCGATTCAAAATGTTATGTTATTGCGAAGTTCATTTACTGCATTTCGTACACGTACCTCCAGGTTTTAAAATTATGTACTGGTATAGATTAACTAGGCCTTTAAGGTGACTCGAATGGTAAAAATCACACGCATTAAGATCAGAAGAGCGCGGTGGCCAAGCAATTGTGAATGTGTGGTGCTGGTGGAACTCGCTCGTATCGTGAGGATTGTCTTCACTTCAGATATGCGTATTATGGGTATTAAAAAATACCTTATCTTATAAAAGCTGCTTCGTCGGTAAATGATACAAAATTAGAGAAATTGCGATTTCTGTTTAACATTTGCAACATTTTTCTGCAAAAAGTAATTTTTCTAGGAAAATCTAACAGCAGCTATCGAATTACTGTGACATTCGCCTAAAGTGAGCAACATATCAATCTGTTCGCCAAAAATAAAATTCGATATTTTTAATAAATTAAATTAAAACTTTTAAACAAGTATGATTAGCATTGGTTGTGTGACAAATTTGAAAAAAATATCTTCGGACATTTAGGAGAAATTTGTATTTTTTTACTTTTTTTGTTTCAACTTTAAGGGGCCGTATCTCGTTAGGAGTGCATTTTGGTATCTAGGCAAATTAATTCAAACAGTCTGTTTTAACATCTGGTTTATGCTATATAAGGTTGGGTACGTATTCAATCAACCTGTATATTTGAAATTTAAATCCAAAATAATTCACGTTTTTCATATTTTTGTATAATCCCAATCATGGAAACATGCAATGCAATTTCACTTTTGAAGTCTAAATACAAAGTGTAATACGAGTACTTCACGAAAAAGCGAATTTTTTGTGGAATTCAAATTTTATGAAAAACATACAGGGTGCCATTTAAAATAAAAAAGTTATGGTAATTTCCGGTTAAACCGGAAGTGAAATGATTTTAATATTAGGCTCAGTTTAAAGAAGTTTAGGTGTATATCAGATGCCCTAAATTTCAAATTTATGGTTTTTTAAGTAATGGAGATATGCCGTTGGAACAATACAACTGAAACACCCGGTATATTCTTACTATTACAAAAACGGGTGCTATTTTAATAAGTATTTTTTTTTATTAAAATCATAAGTTTCTTTTTCTCTGTTTAGGTTATAGATAATTTCTATTGAAATATTATGAAACCGTCTGTAAAAATAGTGACGACAGTCATAACGATGAATGTTTTAATTATAACGTAATTCCAGTTGTTTATAGTTGAGCCGGTCGCAGTGTAATGATTGCGTTAAATGACACTTGTTTTACATTTTACGTCAAATATGCCGGATAAAATCTAAGGCGTCATTGGCGACTCACCTACGTCACTTTGATGTAATAGATTTTTTTTCACAGTGCGTGGAATTTTGAATAATTAATCATTTCATAATTATAAGATTGTTGTAAAACATGATAATTAAAATAGTACCTAATAAATTAATTTAATTTTGGGAAAGAGAAATAATGTATTACGTTCACAGGATGATAATGGTCTCTGAAATATTACGTACTTTTCGTCTCAAATTGTTGATTTGTCTCAGTTTACTTCGATTAATACTTGGATAATCAAATTATATTTGAAAGTATACAAGCAAACAACTCTTCAATTTAATTTAATTAAAAAGAAATGGGTAAAAAAGGATTAATAACACACATCACCATTATATGCAAGAAGCAGCTCGCATCATTATTATATTCTAACTTCTATTTAGACAGGCAGAAATGTTTAATTTAACAAAATTTTTCTTTTTGAAATAAAACATCAATTTGGAAATAATGTTCGTTTATTATTGACAATAGTATACTTCGTTCTTTAATAGGATAAAATTCTAAGTTCAAGTAAAACCTGACCTAACTTAAGCCACCGTTCTTCTTCTTCTTCTTCTTCTTTTGGTTGGTTGGTTCTGATAAGTCCCATGGCACCTCAGCCTTATTAGGCCTATTGTGCGTCCCACTACTTAGTCCTAATCAGCAAGTAATTTTGTCTTCAAAGTCCAAAAGCTTCCTTGCTGACATTTCTGTCAGCTTGGGTTCCAAATGGGGTCGCCCCAGGAGCGTCATTCTATTACGTGCAAATCCCGGGCACTCGCCTAGGATATGCAGAGTCACATCCTCGACAGGCCGGACTGTCTATAAGCTTTAGCTAATGTAGAAGTTTCCTAAAGTGACAGTGTCCCGTTATGAGTTCCGCCACTCTCCTGAGCTGGATTTTATTCAAGTTCGACAACTCATTTGCTCTTTCCTTCAAAGGATATTCCATAAGCTCCTTATAATGGCTATGTCCTGGCCTTAAAGTCCACTATTTTCTGTGGTCTGTCTCGGTCCATTTGCCCAGAGCCTGCCTGTGTCGCAGAAGGGCTCCGGGCCAATGAACTCTGTCTCGGACCCCTCCTAGCAAGTTCATCCGCTTTCTCATTCCGACAAATGTCTTTGTGTCCTGGCACCCAACACAGTCTAACTGTATTATTGGTGGCCAGTTCAGTCAGCAGTTGTAAACAATCCCACACAAGTTTTGAACTTATCTTGTGTGTGCCTAAAGCTTTAATTGCAGCTCTACATGTTATGTTCTCTGCCAAGCACGCCATTATCGCGAAAATTTCTGCTTGGAATACAGCAGGGAACCTCCTCAGGCTGTAGCTTGGGCTCCATCTGGGTCTGATTCCATATATCACTGCACCTGTCCCTCTGGCCACTTTGGAGCCGTCCGTAAACCATACTAGGCTCCATCTTTCCAAGGTATCAATGGGTATCCTCCCATTTGCTTTGATTCTCTATTCGAGCCTTGTGGAAGTGAAACTTTGGAACCATCTTGTCAGATACCATCCCAAGAGTTGGTTCCGACATAGATGTGTCCATAATCCTGGAATAGGGAAAAGCCACCGTTAACCGCTTTCCTTTTAAGAAAATGGCATCAATTTTTTTAAGCAGAAACATGTAATTAGGTCTTTTTAACCTGTTTGCGTCTTGTATAAAGTAAACATAAAAAAATGGAGTAATGCATTTTGAAACAAATAAATTTGTTATCATCCTATATACTTCTGCAGAACCACAATTGAGGCTTGAGACACTCTGCTTGTGAGGCCGCTTGGATTAACGACAAAAAATGACGTATATTGACACTATTGATTGATTTACCGGCTCGGGAACAGTTAATACCACGTTACATATTTAAAAGCGAAAAAGAAATAGCTCCATACAGTCGCATGCTTTTATGGTGTTGCGGCACCGAGACACACTTCACTTAGAACAGACATGTTAAAGTGTGACACCGCTGTGTAGTTCCTAATTTTGCATAAAATGAATTAATACAGAAACGCCGGAGAAAGTCCATTTGCTCGTACTTAGAAGGGAAGCTTTCACGTCGATGCTTGGTTAAAAATCACATAATAAAAATTGCACTTTCAGAAACAGTATCATTTCATTTATACTCGTATTATGTATACGTTTAACCGCAGCCGAATCGTTTTCTCCCAGACGTTTCTAAACACTGTCGGTGTTAATTTACACTAGTAACGTGTGGGCGCAAAATAACTCGAAATTAAATTATACTTAGCCAGTAAATTATATCATAGTGGTTAATTATTGCCTGTACACTTTGCAATATTGTAGAAAAACATTGAAAACGTTTCATTTGTGTTATGGATAATGTACCGACTAACTGTGAATTATAATATGAGAAGCGTTGAAATTTAAATTATAGTTTATTAGATAATATTAAACGAATACAAAATAATTAATTAACTGTTCACAGATATATTTTGATACGTCCTTCTTCCTTTTCAATCAAGGTTTTAGGAGTTTCTGAATGATTTCTAACTAATGAAGCAACTACGCTGTTGACTACAGCTCCGTGCAGTATAAAATTACACCCGCAATATCTACCAAACAACTAAAATCATCTGTTGGTAGTATAGTCTTTCCCATCTCAATTGAAGAACGAAGAGGTTGGTAGTATGTATCAGGTTCGGTCCCTGACGCAGCAACTCAACATTGAAATATTTGAAAAACTTGTTCCCATATGTATTTAGCCATACCCATATACAGGTCTGGTCGCTCAGTTGAAGAATGAGCGCGCGGGCAAACGCGGCACAAACACAGCCACACTGGGCCACCTGGCCATAAATTCAGTTGTCAACAAATGGCCTAGCAGTGCAGTGCAGCAATGCGGAATTTGGTGTGATTCGGGTAATTTTAATTTATTATAGGCACCTTCTATTAATCATTCATATTACAGTTACGAAAGGGAGAAATAAGAGGGATATTTTGTTTACTAATATTATTACAACATGGCATTTTGGAGACCTTTTGAAACAGAACAAAATGAAATTTACCATCAATATAATAAAATTGTTTGAGTACATAAATAATTAAAATATGTTGTTGGTCAAGTGAACACATAATAGAAATATTCTACTCATTGTATACAAATTATTATAATTTTGTACCTTTGGCAGAAAACTTTTTAGGGACGCCTATGAAACTCATTAAATTTTATTACTAGGCGTTTTTATACATGTTCAACTGACTTCGGAAAGACTATATCACCAGTATGGGAAATATTTCGATGTGACAGAAATACCGAATCAAATGTAAAGGGTTACCTACAAGGTATGTTTCATAATCAGTGGCGGCTCTTGACTTGACTATACCAGGGAAGGCGGAAAAATTTAGGTACAAAGTATTAAAAAATGAAGATTAAATATAATTGGGTAGTTTTATTTTAAGTGTAAAGAAATTATGTTTATTTGGTTACAGGTGAACTAAACAGAGCCTAAACATAGTAAACATGCGCTACTCCCTCTCCGTTTTTCACCGATGCGCGATGGTAACCATGACCACCCCTGTAAACACTTTACGGATGTAGAGGCAGTGGCGGCTCGTCGTATGTTGCAACTGAGGCCGGAACCTCACTGTAGAATTTAGCTCTCACAACGTATATTTTAATACCTACTATTCTACTATTAACCTAAATAAATACTTAGGTAATATTGAATATCTCCCCGCTCGCCGTTTCCATCGGCATGGCATTGGATACTGGTACTCCCAACTAGTCCCCACCACAGTGAGGCCAGAAATTCTTTGCTTGTAGGCGCCTCACACCTACAATATGCTACAAGTTCCCCCTCCACATGAGGTGGTTAAAATAACGTGATTTAGGAGGGAACTGAGGCAACTCGAAGCTGCTTATAGTTTCAGTCTTTGAGTTCGCGGTTAATGTACGTGTCGCATAGTACGCGGGTATAATATGTATAGTATATAGTGTCTAATGTCAGTGTGAGGGATAGTACAAAGGCTTTAAGAATAAGGACAAGGCAGGTATTAATTTAAAGTAAATAAAAAGCAACTTCCTTAGAACTAAATTTAATGTAATGTAATAGATACTTATTATATTATCAAATACCTACATAGGTAGCTAATAATGAAACTATCTCACAATATTGTTTTATCTCTTGAAACACCTTTTTCAAGACGTAATGACGAAAAATTGAAAAATATTTTTAACTGCGAAAAATATTCTACCAAGTAAACGAAGCAAAAGTTCATAGTCGAATGCATACATTACATTGAAAACTAACCACTTTAATCCACAAGTTTTCTCCATAAAATCGCTTGAGCAATCGCTTCTTAAAATATAGATCCACATGTTGCTTTGAAACACCCTGTATCACGTGAGCTACCAGATTACATCATTTTAAAGTGCCAATTTTGAAATAAGAACGTCATAAACACAGTTGTACGACCCTGTAGAAAGTGGCATTCAGGATAAAAAATCCCATTTTGAGGACCCGTGTAGGACACCCGCAAATGGATGTACGTTTTTTTTCTCGATACATAAATTGGCAGCCATTTCAGCAACTGTAACTTTCTGATGTGGCTGATAACGATTCCTGTCACACTAATTTGTTTTTTACGATTACACTGGGCAAATTAACCGGCTACGGGCAACCATTGCATATCTGATACACAATTAGAATAAATAACTGTCAACATTGGGATAATGATTAATGAATCCGTACTACGATAAACAATAATTAGATTTCTAACTGGTGGCTTTAATAAAAACGGTATTATCTCCGCAGTCGCGATGCTTTTTTGTTTTTTTTATAAGCCTGACGCAGGGTTTTTACCGTAAGAATGGAATGAACTTATTAACAGTAATTAATTTCTGCGAAATTCAGACTAATTAATTTTGCAAGCAAATTGTGTCTAGGTATTGTCATATCATCAGTGTTCACTGTTTGCAACGGTATTCTATTATTTTAGAGTCGGGATCCAAGTTCAAGAGATTATAGCACAATTGGCAACGTCAAATAGTAACTATCATGATGTCATTATATTACTGCTGTTAAAATAGCAGATACACATGCTTTTTTGTATTAAATAAAAATGCTTAGTTGATATGCCAGTCAACTTGGTTCTCTTAAATAGCAAGGTTGTTTTCATGATTCTGTAGGAAGCACAATTTTGACGGCCTTGGCGTCAAAAATAAATAGACATATGTTTATTAACCAATTATAAGATGCCCAAATCTATAAATATTTTTTGCGACAATAATTTGTAATTAGATATTTGCAAAAAATGATGATATAATACCTAAGGAAGGATTTCCATATTCTGTGATTATTTAATTTAATTAACTTTAAATTGTGATATTCTGCAACAAGAGAGGGAAAATTGCGTGACATCTAACATGGACGAAAAAATAAGTTTCATCTTTAGTTTAGTATATTTTTTTTGTATATACGTAATTGCTTCTGCTTTGAGAGAACTGAAAGAGAGGAAGATGCCTCAAACACGGTGTCTCTCGTGTAATAGCCATCAGCATAAAAAACGTGTCTTCCAGTTTGTCTAATGTATATTTTTCCGCATATACACGGTATGATGTATACATCGTAGCCTTGGAGTATTGCTATTGCTATTGCAGCTCGTCTTGGAAAAGTACATCCTTGTATATGGAACAGATAGGTCGTTGTCTTTGTCTTAAATATCCTGCTAAGGTATCCAGCTTGTTCAATATTCTTCACCGTATGTCCATTCAATCTAAGGATATATCCTAGATGCTCTAATTTGTCATCTAATTATTTCAGAGTTACGTGGTGATGAAACTCAGAGTTCATGTATTTGTCCACGTAGGTTAGCAGACTGTAATCGCTTGCCGTGCTTTCTGTTGATGAGAACATTTAGAAATAGCAAAGTACCATTTGCTTTCATCTTTATGGTGAAGATAGTCTCCAAAATATCTGAACCTACAATTTGACGAATAGATTCGACTTTTCCGCATGTTTACCGTTAATAAATTATAGCCAAATATTTTTAATCTATACACGCTATTGATGCGCTTCTAACATTGATGCGCATACGTTCTAGAGTTCTGGAGTTGTGGGTAGGGTAGCAAAGCTACAGCACTTAGGCCCCATTGGGCCCCTTGTACTTTCTCCCATTAGGAGATCATACGTTAAATTTAATGATATTTAAACGGAAAATTGCAACTTCCTTTTTTCAAAAGAAATGTTAAGACACTTTGTAATGAACTGGTTGTCAAGTGGTTCAGTTTACTACTTTTGTAATATGTATGGGTATTACTTCAAAAACATATTTTAAAGCAGTATGGACAATTTGAACAACCGAGTGCAACTAAATTCTTCTATAAGATCAAACTTATGAATGAAGAAGTTAATATACATATTCGATTCTTGTTTCACATTTATCTGTACCGGTTCTATAACAAAACTAAATAGACTTTGCAGAGACCAAAATTTCACATATAACAAGAAACTAGTTTTCATGAATCAACTTGTTTACATGCAAGTTTTTTTTATTATAATGTCCAAAATTATTAGCTACAGTAAATAAATAGAAAACATCGATGACAAATATTGGCGAAATAATTAGGTCTCAACTGGTTTGATGTTTTTAGGATCTCAGCACAAATCGAACAATCTAACAAATGAATGTATAAATATGGATAGATTTTGCACCTGTTGTCAATAAAAATTATTGGAATTGGTATAGTAACGCAACCTGATGAAATAGCTGCTACTAACATGTAACACCAATTTTCGAAACTAGAGAATATCAGTAATACTTCTATAAAAATAGGATGAAGAAGTATCTTAAAAAACCGGAACCTCTTTATATTCAGTTATTTTAGTTAGTAATAACATTTCTATAGAAAGCTAACATGATTCTAAACTTACCATGAGGTTTTCTGACATTTAGCGATCAATGTTCGTTTTTAATTTGATGTATAAGTAATTGTTTATGTCATAGAACATTTGTTTTTGAAAAAGTATTTATTCGTCATTCCTTAACTGTATCAGTGCCCTTAGTGTTGTAGTAAGTGAAAATCTTGAAGAATAGGGCATAATTCGTTTTCACACTAGTGCCAAAATATTAAATTTCACCGTGCAAAAGTTACTATTTTATTCACAGTGCAGAAAAAAAATCAAATATGGTCAAAGATATCATAAAATCATATTCAATATGTGTTGGTAAAATAAAAAATAATTAGTTGATAATTGTAACGTTATAGTGATGACATGAACTGGGCCCAGTTTACTCAAATTTTTAAAATTATTATTACTTGCTTCATAAAAATATTTAATTACCGATAAACTTCCCAATGTGTTTCCCAGCACTATCAGAATAATGAATGTGAAATTAAATTATTTATTTAAAGTATTATTAACGTGCCTTTTCAGTGACGTCGCTCACAGTAATAGTCACGTATATACACATTTCCAAAAATCTACACAACATCATACTTCTAATTTGCGATTTTTTCATCTAATTCTAGAGACTTTTAGTAGGTAACCTTTATTTTAAAATACGTGTCACTCCCAACAGATATATTACTATCTTTAGAACAAACTCTGTAACTAGAGATTAAGTCCTCTAGTCGGTATTTGTATTTGCAGTGGGCGATTGTCGCGATTCAAAATTTTCCAAATCACAGGTAGTTTTAAACTCTTGTTTCAGTTGAAATTATCTGAATTTTTCTGGGTTTCTATTGTTTCACTGTAGAGTCTTGGTCAATATATCTTTCTTTACATTGGACGCTATACACGACGGAGCCTTGGAGTTACTCTTACAAATTGTCTTGGAAAAAGTTGCTCCTATCTCCCTTGAAGTGATATGGGCGAGGGATAAACCGCTGAGGAAGTTTTTGTACATGTCCCCAGGAAGTCGGGAAAAAGTTGGAGGAAGTTATAAGGAAGTTGAGGAAGTTGAAAGGAATTCTGAATGAAAGGAATTCCGAAGGAAGTCAGGGAAGTTTTTAGGAATTCCAAGGAAGTTGAGGAAGTCTGGAGGAAGTTTGGAGGAAGTCAGGAAGTTTGAACCAAACTGCGCATGCGTGAACGGCAAACGCAAGCGCAATATTATCTTTTATAGAAAAATGCGGAGAATGTTAAACATTTATGTTTGACCCATGACCCACTAACTCTTGTACATTGTTATTCCACGGAGTTAAATATATCCTCAACATACTTGAATCTACAGTTAGACTTAAGAGTCGCTAGCTTCCGGGCATTCACTACCTGCTCATTCCCTTTGCTCATGTATTCCTAAAGGAGGCGAGGGTCTTCCTGTGCCAAGTCCTTATTTCTGCGATGAGCTTTTGATGAAGTTCTTACAGTTTCTTTGATTGACAATTTTGTAAACAATTGAAATTCACTTGGACTTAAACTAAATCAAGTCTTTCCTGATCTTGTTGATTGAAACGCTGAAGATTTTCTTCAGCGTTTTTTCCATGGTGTTCAATCTTCCCCACTAGGTCTTTAATTTTGTTTAAAACCAGTGAGTGGCTGATTAAAATGCACTCACTATTGATCGGAGTAGTGTGATCTGCTTGTGCACTCTGGAAGGCATGATTTGGTATATTGGTGTGCTGTGGAATGATATTCCTTTTAAATTTGCTACGAATGTTAGAGATTACTTCGTTCTTTACTTCTCTTCATAGTAGTAATATACTTTATTGTGGAAATGAGATTAGTTTTAATAATAAATAAAGAGAGCACTGAAAAAGGTATATTAAAATATTTGTAAGAAGTTCCATAGTTTGGAGTAGCTTTGGCAACAATTCATGTAAAGAAAATAGTAAGCCGCTTGACTTTACGTATTAAAAGTTATTTCCTCAACTTTGATTAATTTTCCCAGAGTATACGAGTATACATATTTAAATAGACCATACTGGTATGAATCTTATTGTTTCATTCAGTGTTTCTCAAATACGCCACGCCAACGGAAGTTCCACTATTTTCGCAAAGGTAATTTATCATTAATTCCAAGATACCCACTTTTTGGGTGATCCGCACCTGCAGCTGTAGGCCACCAGCAAAAACAGCCGACTGGATGCAAACACCTGTGTAAAATCGCACAATCCCGGAAGTCTAGCGAGCGCGCGTTCGCACATTCTAGAGTTTTTATATATACTGTAGTAATAATTATAAAAATGATATCGCTCAAATGGACTGTGTCTCATGTTCGCACCACACGCGACCTTGAATTTTTATTTATCTGTTTTAAAAACCTCTTCAGGTATTCATACCGATCGACAAATAAATTAGCGCTATTAAATATCGACACAGCTTTCTACTCTGTTAGATAATTTCAACGGCGAGGGTCTTACTGTTATTTGCTAAGTTTACTGTTATATAAACTCACTTGATAACCTAATTATTGTCCATTGTACTTTTAACATTACTTTAGAATGTTGCTGGTTCTCGCATTATTGTGGGTTCTGGTTCATGATGTTTATTTTACTCCGAAATAAGAAAATCACAACAGATCCTACCCTCATATGATAAATATCGGTATGTGCACAGGGTGACTCCCTAGCCCAATGTGTTGAGAATTGAAAAAATATTTTTATATTTACAGAAAAACTAACATTATACAGAATGATTGATTTAGTCACCAAGGAATAACAGCGATTTCATTCTAACATATTTTTTTTATGACACTCTCTTGATCACACCCCCTTTGATGTTAGCGGTAGAATTATTATTAGACCAGGGGGATCTGTGGAAATATCCCACTTCATGGATGTAAGAGGAGGCAAGCAAATTTTTGAGGGAATACCTTCAGTACAACTCACATAATAAAAGTGTAAATTCCTAGATCTGGGTGAGGTCCGGAACATTGTCAAACTTGCAAAAATGTTTTTTACTTATATCTTGGATTTTAAATGAATATGGATTGAAGAGGGAAAAAAGTTTTAGAATTGAATTTTGCACAATATACTGCATGTTAAAAATGTTTAAATTTATTACCGATGTTGCAAAATAGCAATAAGTTCCTTTTCAAGCGATTAATGAAAAAAAGGAAAAATAATCAAGTTTCTTGGATATATTTTTTTAATATTTTAATTGCTCCGAGGCTATTCTGATTTTGGTAAAAAAAACCTTAGAGTATAATAAAACAACATACCAAATTTCATTAAAATTGATTCGACAGTTTTCGCAAAATAATATTTTTAAAAAAAAATTTGGGCAAAATTTTTCGAATTTTCAAAATATTGCACAGCCTCAAATAAAGCATCTAGATCCTTGAAAATTTTTTCACATGAAAGGACCGCTCAACCCATCAAACGGTTTAACGAAAAAATTAAATCAGTTGATTAGGACGGCCACAGTAAATTTTTAAAATTTACACTCTTTTTTTATTTTTAAACAATTAAATTACATTTCCCAATTTGCAATTTAGTTTTTTTTTCAAAAATTAGCCACTTCTTTTAAAAAAAAGTTAAATTCCGTTTATTGGTTCTCGAGATATAAGCGGTCAAAATTTATCGGCATTTACCCTTAATTTATAAACAATTTAGCAATAACACAGCCCCACAAAAAAAAGTGTTCGGACTTGTGGGTCGGACATATATATTCCCATGTATTTTTCGACGCTGAATTCGATCCCGAGCTCAGAAATGGCCCTCCACGTCTGGAATTGGACCCAGGGGCCAAAAATGGCCTCTATAGGGCCTGAAAGATGGATTCCGGAATATGGTGAGGTCGAAGGTGCATTTTAAAGCCAAACCCGGATTTGTGGTCGAAAAGTTTATGGCCAACTGAAATTCCCCGTTTGGGACCGGGAAAATGACCCCTTAGGGGCCGGAAAATCGTGTTTCGGACGTCGCAATCGCAACAGTGGTGTTTTTATGTACTTTTAAATTCTGGAACTCTGACTGTGCTTGAAAAGTTTATGGCCAACTGGAATCTCCCGTTTGGGACTGGGAAAATGACTTCTTAGGGGCTGGAAAATCGTGTTTCTGCCCCTATGGGGTCATTTTCCCGGTCCCAAACGGGGAATTCCAGTTAGCCATAAACTTTTCGAGCACAGTCTGAGTTCCAGAATTTAAAAGTACATAAAAACACCACTGTTGCGATTGCGACGTCCGAAACACGATTTTCCGGCCCCTAAGGGGTCATTTTCCCGGTCCCAAACGGGAGATTCCAGTTGGCCATAAACTTTTCAAGCACAGTCAGAGTTCCAGAATTTAAAAGTACATAAAAATACCACTGTTGCGATTGCGACGTCCGAAACACGATTTTCAGGCCCCTAAGGGGTCATTTTCCCGGTCCCAAACGGGAAATTTCAGTTGGCCATAAACTTTTCGACCACAAATCCGGCTTTGGCTTTAGAATGCACCTTCGACCTCGCCTCATCCCGGAATCCATCTTTCAGGCCCTATAGAGGCCATTTTTGGCCCCTGGGGCCAATTCCAGACGTGGAGGGCCATTTCTGAGCTCGGGATCGGATTCAGCGTCAAAAAATACATGGGAATACATATGTCCGACCCACAAGTCCGAACACTTTTTTTTTTTGTGGGGCTGTGTAATCTTTGATCCAGTGGCTTCGTTTTTCCGAGTTCTAAGCTGGAAAAAATTTTCATATCCATAAGTTATCGGCAACATAGATAAATAAGCAGAAAAGCTGTCGCTCGCCCGCCCGAGATAGAATTCTGAGGTTCAAAATGCGAAGGTACGAAAAAAATTGCATTACCTAAGCTTCTAATGGACCAGTTTCGATCTTTTTTTTTAATCCGATGTCCCGCGAGCCAAGGAATTCGAATATCGTAATGCCAACTGTCTAATTTGCACACATTTTGTTATACACAAAGTTTATTATTTATGCATTAAATATACTGTATGTATATTTTACCCTATGCTATTGCATTTTTTCAATGAAAAAATTTGTTTATGTATATATTTCAACATTCTGAATATGAATTTATTTAGTTATAATTATTAAAATTGTTTAAATGAATTTTGTTTAAACAAATTTTAAAAAAAATATTTGGAAATTAATGTTTTTGTTATATACAGATAAAATTAAGAAAATATAGTACTTTAAAATTATAATTTTTGAAGAAAACTAAATTGCAAGTTGATAAATGTAATCTAATTGTTTAAAAATAAAATCAATCAACCGATTTCAATTTTTCAAAAACAATTGGAAAGGTTGAGCGGTCTTTTCTGCGTGAAAAAATTTTCAAGATGCTTTATTTGAGGCGTGCAATATTTTCAAAATTCGAAATTTAAAAAAAAAAAAAATTTTTTGCGAAAACTATAGAATCGATTTTAATTAAATTTGGTGTGTTGTTATACACAAAATTAGAATGCCCTCGGAGCAATTAAAACATTTTAAAAAAGTTTTCAAATAAACTTGATTATTTTGCCTTTTTTTCATCAATTATTGCTATTAAGCAACATAGGTAATAAATTTAAACATTTTTAACTTGCAGCATATTGTGCAAAATTCAATTCTAAAACTTTTTTTCACTAAGATAGATCATTTTTTCAATTTTGAAAATGTTCTGGACCTCGCCCAGATCTAGGGATCTACAATTTTATTACGTGACTTGTACTGAAGGCAATTCAGAAAAAAATTTACTTGCCCCTTCTCACATCCACCTCAAAACAGATCCGCCTTGGTCTATTTTACCAGTCTAGCACCGGATCTCATTCTCTGCCTGAATGTTGAATTGTGAAGATCGATACCTACGCATAAGTTTGGGCGAAGGAACTCTATTCCTGATCTGCACATCTATATAAATAGGCATTTAAAATACAGGGAATTTAATAAAACCAAAGTTAGTTTAATTTATTATATCAAGAGCGATAATAATAACAAATCAGGTAGTGTTAAGTACCGAAAAAGCATAAAAATGTAAAATAGTTTCCGAAAACATCAGGCTCTATTCCTAGGTAACTTCCATTTACTTGCAAACTTGAATGAAACTAATTTACATGATTACTTTTAGATGTCGTCAATAAAACGTAACCGTATCTTATCCATTAGATTTATCGAGTAGTTTAAGGTTTTGAATTTCTAGGGACGGGTAAGTTGTTCTACGCACGTGCAATAAATAATAAATCATGATTACCCAAGGTGGTAGAGTTAACTGGTTTTTCTGAACGATATGCAGAAGTATCATGTTAATGTATTGCAAATGTGAGCATCTTTATTGGTGAGAAAACACGGCCACGCCAGTGTTACATATCTGAATAGACGCCTGGCAAGAAATGTTTGTAATGAATAGCATACGCCTGAACATATCGACGTATATCTAAAAGTTGGAAAAGATATTTGATCAGTAAATAAATCGAGGTGCGAAATTTCGAATGACAAACATGTCTTTTTGTAAATAAAATAATATTCCAACACCACATTGATACGATCAAAACTTTTTGGTACCGCTGACTTAACCGATAGCTCGGCCTTTGCAGATATTGATGTTGCCTATTTGGAAATCACGATAGTTGTTACTTTACTGACGGTCTATTGCAGTACGTTTATTCGCACTTATTTATAGTCACCTTGGCACATTGGTTTGACATAAAAAGGAAAAAAGAAATAAGTAACTCCATTTATTTAAACATTTATTCATTAATATGCACTTATGGCCACAAATATTCACCTCTTTATGTACCTAGTTTGTAATGCTGAGACGATCCCAGAGGTTCTCAATAAGTTTCGACAAATTTGATCATCATTTTATTTTGATATTCATTTCAGTCGCAGTGAATCATTTGCAGAATCACCCCTGAAGATGTGGGAAGTGAAGAACGGTGAAACTGTTGGAAACATTGGATGTAACCAGTTACAGAGTCCACTACGGAACGTCTCAGAGGATCACCATTGTTTGAGTAGCGGTTCCGTTCGTAGCGGCTTTAGAACCAAAAAGAACCGAAATAAACATCAGGGCAGGCCTAGGGGTTCTTGCAGTGGGTTCGCCCCTAGAGAGCTTAGCCCGAGAACAACAAAGACAGGTCAAAGCATAACAACCCGAAAGAACATCGTAGTTTAAATATCAACACGGGCTGTGAAAGCCTTGAAGCCACTATTTTGTCTGTAGCTAACTCCAAAGAAGAAATTATGAGAAAACTATTACGGATTAAATTAATATTAAGCACACATTAAATTTTATTAGTAAGCATATGTTCACGCAAAAAAAGACAAAAAACTAGGTACTATTAAACCATTAAAATATGTCTAATAATGTTTATTATTAGATATTGAATTAACTATAGTACTGAAAGAATCGATACAAAATCCTAAACAAAAATTTTTTCAGACTGCTTTCAAAACCAAACATTTTGATATTTCTCAATTTTCAAATTTGTGAAGGTGTTTAAAAATAAATCTACAAAAAATTTCAATAACATATTTATTTTGAACAAAAAAAAAATTTAGTTTTTAAAGTGTTTCGTTGCATTTCTTTCAACTGTTACTTGATCCTACTCTATTCGAGTTTAATAAACAACACTTTAATAATGCTTTAGAGAAAATAATATTTTATTGGCTTCTCTCAGTGGTATCTGCAAAGTTTCCTTTATCTGAATAAGAGAATTATACAAGGTATTAGAAGTTTGACTGCCATTACTTCAGCATGCAGAAAATTAAGTAGGCACTATTGTTAACGGCAGTTATTGCAGGTTTAAAGTATATTATTAAAGAAGTAACATTTTTTCTGTTAAATAGACCATTCAAGCCTAATCTAAGCCATCAAATTTATTGTTCTGATTAATTTTGGACCAGTCATGCTATTATTTACTGACAAAATTAGAAATCTACAGAAAGTTTATTGCTTTCAGAGATATCTATTGTAGGATTTAGATTTTATTTCAATTTAAGCACGTAATTTACTGATATGTATTTTTAATTTTTATTAAAGATATGAAATTTGAATCAAAGTATAGATGCTACATCGAAATCTTACTTTTCAGTTATTTTCAAATAAATAATTAATAAAAATTCAGTATAGTTCTGTGTTCTAATGTGTATAAGAAATTCTAGATATGAACTACATATTATATAAATATTGAACAAGAAAAATCTAATAGTAAATGATAAATATTTCATTAACATTTATCCGATTTATATAATATATTGCTTTCTGCTATTGAAACGATAAAGCTAAATTGAAAAAGATAACTTAATTATCACCATAATTTATGGCGATAAGGCGCAGATACCGACCTCTTAAATATCTGGTTTTTATTCGAAATGTAGAGATTAAATAGTTTATTTCTAAACAAATAGGTTAAAAGGCGTAAATATATTAGTCTCGATAAATGATAAAAAGTTGATTTATCTCGATTCCCAGACGAGTTATTATTCCTTTATTTTATTTACATGCGGACAGCGCCTTACTACGATTTTGTTTGTGTAAGGTCTGAATCACAGATAGCCGTAAACAACTCTCGCATTATGTGAAAGAAGCAATTATATTATTTAAAATTGTGTTTATGGGGATGGTGAGTAACGAAAGGTTATCGATTCGATAACGTATTTTACATGTTTCTGTTCCAACTCTGTAGTCTTAAAAATGTTGGTCAAACCTTTGAAGGTTAATAACGATTAAAGAAAAAGGAAAAGGAATACAAAAATGAAAGAAAATGAGAGGAGAGAGAAGGGAGAGAAAAATAAAAGTACACTGCTTCGGATTCGATTAAAAATTTATATTATGTTGGTTTTTCCATAAACTCCAGTCGATTTTATCGAATACTAATATCATTAGAGATTATGGCATTATCAGAAAAACATATTTCAAGCTTTTGTTCTTCTTCGTAAAATCAATTAGTGGTCTTTATATTTTTCTATTTGATTAGCGTAGTTCTAGGACTGAAGATTCAGGAGGAATACCTTTGGAAATAAAATATCGAGAAAAATATTTTGACAAAACCTTTCTCACGAATGGCATTTGACAATATACTTAACAGGAAATTTTGAAACTAGTTGCCTAGAAATAGGTGATATTTTGTCACGGATAAAAACACGTGGTTTTACCACAAGATCACTAAAAAAGTTTGTTGCCTACAAACTTTGACCTTGAGCTGTCCAATGACATTGCAGCATTTCTGAGGCGGTAATACGTCATCGGTATTATAATTTGATTATAAACCAAGTGTACTGCTACAAAATAATGGTGAAAATTTCAATTCAGTTGTGATTAAATTATAACTTTATAATTATTAATGTGATTTACTGCTGTTCTAACTGATAAACATATAAAAGGAGCAACATATATTTAATAAATAAAAAGTATATATTTTAAATTCATCAAATGCATGGATAAGCACAATGAGCAGCGCAATTCAATTTGAAATCTATAGAACAGAAAGTCAGTTACTGTTTTCCTGTTTAATTTTCATTTGTTTCACTCTCCAACCCTGACTTAAAATTATTGTCCTAGGGTCAGGCAAAAGCCGCTCGGGAATTTGCTCTTTTTGCATTAAATAAAGCTTATTTTTACGGTAACTAAAGAAAGAAGAAATCACCTACCGCTTTGTTCCCAAGATAGTTTTTTTTATAATGTTAAATAACTATTGGACATATCAGACCAGGATTTTAGAGACAATTAAAGAAAGAGTTATAACGAGCGTTCAAATAAAAACGTGGTCGAAGTTGGCTCGGACACATTGGACGTAGGGAGTAGCTTATAGCGACTAACTTAACCTCATTTCTCAACGAGCTGTCAGTTTCAATAACGTTAATGACTATATAACTTTATTTTAAAGAATAATCGTGATAACAATAACAAACAATTAAAGGAGCTGCGGAAAGTGTCCCCCTCCTTGTTATAACAATAAATTGAAGCAGCTGCTGAAAGTGTCATCCTCCTTGTTCCAAGCACTTTTCACACCTGTTCCTCAAAGGATTAAAGACATTTTCTAAGATGTCGGGGTATTGTTAATTTCACGAATCTTGTCTATAAGTCGAGCCTGCAGATGGTTTAAATCAGGAATAGGCAGTTCAAAAATAGTGTTTTTAAGGAAAGGCCACAAAAAGAAATCACACGGCGTAATATCACATGACCTCGGTGGAAATTCATGTTCAGCATTGAGACTTATTAGTCGATTTTGGAAAACTTCCCTCAACATATTCATCGTCTCGCCTGCCGTATGTGCCCTTGCGCCATCTTGTTGAAAGTAAAAGTTTGTAATTTCGTTTTCTTCCAGCTGGTTAACAAAAGGAGCGATAATTTCTTCTCTATACCTTTGCGCAGTAAGAGTACCATTAAAAAAAATAGGTCCATAAATCCTCCTTCGATTGAGAGCACACCAAACTCCAATTTTTTGAGCGTGTAGAGGGCCCTCGACAAAAAAGTTATCTGGTTTTTCAGAAGACCACATTCTCATATTCTGTGAGTTTACGTAACCACTTAAATGAAACCAGGCTTCATCAGAAAAAAAGGTGATATTATGAAGTTCACCGTAGTTGTTTAAAAACCATTCACAAAATACAGCCCGTCGCGGAAAATCAACTTCATGAAGTTCTTGCTGACAAGTTAAACGATAGGAGAACAAACGCAAATCTTTTTTTAACACTGTGTGGCAGGTACCGACTGATACTCCCACCATTTGTGATAAAACACGTACAGAAGTTCTTGGCGCATTTTCCATTATTTGTTGGACATTTTCTTTTAATTCTTCAGTCCGCTTTTTAGGTCGGCCGCTTCCTTCTTTTCTTGTTACACTGCCCGTTTCACGAAAAACATTAACACAACGCTGAAGTGCACTTTGAAAAATTTTGTACTCAACAACGCCGGGAAATTGATTTTGAAATTCTATGAAACATTCCTCAATAGAATACTTCCATATTCCATCAATCTTGCGTCCATTTCTAAAGTAGGACTCCATGATAAACACTTTTTGTTCTTGAGAAAACACCATTTTAAACGCTTTTTAAAACGAAAATATTCAAATTGATAGCGGCGATATATAGTTCATTTGCTATACGCTACGCCCTACGTCCAAATTTTCAGAACCAACTTGACCACGTTTTTATTTGAACGCTCGTTACCTTTATTTTCAAAAATTTTTACATTGATAGTTCATGTAATAAACGCGCTAGCAGCAGTAAAATTTAACTTTAATAAAAGTTTAATCCTTTCTATATTTGTCCCTAAAATCCCAGTCTGATATCTTCAATAGTTAATTAACAATTAACGTTATAAAATAATGATATATTGGGAACAAAGAGGCATAAGTGATTCCTTTTTTTTAAATTAGTGTAAAAATAAACTCTATTTAATACAAAAAGAGCGAATTCACGAGCGGCATTTGCCTGACGATAAGACAATTTGTTTATAACGCAGTTTTGCACATCAAACTTTGTTAGTTGTAAAGGGTAACTTAATTTAAATTTTTTGAAATGTTTCTGTTTCAATATCTACGTTTCTTTGGATCAATTAACGATATTAACTATAAAATTAACTTTTAATAATTAAATAATTAGTTGCAAAAAACCGAACGAAATTAATTAACAAACACCTGGAGTAATAATTTCACGGTCAATCGATTCGGTCTTTGGCACACATGTTGGTCATTGGATTCACCATCTTTTCTAGAAATTTCATCAACACCCACCGCTTTTTGCAATAATAATGCCCATTTTTTCGCGTTCAATTTTTATTTTACAATTTGGTGAAATATGATTTTAAGATACCTTAAATTGTAGGTAATTTAATTGCCTACAACATAAAATAACTAATTTTCCGATAGGTCGTCTAGATTTTCGTGGACAGTAAAAAAACTGAAAAAAACACGTAATTTTGTTAGCATCACTTCTTTCGAATTACCTTTTTGATGTTTACTATTAATTCCGGGAAGTTTTGATAGTCGTATAAGAGCTGTTTCATTGGAGTTTTCGACTCAAAAAGTTTACTTACCGCCAGTTAGCTGCTTACAAATTTTTCACATTTAATTTGAAATGTACACCCATAATAGGCTGTTGGGTTATATTTCATTAAATGCAATGCTTAGTTGATCTGCAGCAAACCGTAAACATACATACACAATTTTAAAGTAGACATTTCAACGATTAAAATGATCCCAGGCAGAGTATTAAAATCGGAAAAAAAAATCACGAAAATTTTTCGTAGAAAATTTTGTATTTTTTATTTTTTTTGAAAAAATTTTAAACCTCGAAAACTACTGTTTTTTCAGTTTCCAAAAAAATCATTCTTATTTAATGTAAAAAAGGTACACTTTCACAAAGTTTCATGTAAATTACTTTATTTTTGGGCGAGAAAAAAAATAAAAACGAAAAAATTGGTTTTTCACGATTTTCTCTTAAAATTTGAGGTTTTGTTGAAAAATATCCTGTATAAAAGTTATTCACTTTTTTATTATCTACAACTTCTCTGTAGACCCTTTTACGCTAGGAGGACCCTCAGTTCACAATTTCCCTTTATCTCGAGTTTAATTTTTGTTTTTTCTATTACTTACACCCCAAACTAAATTTTCCCACTAGTCCCTACCTGTTAATATATATATTTTTTTTTCAATAAGGTACTTGCACTGGCTTATAATCCATTTTTTATATTTCAAATGGTAAGTACCTTTTTAAATAAATAAATGTAACATGCAGTATCCTGACGTTTAACCTCTTTAGAAGCACTATCGAGTCATGTTTCTAAATGCATGAGTTCCAATTAATTGGTGACAAATTGATTACAAGGCCCCACCTTACTTTACCTTACACCGCTACTTATTCTCAAGAACATCACAACGTGAAACAAGCAAAATTAGTTTGCCTTAACACAGTCCTTACTTGAGGAGGCAACCGTGACTTGACTGCGTTGACAATTTTAAAGGAAGTTGTGCCAAACACAAGAGACCTTCAGATTATTTAAATATAAATTTAGCTTTAAATCGGTTTTTAGGATGTAAAAAAAATAAAAGAATACAAAGTACAATGGAGTTATACATGGTCTCTCTAAAGGGACTGTACAGGGTGGTTGATTTTCGATAGTTTTATAGGGTACAGCCAAAACGGTGATAGACAAAAAAAACCTGATATCGATGCCCCGTCCTCTTTTTTTGAGTTTACTTCGCTGGTCCCAAAAGATCTTGGCTAACTTGATTAGTTTTAGATATACAGGGTTTTTTTGAAAAATGGCCCATTTACATTAACCTCTCTATCTCCGTTGTCATTCAATTTAGAAGAAAAAAGTGTGCACATTATTTGTTCTATTTTTTATTAGGAAGCCATTGGCGTACTCAGATTTTTTACAAATCGCACAGTTTCTCCGATATTGCATAAACATAGGTTTTTTTAAATAGAACACCCTGTATTTGGCCATCCCGTTGAGTAGCATTTTTTTTTACCTTTTCAGCCATATATAATAATAGATACTTTTTATTTGCCTAAATGAAGAAAAATGCAAAAATGTAGATATAGATATTTTTTCAGTTGGCCATGTTATTTATTTATTCGTCTTTTGTTGTTTAATATTGACAGTTAGTTTATTTTTGACTGATTGAAAGCTTGTTAAACGTCTATTACTTGGTTTTAATTTTGAAAAGTATAAAAATGGTGTACGAAAATCTTCACAAAGTTCAAATGTTAGAGTGTTACATTGAAAGTGAAAAAAATAGTGACACAGCTTTAAACTTATATTTGGAGAGATACCCAGAGCGTCATCAGCCAGAAAAGAGAATTTTTAGCCGACTCTATGATAATTTGTGTGAGTTTGGTTCTTTTCAAAAACCGAGAGCTAAATCTTATAATATACAGAATAGAGAAGATGATGAAATCAATACTTTAGCTTTTGTTGTCGCAAATCCCAACGTATCCAGCAGAGAAATTCAAAGAACGATAGGAATTGGTAAATTCAAAGCATTGAGAATTTTAAAAAAACACAAGTTTCGACCATATACTATAAGAAAAGTCCACCATTTGCATCCAGGAGATGAAGAGAGACGCATCATTTTCTGCCAATGGTTTTTGCAGCAAACTCATGTATACCCCAATTTTTTTCAAAATGTTATTTGGACCGACGAGGCTTTTATAAGCAGCGAAGGTATATTCAACCGGCATAATGCGCGTTATTGGTCAGATGTTAATCCTCACCAAACTGTGGCCAGAATTCAACAAGGGCGATTTGGTTTTCATGTATGGGTAGCTCTCTTCCACAATAGAGTGTTAGCTTACGAAATGTACGATGAAAACCTTAACGCTCAGAGATATGTGAGAATTTTACAAGAAAATATTATTGAACTGCTGGACGATATGTCACTAGCTCAACGATATAATATGTTCTTTCAGCATGATGGTGCGCCTCCACATAATTCCCACATAGTTAGAGAATTATTAAATCATAATTTCGGGGACAATTGGATCGGTACGTACGGACCAAACAGGTGGCCGCCTAGGTCACCAGACCTAACCCCTATAGACTTTTATTTTTGGGGGGATGTTAAAGACAAAATTTATAAGTATAGAGCTAATAATGTCGAGGAGCTAAGGGAACATTTTGAAAACTATATTCAGCGGGTGTCAAATATTCACATTTACAATGCGACCCGTTCCATTGCCAAACGTTGTCAGTTATGTATCAACGAAAATGGCCGACAATTCGAGCACTTGCTGTGACTTTGTTATGTCATTTTTGTTTTATTGTTGTTTCTCTCATTTTATAGTTGTTATTTTTGTTTAGTTTATGTTTAGATAATAGTTATAAGTGTACCTATAATTAAACCTATTAAGTAAAGATAAATGGATAATCTAATTTATTTTTTTTTTAATCTTTTAGTCTAAGTTAGGTGCTTAACATAAAAATAATAATAGAAAACGAAGAGACCAATACTAAATATAACAATAAATAACATGGCCAACTGAAAAAATATCTATATCTATACATTTTTGCATTTTTCTTCATTTAGGCAAATAAAAAGTATCTATTATTATATATAGCTGAAAAGGTAAAAAAAAATGCTATTCAACGGGATGGCCAAATACAGGGTGTTCTATTTAAAAAAACCTATGTTTATGCAATATCGGAGAAACTGTGCGATTTGTAAAAAATCTGAGTACGCCAATGGCTTCCTAATAAAAAATGGAACAAATAATGTGCACACTTTTTTCTTGTAAATTGAATGACAACGGAGATAGAGAGGTTAATGTAAATGGGCCATTTTTCAAAAAAACCCTGTATATCTAAAACTAATCAAGTTAGCCAAGATCTTTTGGGACCAGCGAAGTAAACTCAAAAAAAGAGGACGGGACATCGATATCAGATTTTTTGTATCTATCACCGTTTTGGCTGTACCCTATAAAACTATCGAAAATCAACCACCCTGTACAATGCGCCACCGAAATTAGGAGCAATCATTTATTAGCAAGAAATAGGCCTTTAAAGAAAACAGTGCAATAATTACAATTTAAAATCTCGTTTTCTAATTTTACTGCAAACAGAATTGACAGTGTAAAAACATACTTTTACAATGTAACCAAAAAATCTAAAAAAATAACTAATTATTGTTGACCTGTCTTAAAAGACATGTTTATCAGTGGAGTTGAAAATAACTTTTAAACAAATTTTTTTATGCATTTACAAATGTAAATGCCTTTTTGTTGAAAAAAGTTTGCTTTGGAGATTGATGACACTTCATACAGGAAATTATTTGGATGGCACCCATGTAAAGCTGTAGCCCTAACCAAATATACAGGGTGTTTCAGGATTAAGTCGACAAACTTTAAGGAGATATTCCTCATAAAAAATAAGAAAAAAATCAGGTATAAATTTTTTTCCAGAGACGCTTCATTTTCGAAATATAGGGCGTTAAAGATGTTTTAAAAAATTCGAATTTTTTAAATAACTTCTAAATGAAGAAGGCTATTTAAGCCAAATTTTGCATGACACATCTTCTTATAAGATATCATTTTTCCATAGAAGTAGAAGTCCCGCAAGCAACCATTGGCGGAGTTATGGGGACTCAGACTCTTTAAATTATAAAAATATTAATACGGCCCTATTGAAAATAAAAAATGATGCTGTTTTTAGATGGAACAGTTTGTTTTTGACAAAAAGTGTACATTCACTTTTTTCCTAACTCATATGGTTTCATGGCAAAATTAATTTTTCGTAAGGGTGCTTCTGGATTCTGTCGATAAACTTTAAAATTAACCTCAACAAAAATTTTCGAGTAGGCTGCTGTTAGGAAATGTTAATTTGACGTTTTAAATGTTGTTTTGCGAATTGTTGCATAAATTATCCGTTAGATAAAGCGTTTAAACTAATAATAAAAATAAGTTTAATAATGCCGTCCATATTTTCGAACAATGAATATGCTGATATGGTCTTTGTATATGGTTTTTGTGATGAAAATGCCACGGCGGCACGCCGTGAATATACAGTAAGATTTCCTCATCGCAGACTACCAGCAAAGGAAAGATTTTCAACGACATTCACTCGTCTCAGAAAACTGGGTATTTATTTGGTCCTAAGAGAATCCACTTTCGGTAAGGGAACACAGTTTTCAGCATGAATTCCAATGTAACGTATGATTGGGTGTGTTGGACACCACTATAGTTGGTCCCTACTTCCTTCCGCATCGGTTAAATGCTGACATGTTTACCGAGTTCCTTGAAAATGGTTTTCAAGATCTGTTAGAAGATGTTCCGCTTAATACTCGAATGAACAGTTGGTTTCAACTAGATGGTTGTCCTGCCCATTTTGGTAGAGGGGGTGGTTAAACATTAATTATCCCAGGAAATGGATTGGTCGTGGAGGCCCTGCAACGTGGCCCGCACGTTCACCAGACTTGACACCGACGGATTATTTCGTTTGGGGTGCTGTTAAACAAAAAGTTTACGAGGTGCCAATTGATACCCTAGAAGATCTAAGACAGCGAATAGTCCAAGCGTGTCGAGAATTAACTCCAATTCAGTGTCGATCGGCCACTACTTCCATAATTAGAAGATGTGCTTGTCTACAGTCGGAGGCGCCCATTTTGAACAAAATATTTTTTAAATTTTTTATTCACTTTTCGCTTTGTCTAGGTATAATATTAATTGGTAATTTTTTGGTTGTTTCAATTTACAAATAAATTTTCATGTATTGTTTGCCATCTTATTTTATTTAAAAGTACACAATACAAGTAAATGAAGTGACTACAAACCGCCTGAAAAAAATTAGGAGCATTGCAAGGGTCTTTACGTTGTCGCATTACGACATAGTCACATTAGATGTTAGGTACTTAAATATTTCTATTGTTTTCAACATAATTTTTTTTCTAAAAAAAACACCCTATATCTCAAAAACAAAGCATCTCCTAAATAATTTTAATACTATTGGTTAAACCGAAGGGAAGGGAAGACAAAAAGGCTTATTTGACTCACACATACTCGGGACTAAGACCAATTTTAATAGGTATTATATTTTTTTCGGTTTTATGAGAAACGTATTCCTAAAGTTTATCGACAGAATCCAGAAGCACTCTTCCGAAAAATCAATTTTGCCATGAAATTATAAGAGTTAGGAAAAAAAGGGAATGTACACTTTTTGTCTATAACACACTGTTCTATCTAAAAACAGCATCATTTTTTATTTTCAGTAGGGCCGTATTAATTTTTTTTATAATTTAATGAGTCTGAGTCCCCATAACTCCGCCACTGGTTGCCTGCGGGACTTCTACTTCTATTGACAAATGATACCTTATAAGAAGGTATCATGCCAAATTTGGCTTAAATAGCCTTCTTCATTTAGAAGTTATTTAAAAATTCGAATTTTTTAAAAAATCTTTAACGCTTTATATTTCGAAAATGAAGCTACTCTGGAAAAAAATGTATACTTAATTTTTTTCTTTTTTTTTATGAGGAATATCTTAAAGTTTGTCGACTTAATCCTGAAACACCCTGTATACATTAAATACCGGTGGCAATATTTTCGTGACTCTGTACATATTTTTGGTAAGCATATTACTATGCTGCCAAAGTTACATAACGACAATTATGTTATTATCTTATTGGTTGTTGTAATGCTGGGCAAATACGAATTTGAATACGAATTAGACCGAAAAATATATATTTCACAAGCCACGGGAGGTAAATAATCGATCAATTAAAAGTGATATTCAAATTATTACCGTCCTTTAAACGTATAATATCAACACGTATGACATCATTCAGATGTCCGAAATGTATGTTAATTTTTTTTATCCATGCGGAACCATTAATAAATAATATTTGTACTTGTCCACCGGTTCACAATGATTTTCGGCCGACTAAATTCTAATTAGAGGATCTATTACATCACCGCCAGATTATTATAATTAGGAAAACAATGAGGTAACAGTTTAGGATATCGCAACTGCAAATATCACGTTATGTAACCGGTAGGTATACCTAAGTTTTATGAGGCTTGTAAATTTTCCGCTGGGTATTTAAAAACGTTATTTGTTTATGATACGTCGGAAGGAGTTTATTGTTCCACCGACTCCTCTTAGTTTTACGCGTGTTTTGAAATATGAAACCTGGGATTTTTCAAAACTACGCACGTTGACTACAAAAAGACAGAAATATACAGGGTGAAAATCCAGTATGGCACCCATAAGAAAACAAAACAATTTTAAATACTACACTAAAACTCTCCTAATAATGTCTAAGTCTATCTATTCCGTTTCCCGTTATTTCCGTTTTCGATTAAATAAATACGATCGAATATCAAAATCCTCAGTTTGGTCAGATCTGTCTTTGCCATGTCATTCGTCTTCAGATTTAGCAACCTTGCCCTAATTCAACTGACCTTATATCATTGAAAGTAATCAAGAAAAAAAAACGCGCAGTATTACAAAATTTTCATCTGGTGTACCATTTTGACGATGTATCTGCTGGGTTCTAGGAAACTGTAGGAAGTAGAAAGATGGCTAAAAGGAAAAATTTGGGACCATTCTATTAGTAAATTAACAGCACTTACTGACTTGTTTCAGCCCTTTTAGTTTCCTTTTTTACATGGATCTTTATTGCAACGTACTTAGTCTGTATTTTTCATGCGACATTTATGTTATCCGTAGCCTTCTGATCACGAATCCGGTGTCGGAATTGAGCTATCACATCACAGGAATTTCCTAACCTCAAAAAAGGTCAAAAATAGCAAAAGTTCACAAAAAGGTCCTAGGAAATAAACATAAAAAAGATTTTTTTAAAATCTGATCACGGATCCGCAATCAGATTTACAAAATTCGTTTTTAAAAAATGTATCTACTACTAATCTACTACTTAATCTACTTATGTACTTTATTACCTGAGATTAGGCAGCAAACCCGTTAATAGATCTTTTACAAAAAAAGAACAAGATATAGCCGAAAAAAGAAGGTTAAAACATGATTGGGTATTCAGGTTATAAAGTAAACAACAAAACTACAAAACAACAAAAATATTACAAACTGAATTTCGTAATTCTGACCTCGAATTCGTAATCAGCGATTCCGAAAACTCACATATACCAAATTTGACGCGAATGAGTTATTTTTTGAAAATTTGGTCGGCCATCTTGGATCCGCCGTCTTGAATTTAGCTAAATTTACCTCGGATTCGTGATCAGCGACCCCGAAAACCCCCGTATACCAAATTTGACACGAATCTGTTATTTTTTGAAAATTCGTGATATTTGACATTAAATGACCCGTTTTTTTTTGAGGTTAGAAAAAGAACCATCAATTCACGTTCGGCGGGGTCTTAACTATATAAATGAACATTTGAATAAGTATAGAATTTTTTTTTATATATTTTTCCTAGCACTTTTCCTGAATTATTGTTATTTTTTATCTGTTTTTTGAGGTTAGGAAATTCTTGTGATGTGATAGCTCAATTCTAACACCGGATTCGCTATCAGGAGGCAAAAATACTACGGATAACATATGTCGCATGAAGAGTATAGACAACTTTTTTTGTGTGTGGCTGTGTTATCAATGCTCTAACTAATCTAATCTAATCTAATTTTAACCCAATAACCTCGAACAAACTTTGGGTTTGAGCAGAGTATATAAAATGTATAGTTTCTTTAAATATACATACATCTCATGCCATTATTTTGGCCATACAGGAATATATCCTGTTCCAGTACACCAAAAGAGGTTCAAAATCAAAGTAAACAAAAGAGAAGATTTCAGTTTAGTTCCATTAGCATGGTTCTCACTGATTCTAAAGTCGACTTCAGATTTGTATTTGGCAAGTCAAAATACATAGGGATGATGTGGTGTACCTATAACTTTTAAGTTCTATATAAATTTTCTGTAATCATACACCGCCACAGAAGAAAGTGGTCTCTTCTGGAATGGGGGTTTAGAGATTTCAAACTTGTTTGTTTGAGTTGTTAGTGACTGGAAGAACATTATGATCCCATTTCATTTATCGTCTCAATGAATCATAACCCATAACCCTATTACCCCTAAACCCAGAATATGCGAGAGTCTAGATGTCTCGGGAACTCTGAGGAAACACGAGTCTCATATATCAGAAATCCAAGACGATATAATTCTGGGCCAACCCTGCCATCCCAATAATCTTCTATGAATTTATGGTCCGAACATGTATACTTTTATCATTAAGTCATCTGCGGATTTTCTCTTCTACATCTAGTATTTGAGAAACTTAGTAGTATCTCAAGTTTGACTTTTGGCGCGTTATTCTTTCTTTCATTTCATGATCCCAAGCTTTCTCATTCTCGCAAGACCTGTGCGAAGTCTCTCTTTTACATTTTCGATTTATTTTAGGTTATCAACTGTAAATTCATTCTACGACAGATTTTGTTATTTTAATGATTTTGGAAAGAAACCTCAGGCGACTTTTTAACACAAATTTGTAAGCCCCAAACAATAGATCTAGAGAAGCATAGGAGCACAACAGGACTATAGACTAAGTTTTTCAGAGTTTCGTATGTATGACCAACTCAGTCACGTAGTTTTGGATTCCTGAACTATGAGGTCCATTTCCTCAGCGTTTCGTGGTTCTACACCTTAGCACATCCCGTTTATGGCGTAACGGGTCTATAGGGTCATGAGGTTATGAAGCTATAGGGTTATGGTGCAATGTGATCATAAATTCCAGTTACTGACTGCTACAAGTTAGTTTAAATTTCGGAAAACCGCTTTGTGGAGGATTTTCCTGATGTTAGAGTCAAAACACACCCAATTCAGGAATTCTGTCTTTAGATTTGAATTTAGCACTATATGTGGCGCTGTATATAGCTCACCGTGTATATTTTTGTTTTTCAATCATTTGATTTACTAACTCAAGTTTGTTTATATTTATAGCTGTCAGGTAATCTTCTGAGCGACATGTGACGCAACATTTTAAATTAGTTTCCTGTTCACAATTACTTTTTTTTACGAAACGAATATCGACTCCGTAATACATTTTGCCGTAAACTGTAATTAAACATATTTGCTCACGAAATTATCACTCGACATTCGGCATTGGATAATGTCAAATTCTGTTCTCCTTGACAATATACGCAGCATTATTAATATTTTTGTTTACCTTATATCGAAATACACCCATGGCCATGGGTAATCGGTATGTATCGGTAATTCATAATCGATACCTTATAAAAGCGCTAGAACAAAAACGGCCTCCATCTAGAGGTAGATGAATTTTTATTGGTGGTCGGCGTTGCCAGTTCTCCACATCTTACCCTAATCTTGTGAAGACTCGAATGGCTTTTGTGATATTCAAGTGTAGAAATAGAGATGTAAAACTTATGAATTCCCTGTTTTTGTTACTGGAAATCCATCAAATTAAATTAGCAAAACTTAGCATAAAGTGATACTGAGGTCGCAGCAGCCGCCATCTCGTCTTAGGTTTATTAGGCCCATATATAGAGCTATGGGCCTACCAAGAAAAGGATATAATACTACACGTTTTAGTTTCATTAGGTTAGATATAACCAGCAGATTTTAATGTCATCCTGACGTCAAACCAAGAAGACAAATCATTAAAATTAAGGTTAAATAATAATGGGCCCAAAATTTAACCCTGAGGAACCTCAGATTATTCACTATATTGGATTGATGTAAAAGTCCTTAACAATGAACAAATTGTTGATTGTCGTGATGTGATTGAAATAGTTGACATAATTTATCACAACTTCATGATAAAGGCGATTGAAAGGCATATCAGTATAAATTATATCAACCTGGCTTTGATCATTAAAAGCCTCAGACATGTATTGAGTTGTCAGGAATAAATTGGTATTTGTGGATTTAGTCTTATTGACAGGGACTATATTATTCACACACATATAAAAGGGAGTGGATTACTGTTTCAAAAATTTGTGTCAAATTTGAGATGATTATAATTGAACGATAACTACGTCACATCTGTGTCAATTTTTCAATATCGGACATATCAGCGATAACTTCTAAGTATTTGGAAAAATACAGGTTCTAACATTTAGAGATAAAGATGCTTCGACGGGTTTCAAAATTTTGAGAGCATAGCAGATTCAAATATATTTTTAATATACAAAATATTAGAATGCCATAGTTGCATTTTTCAAACGGGTTCATTTCTTACTAAAAAGGACACAAGATTTTTTCTTGTTGCTAATGCAAAACTAGAATTTACCTGGACAATACTTGACAAAATTAATAATGATATGTAATTCGTTATTCTGAATCTTACAGTGCAAACGCTATACCTTCTCCTTAATACCATTTTCAGACATTTCAGTAGAAAATTGGAAACCAAATATGTTAATAAGTCACTACCTGTAGGTACTTTATTACATCTTTATATCATTTCGATATTTTTTATTTTATTTAAACAGATCTTCATTGATATTCCAGCAAATAGTCATCACGTGTTCATAATTACGCCTGAATTCAGTGTGAACTTATTTACGGACATTTGGCAACACTGCTGCTACTGTTTCGCGATGAACTGATATAGACATCACATGTACTTACACGCATATATAAACAGGAGATAATATACTGCGCTGCTTACAGCGAAAAAGGACACTAATAATTTAATTGAAAGATACGTATACTAGTTAATTTTTTGCAATCAATAACATTAGCTCATTTGGAGAGAAGTTGTAACGTCTACTTTCTTTTTTAAAGGAAAATTGTGACGAATAACGAATTTTGGTCAGATGATAATGTAAATAATAAATAATTATTAGTTATTTTTGTATCTAGTGCGCGAAATGCTACTTTGGTGATCGAGAATTGAAAAATTATTCGAAACCACCAAAGTAGTTCGCGTACGAGATGCAAACAATATTTTTTCTACAAACGTCAAAATCTATATCTTAAAAATATTATAAATATGTAAAATGCCTAATTTATTATAGAAAATAGTGTTGAGCTGGCTTAAAATGTCTTTCCTAATCAAATTTTCACTATTACTATGGAAACAAAGTGGCTGTTGTTGACAACAATAATAATTATTTTAAAGAATGAAATACAAAACTCTTATTAATTTACATACAGTGTGCGAAATACTTCGCACCCTAGTGAGCGAAGTATTTCGCGCACGTTGTCATGGTAACGTAAGAATCCGAAAAAAAGTATCACTTCGCATATTGTTGTCAATGCGCAAACCTTGTCATTTTTTGACGTTTGTAGAAAAAATATATTATGTCCTTATGGCGTTACATATACAGGGTGATTCACAAACGGTGACTAAAAATGAAATCTCCTATTCTTTGGTGAATTTTAAGGGGAGTCTTTCGTATAAGGACGCTTCACACACAGCAGCCTTATGGATATGGATCCCCGGTGGATCTCTCACAAATTTTGGGAATTAACTCTTCAGGGCATCCTGATCATAAGATCAAAAGTTCTCATGGGCACAAAACCCGGAAACCGCTCCTAACCCCCCAAAGGTCAGGGGATTCATTCGGCTCATTATACCATACCACCAAAAAAGTATCAGACCCACACAGGCAATATATGGTTTCCGGTGTATTTTTGAGCGCTGGACACGTCGTCATTTTTGCTCTAGCACGTATCAGTCTGCAGCAAATCGCTGTAGAAGCTTTAGAAAAGTTAAGAAAGAACATTTTGGCCTCTGATTCACATGCGATGTGTGGTTTCCGGTGTATTTTTGCACGCTGAGCACGATTCAAATGTACTTCAATTACCTTAAGCCTTCAACTAATCGCTGAAGAAGCTTCAGTAAGGTGAAGAAAGAACACCATGGTTCTTGTGTTTGTCTTGTGTGTGAATTTACATATCGCATGTGAATTACAGAACACAATATCCTTTCTTCAGTTTTTGCAGCTTCTTCAGTTATTAGTTGAAGACTTAAGGTAATTGAAGCACATTTAGTAGCAGTAAAACTCGCTCCATTTTACATTCAAGACTATTTAGAAGGTGATGGGGGTTTGGAAATGGATCAAAAGCTGAATGAATCTGTTTTTATGCGCGTAAGAGTTAAATCCAGGTTTCGCCGTACAACTACCCATCAAGTGTTTATTGCATATCATGCAGAGGAAGAAGCTATCGAAGAAGACGAGGAACTTATTATTGGATATTACTGCACATGCCAGTCTGGTGCAAGAACATTGGGAAGTTGTTGCCACGTAGCATGTGTCTTGTGGTACCTACATGGGATATGCTAGGCATCAACCTCATATTAAATATCCTGGTAAAGTATTGCTTGAAGTGATAAATAATTCAAGATAAATTTGATTTTAAATATATGAAAGAATTAAAAATGGCAATAAATACACAAAAAAATCACAGACAGATATTGACAGATACAGACAGACGTATACAAAGCCAGACGCAGACTCAGGCAGACGTACACACAGACAGACGCAGACATATGGGACCAGAAACTCATTACGTCCATGTCGTTGATCCTGGGTAACGCAGAAAATGGGTAACATTTTTGATATGAATCCGCATTTAGAGTTGAAGTAAATTCTTCCGTTTTCAGCAAAACGCTGAAGAACCTGGTGTTCTTTCTTCAGCGATTTGCTGAAGACTGATAGAGCAAAATGATGACGTATTCGTGTCCAGCGCTCAAAAATAACCGGAAACTATACAGGGTGGCACAAAAGTATGGAAACCCCTGAATAACTCGCCAGGAGAGCATTTTCATGAAAAATGATAAATACAAATGTTTTAGGATTTTTCCCTGGCTATTCAATGTATTCGACCTTGACGTTGACCTTCGAGGTCATTTCGAGGTAAAAATTGTTTTTTCAAATGGGAACCCCTATTTTTTATTGCGGATTTGGAAAGAGTAACGTCATTGTCAAAGTAATAGTCAATACCATATTTGGACGTAAAACCTGCTCTTTCCAAATCCGCAATAAAAAATAGGGGTTCCCATTTGAAAAAATTATTTTGACCTTGAAATGACGTTGAACGTCGAATACAAGGGCGCCATTGAATAGCCAGGGAAAAATCCTAAAACTTTTGTATTTATCATTTTTCAAGAAAATGCACTCCTGACGAGTTACTCAGGGGTTTCCATACTTTTGTGCCACCCTGTATATTGCATGTGTGGGTCTGATACTTTTTTTGGTGGTGTGGTATAATGAGCTGAATGCACAGTGCGGGTTTTGTGCACATGAGAACTTTTGATCAGGATGCTCTGAAGAGTTCATTCCCAAAATTTGAGAGAGATCCACTGGGATCCATTCCCATAAAGTTTATGAGGGGTCCTTTCAACCACTTCCGCTAAACTTACGACTTTGAAATTTCGCATGTTTGTTCAGTTTTGATGACAATACACTGGAATGATAGAAATAACCTGATGCTGCAGCCAGGATTGTCGCCTCACGAGGGCACTCCTCACGGTTAGTAGCAGAGGTGTTACTTGAAATGGATAGATTGAAGAATATTTTTAACTAAAAAGGTATACCCACACTGTTGTGTAAACCCCAAACTCACAAAAGCGTTGAATATGTCTACTGTGTAAAAATGTCATCACCAAAGTATGATAAATAGACATACATACTACCTATAATCAGTATGTTCATGTTCTTATGCGATTTAAAAGCTTGCCGCTTAATTTTCTTAACTTACCCCTTAAAATAAAAATTCCAATTAGGAATAAACCTCCCGTCAATCTTTTAAATCTATCATACTTTTGCTGATGACACTTCTGTAGAGCAGCTATATTCAACCCTCTTGTGGGTTTGGGGTTTACACAACATTATGGATTTTATAAACTCCTTGGTTTATCTTTTCTTTTTAGTACATTTAATCTTTATCTTTTTACTTTTCATTTATTTTTTTATATTATTTTTTCAGGAGGATTTCTGCAGGAAGCTCTGTATAGATAGTAGAAGCAGCATTCGAAGATGTATGTTCCTTGTACCTAGACGTTGAATAAATCGTCTGGGGCTGGGAGTATATTTTTGTTGTTGCTTCAATCAACATGGCCAAAAGGAAACGTAGCGCACAAATTCGTATCAAGAAACCAAATTCATTTTTTCCCTGGTGAAAATGCATTTTTGTTTCTCTTTTGTTGCGTACCGACGAGTACTTTTTTGTTAAGCAAGAATAAAAGTACCAGTTTAAATTAAATTTAAAGGAAAATAGGATTTTTGTTGAATTTTTTGCTCCATTTTTTGTCAATTTTTTAACAAAAAATTTCCTGTGGCTCCGGATTAGAATTTTAAATAAAATACAGTGTTTTTTTTTAATGAATAAAAAAAACTCTCATTCCGGTCTTTTCCAGAATTATTTCCAAATTACTTGGACTAGTTTATTTGAATTTCATGATTTTAACGAATTGTTACTGTTTTAGTATGCTTGTAAACGAAAAATTAATGATATTTCGCTATTGAAATAAAACAGAAGTGAAGCCAAAGCAAAATTTATTAAAAAACATTTTTGCAATATCTCTTTACATTGGTAAACACATACATTGTACATTGGTGTTATATTGATAACACAACTTATGACATTGTAATAATTGATCCTTCGATCGAAGTCATGCTAACCCTTCGGTTAGCATGACTTCGATCAAAGATACAGTGCGAATGCGACACACGCCGTCTTTCCGTCATTTCTCGCCTTGTTGTGGTGGTTCTGATTACGCAACATATTTCATCGCCTTCGTGGCGATAATATGTTTCGACTCTCTCGAAGGAATTCTGTAAAATGAAAAAAAAAAAGGATTGTTATGGATTGTTGTTTTGTATTACACAATAAAATTATTACCGATTTAGACCATGCACTGTGTTTTTATTGAGACAGCCCTGTATAATTTTTATAAGTATTATTTGGTTCATGTCAAATTTGACATGTAGTAGTAAAAGAATATGCCAATCTGATGGCATCAATTGCATTGTTGCAAGACCCTTATTTTTGCTGACATCAATTTTGCCATGAAATTTTATTAAAATAAGTTTTCTCTATCTCTTAAAATAAAAAAGTTAGACGGCCCTAAATTGTCGGTACTTTTTCCGTTTTTTTTATGATTACTCACAAGGTTGGCCATGGATCTCAAATTTGTTTTACGAGCACACAGATCTCAAAAAATGCGACAAAAAAACACAGATTTTTGACGTGCGCCGTATATTAAGCGAAATCCATATGAATATGAGTGGCCCTCTTATAGTAGACAGCCTGTATGTACTCCAAAAATGTATATTTTCAGTGAAGTACCATGTATATTATTGCTTATTTCTTACAATTACAACAATATAGCGTTTGATCTATGGGTCTATCTCGAATTATAAAGAGATATACCCAAATAAGCATATGTTAGAAAAAACTATCATAGACAACCAAGTCGCTTCTAATAATATTCTTTCAATATATCTTTTTAACAAGCGTAATATACATATTTTTAAAAAATAACAAAATTTAATCTAAAAATTCCAACAAATGTAATCAATGTTCTTCGATACCAAAAATCTAATGTATGTAAAACAGTAGACAACTGATGATTTTGCGCGGAACAACTACTCTATGTTTGAATTTGTATAAATTAAGTTAATACCATCAAAACAGATAAAAAATGGTCTTATTACGTCTTCAGTAAGATATTAAATTTTATTAAATTGATACATCTACACCACTTAGGTGCCACAGTTATGAAATTACTTCCGTCTAATATTTGGAAGAAATATAAATTTCGAAGAATTAAATTTAGGTTGCAAAAAGTTAAATTAAAACGTATTTAAACATTACAAAAGTGCGGGCAGCGATATTTGTTGTTAAAATTTATCTAAGTAAAAAATGGTAAAAAATTACTACCATTTGAATTTCATTCAATACACTAAAAAAAAAAACGAAAAACAAAAACAAAGAAAACTAGTACACCAGAGGCGTTACTAGGATTTTTTGTTTTTTTTTGGATTACCAATATTTTCAAAATTATACTCTACGACTACATATGAAGGGTCAAATAAATTTCAGTAGTAATATAGGGTTTTCTGTATGATTGAATTATTTACTGGAGACGGCAATAGAGTAAAAACATTAATGAAAATTACATAGGTACTCTTTCCATACAAGCTCTCATCAGTTATTTTGTATTTTAAGTTTTAATACATTAAAAAATCTGTTGGTCACAATACAATTACAGGATGAAATTACAGTGCTTGTCCAAATTTAAAAAAAATAATTTTTTTTCTCGTTAAATTCAGAGATTTCTCAAGCGATTTTATTCTAATCGATATGTCAAGTTAAATAACACGAATATTACATAATTTGTGTCCTACTTCTTGACACAGCCCCTTTTTAAGTAATTGTCAAAGTATATACTGTTGCGGAGCCTAACTGATGAATGGAGTCTGTGACTTAACAACTTGCATTTAGAAGATTCGCCCAAAAATGCACCACCTGATTAATTTATTTTTAATAACTTGGAGTATTACCTTGTGAGTGAAATTATTCTTTGCACGTGGTGAATCCTCGATCTATAGTTTCCAGGCGGGCCATTGGTAGATCGGAATTGACGACATCCATCATCACAGTGCACATATTCATGGACCATTATATCGTTCGGAAGAGATCGGATAGATTGTACGCTATCTGTGGCTGCTGTTTTCATACCGTTTTTTTATTAATCTGTTCATTCCTAAAATAGAAAATAAATTGGTTAAGATTCAAGTAGCTATAAGCTATGTAATCAAGTGGTACTTTTAAATATGCGTCAGTTGACCCCCTTTGCCTTTATATTTTTTTAAAGAAGAAGCCACTGGAAGGGGGATCTGGCTACGATCATCCCTAAACCGTACTTAAAGTGTTTCTGCTCGGCAAATTTTTCAACAAATGACCAATTTTGCCTTATAATAATATAAGATTTGACGGGTGTACCGCTAATGGTAAGGAAGATATAGCTATAACGATTTTAGACACATTGGTAGGTCGACTTTGTACAATTCGTGACCCTGTCACCTGTACGGTTAGACAAAATGGAGCGCTATACGACAAAATGAAAAAAAAGTTACAGGTACTTATTTGAAATTTTTTTACCTAAAACATTCAAATGCTTATAAATTACCAAAAAAATTAGGAAAATTAAAAATGTTCGGCTCACTACCTCAATGATTTAGCATGGATTGCACCGTATACAAGCTCAACCGTCCACCGTGCGAGTCTAGGGCCAGTTAACCGCTGCCCTTAAGAATCCCAGCAGCAGCGTCTTCGGATGGTCCGCGAGGGCAGATGCGGCTGGCGGCCTGCGCTGGGTAAGTGCGGCCTATCGGTTTTTTACAGCCGTTTGTCGGCCGGCGAATCGCGACCGATGGCTGATTACAGACCACCACGCATCACCTGCTGATCGGCCACATATATTTACATTAATGCCGCGCTGTCTCGACCTAGTCGATGCCGATACCGCGCGAGGGATAATAAGGCGATTGATTGCGAAAGTGAAAATCGTACAGCCCCCATACTTACGCGCTGCATTCGCGGTTGAGTGAGGAAACTGGGTTGAGAAAAAAAATAGGTAGCAGGAAGCGATGACAGATAAAGACTTAATAAAGACATTATTTTTTTAAATACGAACTTTATTCATAAAATGTATAAATACAGACTGACAAGCAAACAAACAGGTGTGCATTCGTAAATTTTTTCCTAATTTTTTTTCACCTCGTAAAATGACCTTGAACATGAGGCGATAGAGGTCAACCGACATCGGATTCAGACTCACCGACCCAATAAACCTGTGTATGAATTTTTTCAAATTTTTTCCACCACCTTTTCTTAGTTTGACCTTCAAATAACATTGAACCTGACGTGATAGAGTTTAACCGATCTTGGCATCAGAATCAGTGACCCCAGAAACCCATGAGTACCCAGGTAGCATCCGGTGTTTTTTTTAAAACTAAATGTTGACCTGTGTTATCATTTTGGTTCAGTAGAGCTCGCGGATGATAAATTGCACTCAACCCCCGAGGAACGTATTCATAAACTATATTTGAACGCGTTTTTATGTAAAATAATACAGGGCGTCTCAATAAGACACGAACTCTTGTATAACTCTTCAGGATTAAGTCCTATCAAAATAAGTTTCAGAAAAAAGGTGTGGAATATTGTGAAATATATTGGTGACTTTGGATAAGACCTTGACATAAATTTCAAGGTCAAATCAAATTCAAGGTCAACTATAGAACAATTTTTCGTGTGCCTTTGCAGGCCGTTTGCATTTCAAGCACGTATTTCTTGAATAAGTCGACAAAAATGATCCAAGTAAAATTTGTAAAGTCAAACTAAGGTCAACTTAACAATCAAACAATGAAATACGGTAATTCTTATGCCAGCAGCTCATACATCTCCAAATTTTAGATCGGAAAAAGGAATTAAAAAATTTTTCTGATATGTCTTGTTAGCTCAAATTTGTTTGACCTCTAAATGATCTGTAAGGACATACAGGAAATATATTCATACACCAGATTTGGACGTAAAAAATTCGCGCCCTATCGACTGCTGGCATAGAAATAGAATATACAACTTGACCTTGGTTTGACTTTGACACTTAAGGTCAAAGTCAAAACATCGACATATCGATTTCCTGATATCATACAACTTTTACTTGAAACTTTTTTTGATAGGATAAGTTATCAAGTTACCTAGGGAGCTCCGGTCTTTTTGGAACAACCCCTGTATGTATCAAGGGTGTCAACTAACCGTTTATTTTTTATCGTTTTCAAAACTGATACTAGGTAGTACAAAATAATGAAGAGTAGAACCTGCGATATAGTTGCATTTAACGCCCGAAAAATTTAACTTTAACGTGAATACATTTTGTTATCAACCTATGGACGACAATTTCATTTATTTTAGTGAATTGAATACATAAAACATTTGATCTGATGAAATGATCGTAAACATATAAATCCGTACAATATTTGTTGAGATAAAATTCCAAGAAAAAATTAAGCCAATAAAGTTCCGTTGTCGGAACTACTGCAACAATTTACCGTAGCAGGGGAGTGCCTTGACATTTTCTGCCAATGTCTTTCTACCTCAGGTGTCAAATGCGGTTAATTCCAAGAAAGTGACGCAGGGTCAGTAAACATAAAAATAGTTTTTAGAACTCGTTAAAATTATAAAGAAAACAGTTTTATTTTTGTCGTCCAACTCGGAAGTTTTGTGTCAACATTCACTTAATTTTTAGGAACTAACTTGACGTCAGTCGGCACGAGGAGTTCCATCGCTAGGCTTGTAATTATCGAAGCGCTAGGCAACACTGATTTGGATAACGCGCCGCTCGTTTTCGGTAATTTTGTTGCGCTCGTAAAATCCGTACATAAAATGATACGATCCGCTGATAGAGACGTAGAACGTTGTTCGGTCGTAGTGCTGCATTGATTTTCCGAATTCAAGGTCGGTTTCTCACAGAATCCAGGTAAAATATTTGAGAGCATCTTTTGATTTTATTCATTGTAGTTTTGGTTTGGAAAGAGAAACACCGCGAGGGTATTTTTAAGGAAGAGAGAACGATGGGCGATGGCGCGCAGTGGGAAATGGCAAATTGCTCACATCAGCTAGAATTAAATTACGGTTAGGCTAGACAGAGTTCACAAATTGGCATACTATTATTTGATAATGGCACCAAAAAAAATTTGCAGGGTTTAGCTTTAGCAGATAATTATGTACAAAAGTTGATGACCTTAATGGATAAAAATATATAATAATATATTTACAGGGTTCGAGAAATACACAGAAACTGTTTCGTTCCTGTGACGAGCATGATATATTTCTATAACTTCCAATCATGGAATTATAAACTTAAACTTATACAGGGTGTTCAAAAAGTTCGGAAACCCCCTCTATCTCAGAGAATACTGCTCAAACAAAAAAAAATGATTAGGACAAAAGTAGCATGGTTTTGAGTGAACAATCCAACGGTGACCTTGACCATGACCTTGAAGGTCATTCAGAGGTCAAGTTGAAAATTTTAAATGGAACTGTATACTTTTGACCGCGGAAATGGTAAGAGCGGAAAATTTTACGTTCGACTGTGACCTTCGCCATGACCTTGACTTTCAAGGTCATTTAGAGGTCAACCTGAAAATTTTAAATAGAATCGTATGTTTTTGACGCCGGAAATGGAAAAAATGGAAAATTTTACGTTCGGATATAACCTTGACCATGACCTTCAATGTCGTTTACAGGCCAAGTCCATTTTTAAGAAATGACTTGATTGAATGAATGAATTCTTCGCTCTTTTAATTTCCGGAATCAAAAGCAGGTATACGGTTCCATTTAAAATTTTCAACTTGACCTCTAAATGACCTTGAAGGTCATGGTCAAGGTCACCGTTGAATTTTTCACTCAAAATCCTGTAACTTTTTTGGAGGGGGGGTACAAACTTTTTCAACACCCTGCATATTTTTTAACGGAATGGAATATAAATGTTCTTACATTTCTTAAATATACCCAACAATAGTATTTTAAATGGACCACATAGCATTTGGACAATTTTTCTTAAAGGTGTTTTATAAGCCCATGTCATAACATAACATAAGCCACTTGTTTTCGAGAAACATGGTGTTGGAATCTTGAAAAATATATATCATATACATATTTATTCAAATATATCTAATCTATCAACATTGCACCACTGGTACAGTCTTCCGATCTGAACTGAAGGCCAAAGAGCTAGGCAGTATGTACTAGGTTCGGTCGTTATGCAGCAACTCGGCATTGAAATATTTAAAAAATTTCTTTCCATATACAGGTCTGGTCTAATTAAACGTGGAGGTGGTAGAAATGTATACGCTCAGTTGAAAAGTGCGTGCGGGCAAACGGCGCACAAACACAGCCGCACTGAGCAACAGGCCATAAATTTTAGTTGTTGACAAATTGCCTAGCAGTGCAGTGCAGCAATCCTATCGAGTTGGTTTGGGTGACGAACTCATTACATTTTATTGCTAGGCGTTTTTATGCATGTTCAACTGACTTCTGAAAGCCTAAACTGGTAACAAAAAATCCCTAAATCTTGGCGTCATCAATATTAATGATTCGTTTACAACAAACAGTAACAAATCGTTACGCCTACGCTCGAGATAATGCGATCGATGATTGGTTGAATAGAATCTCGTGAAAAATTACACCAATCACAACAGGTGAAACAGAATGTTATGGTTTTAATGTAATCTTCATCTTATTGCTTTAATAATTTTTCACTAAGCTAAAAAAAGAGTATGTTTATTTATCTATCACTGTTTAACCTGTACCACCTCTGCTGTTTACTACTGCGTCTTTTTCAAAGGGGTGTTTATACACCATAATAATCATATACTTCCTTGAGGAGCGCAAAATTTAATAATTAAAATATTCCAACTTGCTGTGCCACATCAATAACGTCGGATGCGGATAACACACAAACGAGCGATTTCTATTCCAGTGGAAAATCCAAGGGGTTATGGCGCCGGAGACCGTAATGGGAAGTCAGGAGGAGTTGGAGAAATAGCTGTTTTATCTCCAAGGGATCGGATCCGGTGTAACATCAAGGCCATGCAAACCTTTTCACCTCTTTAGATATTAATGCCCGTATCGAGCTCCTTCCCAAGAATGCTCCGGGTTACACCTGCGTCCTTTTGTTTCGAGAAAAAATACGTCGACGCGCGGAGAAGTGACCATTCTCTGGTCGACGGAATGAGTTTGAGTTTGTTACCAATAGAACTAAACTGAGAAGGCTACATACAGGGTCGTACACGATACATTCTACCCTCCTTTATCTTTTTTGTTGTAATAGTGGTAAAAATCAAAGTTTTAGGAAACAATATACCTTCAAGGAACAACTGAGAGTTGTATTTCAAAGTTATAAACAAAACAGTTTTTAAATACAACTAATATCTGACGTTCTTACGATTTTTCTTTTTCCAAGGTCAATATACAGTATGATGCAAATGTATGGAATAAATTCATTATTTCAAAAATGGACGACTTTTATCCCGGTGAAAATAGACATTCAAGGTTACAATAATTCGCATAAAGCTGAAAATTGGTACGAATGTTGGGAACACCATTATAAATGAAATGTGAAAAGTCCCCATGGATCTCATATCTGCAAAAAAAATTATTCAAGGTCAAAGTTCGCACATATGGGTTTTTTGCATTTTTCAGCCAAACAGTAAGTTTTATCATAAAAATAGGTCAGACAAAAATTGTAGATCATGCAATTATCTATAAAAATTGTTATACTTTTTTCCTAAGAATTTTTGCAGATGTGGGATCGATGGGGACTGTTGACATTTCATTTATAATGGTGTTCCCAATTCGTACCAATCTTCAGCTTTATGCGAATTACTTATTGTAAGATTACCCTTATTTTTTAATCTAGTTTGACCGGGTTATTTTGAAAAATAAAACTAAAACACGTCAATTTTAAATGGAAGGCCATCTTGTGGTATACCGGGTGTCCCAGACCAGCCGTCCACCCCTTCTATCCAAAGTACATGGTTACGTGAAAAATAGTTCAACTGGAAGTTACTGGTCTGCCGGTTGAAGGTTATTTTCAAGGTTATTTCGAGGTCAACTTAATTTTTTTAAATAGAAACCCTTATTTTCAACCCCAGATTTGGAAAGAGCGCAAAATTCTACGTTTAGATTATGTATCATGTGTGGGGTCCATTTGACCCCCTAAGGTCACGTGAAGGTTATTATTTTTTACTGAATTCGTCCATCCAAATGACTCCGCAAAGTTAAGGTTTAGCGAAAAATGTGTTAGATAAACGTTGCAAAATTTTGAAGTGACATGTTTCGATGACTTTTACATGCGACATTAAAACAAATTTAGAAGACTTTTGCAGAAATGGTGTACACCAATGAAGAAGCGCACGACATGTTACAAGTTGACCTTGAAAATTGTTTCCCCACATCAAAGTCAAAGTACAGATGCCACTTTTTCTTTTCTTTTTAGTACTCTAATATCTATTATGAGGATTTTCTTGAAACGTCAAGTTTTTTGACCTCAGGAATTGATTTCTTTCCACTTTTGGGGAGATCTCTAATTTGGCCCATTTTTCAAAACTTTTTCTCAATTTTACTCTATTATTGATTGAGAAACGGGTTCTCGAATGGGATATTTAGCATTAAATAAATTACCAACTTCTGTCTGAGCCCTTACTTTATCTCCACCATATACTGAATTATACTAATTTAATTTAATTTTATGGCTGTTTCACTCCTGTCAAATTGAACCAAACAAATAGTAAATGTGACAAGAGAGTGTTTTATAATTAATGCTCGGGGTTTTCGCCGGCTAGTCATAGGCGTGTTCGTCGTAAACAAATAAATAAATAAACAGGTAGGTATAAATAAAAATAAATTTTGCATACTTTATAAGCGGAAGGTCGTTGTTTACCCCTTCACGAGTTCCACATTATTAGATTATCAAAACACGTATACACGAAGCAAACGCGAAGCCAATAACTGCCGTTGTTACCGGTTTCGTACGGTGCGCTGTAGCGAAAGGCCGACGCGACGGCTATGATCATCCGACCGCGTCCCGAGCTTTATTTATAATGTAGTACTTTTATCAGTCAATGTATTTTTTTCTGAATCAATAAAAATAGTAGTAAACACTACAATGTTTCATTTACAGTAGCGCCTCATAGCGATAGTTCAATAAATGAACATGGATTGTAATTTCATTCTACTTAAGTGAATTCATAATTTTGGTTGATCCTATAGAAATAAATAATCAAATAACTATACCGTTGCATAGACCATTAAGAGACCTTTCAAATGAGTTGTCTCATGACCTCTGTTTGTATTTAAAGAAATCACAAGATGACCTTCCAAAATTTAAAATTGACGCGATTTAGAATTTTTTTCAAAAGTCGTTCATTTTTGAAATAATGAATTTATTCCATAAATCCTTTCCTATAATCACATCAGTATTCATATTTCGCACTATTTTCTTTTCATTTTTATTTAAAAAAAATGTTTTACTGTCAGTATGTTGGTAGGGTCATCATAAATACAGTATGTAAAACTGTTGAAAAAATTAAGCACTCTCTTGGGTTTATTTTTCGAAAAACAATAAACACCTTAAATGTATTCTGTATTCAAATAATACCGAAAAGGCTACTTATTTTCATATACCTACTACAATGTTAGGTTTGTTAATATTTTCTACTTTTTATCATATTATTGAGAAAGGATTACCAAAATTGCAGAATAAAACACATACAGCTTTTCTCACAACGTATTTACTTTGTATTTATTTCATTTACATGCTACTTGCGAGATTACACGTCACATCTCACACCACGTCAGTTTGACGAGCGTTCTGCCTAATAGGTCGTGTTAGTGACCTTTGAAAATTGGAATGATAATTGCCATGCCTCGAGATACAAAGATAAGGTTCCATAAGGAGCGCTAAGTGATTTATGTAAGGAATTCCATAAATTCGACGTTTGAGGCCATTTTCACAGCAGTAACTAAAAGACGTCCTGGCATTTTGATCCATACTGAACTGATAGTGCACATGGACGTTCAAAAGGTCTTTAATGCTTCTTAGATAGTAAACCGTAAAGCGGTACCGTTTTGTCCCACATCGTTTACATTATTGACGTTTTGATTTACCAAGTATCACGAAATATTGCAACCTAACGTCGTTACCTACAGTATGTAAGCGATGTTGTAGAGCAGATTTGAAGAAATATCTGTTTCCTTTAATCATTTATAAGGATTAGATGATATGAACATGGAACAGAAAACACATTTTTTAAGCAATTATTGAAATTTTTTACAGTTAGTTAGTTAGACTAATTAACTAACTTGTATTAGAATACAAATATTGTAGATCTCTCAAATCTAGTTCCATAATTTTAAAAGAGAAAAAAAAAATCATTCTAAATATTGAAAAATGAGCTATCAAATATGAAATATAATACAACCATGTTTTTAAAATATTTTAAAAGAACAATTGAAGATACTTAGTTGTCTTATAGCAATTACTTGCTTGCCAAGTAGTATCTCCTTTTACAGTATTTTGATAGACTGTGTCCCGTCAAATTTTTTCTAATTCTTTTTCTTCTGATATTGTACCTAATATTCACGAGTCCAAAAAAAAAAAACAAAATTGAAAATATCCAATTGTTGAAAAATTAGGGCAAATTTGCATCTGTTGACGGTTCTTCTAACATAGCATCGCATGGGTTTTAGAGCTGCAGCAAATATTAAAATCCAAGACTTATCTTGTCTTATTCGAGACGTCTTATTTGAAAATGATGTTGAAATTATTTAAATTTTTCTGGAATTTTATTACGTATATGATACATTCCATGTCAAATCACTGTGGTCGTGACTTGACAATTTTTAATTTTCGTAATTTTTTGGTATTATTTAGCACCTATTTAAAGTAGCTTTCATGAGTTTTTCAAATTTTTATTTCAACCTCTTAGTTGTATTTCAATATTTTGGGTAAAAAATTTTCAAATACCTGTATCTTGGCAAAAACTAAAGATACCTAAACCTTTTTTTCATTTTGTTCCTTTTGGAATATTTTATAAAAAAAATATACAGGGTGATTCACAAACTGTGACCAAAAATGAAACCTCCCATTTTTTGGTGAATTTCAAGGGGGTCTTTCTTATAAGGTTTTTATCTAGGACGCTTCTTTAAAAAGATACAGGGTGTTAATCCAAAATCTGAGGCCTTTTCCTAACATTTAGATATTCCAGTGGCGGAGATACAGGGTATCAGCGGTATATTTTTCTAAATAAAATAATACGCCACTGCCTTACGGTAACAATAATGATATTTTCGAATTCGTCTTCTCTCTCTATAAATTACTACTCTCTAAAGTTTTCCGAAAAAAGACTAATTTTCGAGTAAAACTTAATAAACCAACTGAAAACACCGGATCTCAACCCATTGGATTTCTTCTTGTGGGGTGCTGTTAAACGACGTATAGTGAACAAATTAATACACCTGAGCAATAAGAAGAAAGAATAAATAATGCTTTTCATCAGATTTAAGCAACAATAAATTTCAGACAAATTAACATTTGTCGTGTTTGTGGAAATGGAGGTATTTTTGAGCATTTACTCAAATAAAATCAATAACATTTTGACTAATGTTAGTCATAATGTAATCTTTAGTAAATTTTAAGGGGAGTCTTTCGTATCAAATTTTTATCTAAGACGTTTCGTTAAGAAGATACAGGGTGTTAAACTTAAAAAAAATATTTTAAATTTTTTTAAATAATTTAAAAACTAGTATGTGAAATAATTTGAAATTGGACTCATGTATTTACGTAAACATTGCCCAAAATTTGAGGCCTTTTTCTAAAATTTAGGTGCTCCAGTAGCGGAGATACAGGGTGTCGGTAGCATATTTTTCTAAATAAAATAGTACCCCACTGCTTTACGGTAATAATCATGATATTTTCGGATCCGTCTTTCAGTTTTGTACAAATTATTAATCTCTTATGTTTCTCTAAAAAAGCATGACTTTCGAGTAAAATTTAAAAAACGAACTGAAAATAATTAATAACATTAATCATTCGGTTAGTTAATCGAATAAAGAAATTAGTAACATTAGTCATAATGTTATTGATTTTATTTGAGTAAATGCTCAAAAATACCTCCATTTCCACAAACACGACAAATGTTAATTTGTCTGAAATTTATTGTTGCTTAAATCTGATGAAAAGCATTATTTATTCTTTCTTCTTATTGCTCAGGTGTATTAATTTGTTCACTATACGTCGTTTAACAGCACCCCACAAGAAGAAATCCAATGGGTTGAGATCCGGTGTTTTCAGTTGGTTTATTAAATTTTACTCGAAAATTAGGCTTTTTTCGGAAAACTTTAGAGAGTAGTAATTTGTAGGGAGAGAAGACGAATTCGAAAATATCATTATTGTTACCGTAACGCAGTGGCGTATTATTTTATTTAGAAAAATATACCGCTGATACCCTGTATCTCCGCCACTGGAATATCTAAATGTTAAGAAAAGGCCTCAGATTTTGGATTAACACCCTGTATCTTTTTAACGAAGCGTCCTAGATAAAAACCTTATAAGAAAGACCCCCTTGAAATTCACCAAAAAATGGGAGGTTTCATTTTTGGTCACCATTTGTGAATCACCCTGTATAAAAATAATACATTTTTAGTTTTTTTGTTTTTTGATTTTTAAACCAAAAAAGTACTTTCTGAAAAAGAGTGGCGTGTTTATTTTCGAAAAATTCTCAAAAAATCATCTTTTAATATACAAATTTATGAGACAGGTTGTAGAGTGCGATCTTTTCTATTCTATTTTTATTTTCCAAATGGGTAGGTACTAAATAATACCAAAAAATCAGGAAAATTAAAAATGGTCGAGTTACCACCTCAGTGATTTGGCATAGAATGCCCCATATGTAGAGTTTTGGCCAAAATCATCTTCCCTTTACTAGAATTTGGCAGTTACTAGGTTCCATTGAATATCCTGTATCTGTCTTGTTCTCCAGAACTGTTGATTTTTGTTCGTTGTTATTCCTTAGGTGACATTATGTTCTTCTAGGCTCACGCTAGCATGTCTCCTATTTGTCCAATGTACACTTCCTTATATTACAATATATTATTTTTTAAGAGGCAGACTTTCTTATTAATACATCCTTACATGTGGAGTAGATAAATCGTTGCCAGAAATTCCTCCATCCCTTGAACTTGTAAATACACATGCAAAATGCCAAGAGTTGACCATTGTTGAGCAAGTTCTTTGTCCAAGTGTTTGTATTGACAACACAACCTTCGTTTGGTGACTTCTAGGTCTTTTTATTTAAGATATCAAGCAGATACTTATCAGGAAAGGAAGCAATGATGAATTCCTTAATTTTGTTCATTAAACTGATCCCTAAACGAGTAAAATCTTCAACGGGTACACACTTTTCACAAATGTACTATATTCTCATCCTTGTTCTTCGCGATGATCACTCAATGAAGTTATTCCAGTGCTCTATAATCGACACTTTCAAAACAACGACGTCACATCAAATCTCACTAGGATATCATCTGGATCTAGTTGGATTGGTTGGATATTGTTGATAACATGTCCAGCGTTTTTGACATGTGTTCTGTCTTTCCCACTAGTCTTTAATTTTGTGTGACATTTACTGGATGAGTGGATGCTTGGAACTGTTCTTACTATGTATCGGTGTGATACATTTGGTTTGTGAACCACTGGAAAGAAATAATGTTGGGTTACTTGGAATGAGATCTCTTCGTATTTCCTTGGGAAATACTGTTGGTAAAATCTCTAGCGTGGCGTACATTCATTTTTTTCATAGAGGGGATTGAGACTTGGAACAGTTGATGCCTTCTGAAGAAGGTTATGGCGAGAATTACAGTCAGCGAACATGATGACTGTTTTTCAAGAATGATCGAGAATTGTCATTATTGTATTGCAATGATGTGAAAGAATGAAGAAATGAAATTGAAATTGACATGGAAATATGGAATTTCATCTGATTTTTTTGGCTTTAGGGCTGGTTTATGGTATTTTTGCAGTTCTGAGGGATCACAAGGGTAGGTTGAGTCTTTGGGTAATCAAAATATACAAGAAGTTTTATCTGTTTTCTTTTTTATTAAATTTGTTATTTTAAAGCGTTATTTTTTATTCAACCATGGATATCTCGGCAACCAATAATCGTACGGAGACTTCAAAAATAAAATTGAAGCTAAATAAATAAGCTAGCTGACCTCTGTACTTATATAGTTTGAAAAAATTTTCATAAGTCCATGGACAGTCAAATCGTAAAATTTTCTTCTCAGTGTATTTCTGTTGATTGCTCCATAACCATAGCTTAAAAAAATTGTCTAAACTTGAAATTATAGACTAGAGCTAATGCTTCTCTTTTTTATTTCAATACGACCACTTTTCACTGAGATACCGCCTTTCGAAAATCACTAAAAAAATTCATGAACATTTTTTGTTTCCTTAATTTTTCCCAATAGTGTAATTTCAGTCACATTTAATAGTACGATGGCTCTATAGTATCCCATTAAACAGTTCCAATTCGGTACTATCTATTTTTTCCTTCACCAAATTTCTTTTGTGAGCTTTTTAATTTACTTGTCATTCTCCCAGAACTCCTCCTTACGCATGCCACTGCTCCGTAGGCAACTTTATATTCATTTAACATGTAAACGCTTACAATGGCCGTTAAAAAATAATGTTGTCAACATTTTAGTCCACATTAACATAAACTAGTGTTATAACATCATTAACATAAAATTTGCGGACCGACTCGCAACAATAACCCGTCGCATTCCGTCCCATGAAAAATAATCAATTAGAAATGAGCGGTCTGTGACAATTGAATTAATCCTGGCACAAACGCTACAGCAGCTCCTTTGTTCGGAGACGAACAGGTTCTCGAGACGATATCTTCTTTCTTTTATAAATCTCCGCAGCGCTCTTTATTTTCCGCTCGTGCTCTGACGTCGCGTCTCTGTCGCGAGCACGGCGACTTTTACATTTCCTCTTCGTCGTTTCGTGCGATCGCGGTAGCCGGGGAGTGGGAGGAGGGCGCAGCAGCTTTATTTTTCAAAGAGTCCCCGAGGTAGACTGGCCTATGCTGAAACAAGTGTGGCGGTCGGAGTGAACTGCATACCGGCACGCTACAATTATCTTTTCATGAATCGATTACATCCGATTATTTATTGACTACACTCAGAAAAAACGTTGCTTCATTATAGCAATAATAAGAAGTAAAGCGGTTTGTGGCGCGTTTGTTACAGAGAGCGTAGCGATGTATCTGAAATATTTACATGACTAAGTCTTTTAAAAAAGTATACTTAAAAACCTTTCATCAAATAGAAACGTCTCGAAAATTTTTTCAGGCAAATGGGAATTGCTTTGAATTTAAACGAAATTTAAACAGTACGGCCGCTCTAGGAAATTGTAAACTTTAATATAAAATAAATGTTGCTGATCCGCATAAACAGTATGTCCCAATATTCCGTGCACAGAAGCCGCCACTGCTTCTTTATCCGCCACTCTATCGTAAGTTCCTTCAACTAGCCGCTAGAGGGCATCTCTAGATCATTACTACTGCATTTTCTATTAAACCTGGAATAATTACGTAAAGTAATTTATATGATAATAGAAACGCAATAACGTTTCTGATTTAAAGAAATAGACGATTCTTTTATAAGAAATGTTTAATATAATCATTGTTTACATTGATGGAAAGGGAGAAATAAGGGGACCGCCTAGCCGGGTGTCTTGGCCGATGGATTTCGATCGGCCGAGGTAAGCATCACGGACGCAGGCTGGAACTTGGATGGGTGACCTAAGGCAGGCTCGGGGACGTGGCTGTGGCAGCCTACCAGAGACCTGGGTCGCTCAACATTTGCCGCATGCGTATGGCCCCTGTAACTCAAGACCATGCTAGCCACTCATGTAGTAATAGGATTAGGCCTAAGTGCCGCGGTGGAAAAGCAATTTTCCACCACCTCCGACACTTCAAAATTCACCTACCTTCCCAGTCGGAACTGGAAAACCGGTTAACCGGCGATCCACCGCCGCCAGGGCCAAGGGTGATGCTCATCTGGATTCAACGCACATGTTTATAATTTGCTCGAATCCGCTCGAACTCTCCAACCATATTTCTGCACACAAAGGTGGATATCACTTCCCCGATGACGCCAAAAATTAGGTCCGAATTTGGAAATTCAAAATATGTATTACGAAATTCAGACCTAAGTCATACAACACCCTGTCCATCATTAATCCGGGGAGACCATAGATCGAAATCACGAGGAGCCACTATGGTTTTGGAAGCGGCATTTTACCGGGGACGTGGAGAACCATCCGCCAAACCAGGAGACGCCGGACACTAAATCAAAATGTGACCGAACGTCAACTCTGGGCATTTGCAATCTATTAAGCAGGAGACGGGTGCCTGCAAAATGCTTGTAGCTCGCTCAAAATTTGAAATAATTTTAAATACAGTATGTCTAAATGCCAATGTCATCATTACTATGTATATGTATTGTGAAATATATTATATTATGCTTAAAGTCAACAATAAATAAATCCTAAAATTGCAAAATCATTTTAATCATTTTTTCAGAGCTCGCATAGATTCTGGTATCTGCCTATGTTAGTCCTACCTACGACGAAGCCCTCAAAGGGTGTACAGATCTTAATGCTATCGCCCAGAAGTTCTTCAAGCTGTTTTTCATTAGCCCTCCTATGAAGCACAAGAACAAAGTCTAAAATTCACAGGCATTCTACGGAGGTCTAGATAACTATTATAAACTAAAGTGCTCTATAAAATCAGTGCAAAAAATTGTACAGGGTCAGTCCAAATCCAAAATATATTGGAAACCAAATGTGTAGTGCCCAAGTACATCACCGAACATTATAAATTAGATCGTGGAACCCCATCCTGAAGTCCAATTCAGTGTCCCAAGGGATGGTAAGATTAGTAAGTTCCAGGACTCCAAAGCATCAGTGGACCCAATCCTGTCGGTAGTACGACACATCATCATTGATTGCAGCTGTCATTATTTTTACGAATTATCATTAATAAGTCATTTTCATTAATTTTGATTATCCCAAAATGTACAACAGCTAGAGTTACGACGAACAAACCGATATGTTATTGGTTCTAGGTTTTTGTGAAGGAAACTGCTGTGAAAGGGTCTGTGTTTATGATGAAAGATATTCGAATTGTCCAATCTAAAATCATCAAACTTTCACAAATATTTAAAGACGTCTTCCAGAAACTGGTTAATTTGAAATTAGTACCAGATATCCTCCGTCAAGCTCGAAATAGTAGAAGAGAAATGGTCAACTAGTATCATATTTATACATAGGCAGACTATACTTTCTCAAAATATAGTGAATAGAGTAATCTCCAAACAACTAATTCATCCTTTTCATGTTCACCTAGTTCAACAACTTCTACTTCCTGTCATGTCCCGTAGAAAATTCTTTTCACGGACGAATCTTATTTTACGAAACGTGGAATAATAAATCCCAATAACCAGCACGTGTACTCAGATGAAAACCCTCATGTATTTATGGAAAGACATTTTTAGCGTGAATTTAGTATAAATGTGTGGATTGGTTTTATTAGCAATCTCCGCTTGCTTCTATTAGATTACCAAATCGTCTCGATGACAACAGTTATTTAATTTTCTTCAAATTACTCTGCCGGAATTGTTTGAGGATCTACTAATCTATGTAATCACATGTATCTTATGAGTGACGGGACATCACTGCACTTCAGTCTCAATGTGAGACAATTTAAATGATCTGTACCCAGGCAGATGGATAGCAGGAGACATGATGTTCAAATTTACTGGCCACCACGTTCACCTGACTCAATTTCCTGTGAATTTTTTGTCTACTGATGCTCTCAAGCAGTTAATGAAGCAACTTTGGTTAGGGGAAAGTTTAGTTAAATTTGCTTGTATTGTTTTATAGCAGGAAATGGTTGTTCCATGTACAAAGAATATCAGGACACACGGTATTTAGATATATCCATGTTGACCTTAAAATCGTAAATAGTAAGCTATTATATATTTCCAATAACCATCTCTATTTGAGGAATATAAAACAAAATAATCGTCATCTTCAAGCAATTAAAATCCTTATTAATTCAATATATTAATTATCTAATCAACTATATTCAATATGGAGGAGAGGAACGAGAAGCTGCCAATAAAAAAAAACTGATGAATCAGAAGATGAGAAGTTCCGAAGTCCTTTCGTGCAGTATTAAAGTCTTCTACCCGAAGAACGATTGTTATGTTTATTCGTCTAGCAGATTCGCCTTTTGTACAATGTCGAAAATTGTTCTAGCCCTTTACTGACAGCAGCAACCCAAGGAAACTGATGTTTCCAATGTCTTTACGACATATTATGTCAGATCAATAAATAATTTTGCACCGTTAACCATGACAGTATGTAAAAATTGCACTATTTAATATATTGTTTCACCATCTACTTGCAAATCAAATTGAACTAAAGAAGCGTATTCAAAAGAGGAAAAATAAAATAGACAGAAAACTAGAGTAGTATAATTATTAACAAGAGACAAATCGAAACAAGCAAATCAAATGCAACATAATTCCTATGTACAAAATCTGCATCAAACCTATTTGGACTTTGGGTTTGAGTTGTGGATGTGGATATGTATAAAATCATATACCTCCTAATCGTAATTGTGCGAAAAATCATCCAATCACTGTCATATTTTCAATGCGCAATAAAAACCTTAATAAAACAATAGACTAATAAACTTGATGTGAAATGCGAAGATGTCAGCAACGAATATTAAGTCTGATAAGAAGAATTATTAATTATGCAATTTTTATAAAGCTCTGTAAATTATGCAAAACTATGTTTTTGTTAAGATATGAGTGAAAAACTTCAAATTTACCTTCATAATAATCATTTTCATAAAAAAATCAAGTTGTCGGGAATGAAAATTGGAAATGGTGCCTATACCCAAGCAAAACAATTGATTGGATTGCAACGTTTCAAGATCTAAAAGCTTTATAAAAATTCTAATTCTAATTCTCTACTGGTAGATGAAAGATGTATTTAAAAGTTTCTGTAATTTATTATTCATAATTACAAAAAGAAATAGTTGATATTTTCATAAAATCCATTCGACTATCTAGTAACCTGTTACAGTTAAGGGCATCATGGAAGGGCATTTATCATTGCCCAGTTGTTTTGTTTTCTTCCAACTTGATATAGTCTTTCCGATGTCAATCGAAAAACCAAAAGGTTGGCAGTATGTACCAGGTTCGCAGCAACTCGGCATTGAAATATTGTTCCCATATTTATTTAGCCATACCCATATACAGGTCTGGTCGAACTAAACATGGAGGTGGTAGAAATGTACGCCCGTTGAAGAATGCACGTGCGGGCAAACGGTGTATAACACAGCCGCACTGGGCGACTGGGCAATAAATATCAGTTGTTGACAAATTGCCTAGCAGTGCAGTGCAGCAATGCGGAATTTGGTGTGATTCAGATAATTTTAATTTATTATAAGAAAGGGAGAAATAAGAGTTTACTAATATTATTACAACATGGCATTCTGGAGATCTTTTGAAACGGAACAAAACGAAATTTACCATCAGTATAATAAAATTATTCGAGGACATAAATAATAATTAAAATATGTTGTTGGCCAAATGAACACATAGTTGAAATTTTCTACACATTATATACAAATTATTTATAATTATAATTTTTTACTTTTTGCAGGAAAGTTTTTTAGGGACGCCTATGAAACTCATTAAATATTGCTATGCGTTTTTATACATGTTCAACTGATTTCGGAAAGACTATACTTGTTACCATTTCCGAGATCCTGAGGCGAACATCCTTAACTGAACCAGTATATAAACAAACACGTTTTTCAGTGTAAAATCAATTATAAGTTTATAGCCTTTCTGCCAGATTAAAAGGGTAAATTTAGCAGTAAACACCTTCCATTCACCCAAAGTGATTATAATACTGTTATTATTTGGGATTATCTCATAAAATTTTACCGACCAGTGCATTTATTATGCCTTCGGGACACAACGTACTATTTTTCTAGGCGGAAAAATCAACTATAATTTGCATAATTAATATGTGCCATATGTTTGCTTCTATAGATATGTCCCACGAATTATCAGCCTTCGATAGATTGTACAGTTATTTTTCAATTACATTTGTGGGTGATTATAGTGGCGGTGACACTATTAATAAGAAAATTGCCGCTTTCCCACAAGTAATTGAAATTTCTTTTATTTGTAAATATTAAATATTCCCCAGTATACTCCAAACTATAAACAATATGTATAGCAAAAACTGCGATTAAAATTTTACATTAAAATACCACCCAGTGTTGTGTGAGTAACATGAGTATGGTACCACACACATGAGTGTTGTTTGTACCATACTCATGACTGTGAGTTTTGCCACAAAAGTGGTTAATGACAGAACATCTTTCAACGTTATTGTAGATTAAAATCGTTCACACACAGTTTGTATTTATCTGGGAGCTGCGACATGACATTCATTAAATGAATCGTACACCAACAAATCAGTGACAGATTTGAGATTAACAAATCTCTGTTTTCTTTCTCTTGTCAGTTTGTTCTTATTTAAAACTTCAGTGTAAAATGTTCATGCAACATAAAATCTACAACCGTTAGTCTAGCTATCAGACATTTACTGCAAAACGAAGCTGTTATATTCGCAGAATAAGACTAACACTTTTGCACAATTGCAGGGGCTAATTCGAGATGTAATAACTGTTGTAAAATTGCTACCGCCCGTTTACGTTCAGCATAATTTTTGTAACCGTTAGGAAATTATTTATGTAGAGCAAATTGATCTCCTGCAGGCAGCAGACGCCGCGGCAGTTTGCTGGATGTCTGTATTATAAAAACAACTGTTCTGTCAAAGATGAACGCGTTTTTAAACGGAAGTTGTTCGTTTAAATCATGCGGTAGGTAGAACTGGGATGCTCATTTAATGTAACTGTAACAATTAAAAAAGTTGGAAAGATTTGTGTGAAGCGATTAAAAATATATGCGGGTTTGTCTTTACATACAAGATCCCATTAATTACTACAACACATCACAATAATCATTGAAGAAGTAAAGTATGTAACTTTAATCCGGTCAAAATAGACATTTCAATTTACAATTATTCACATAGAGCTAAATACTTATACTTTTTTTCCTACGAATCACCATTTTAAAAGTTGAAGAAGTAGCATTCTACATGATATGCACACATTTTCAATCTATTGTGATTCAGTTTTATAAGATAATATTATATTTAATAAAAAATGGTACTATTGATTATGATTGATGAACTGGAACGAATTATTGTTGATTTTGGGAAAATTTTAATCTGACTGATAATCTTCAAATGCTACTTCAACAATAATGTCTTCTTCATCTCTTCCTTTTGCTGAATATCTATGAATTGTTCAAATAAAGATGCATCAGTTGTCTCCTTATTGATATCATAAGAATTCTCATCTGTTGCATTTGAATCAGCATTGAAGCAAGACTGGCCCTGAAAACTGGTACATACTAATGAACAAAATAATAAAGAAGTTTTTCTGGAGCAGGTGGGAGTACAGTTTGAATTGGTTCCAAAGTGTTATCTATTAATTTCCAACACCCCAGTCTTCTGGGTTCAGATGATTACCAAGCCACACTTGAACTTGATAGTATACTCGATATAAGTGTCGATAAGCAAAATCAGATGTTGGAGGAAGATAAGATAGTTGTACTTTTTTATTGTTCCCTGTAGTTTTTATAAAACTTAAATATCTATGTCTATACAATCCATATACAGCAAAAGTAGAAAGTGAATCCCTTTTGTGATGATGACTTCTGGAGAAGAGTCAATTTTTCAGTTAATTGTTTACTACAAATAAAGCAAAACTGCGACATTTTTTTAAAACTACTTAACGACTCAAATCGTAATAAGATATACTAGCAAAAAGCATTTTATTTACGGATTTTCAATGTTTGAAATGGTGATCCCAGGAATGGTGATTCGTAGGATAAAAGTATTGGGACAATTTTTGATGATTTATGATTTGTGATTTACAACTTTTGTCAGATCTATTTTTATGATAACACTTACCGTTTACGAGAAAAATGTAAAAAACCGATATATGCGGCCTTTGACCTTGAATACATTTGACTTTTGACACATTACTTATACCAAAGACCTATACCAATATTTAACGCTATGCGAATTATTGTAAACTTACCACTATTTTTTTGTCTATTTTGACCGGGTTTGTTTAAGATATCCGAAAGCTAAGACTTATGTTTTAAAGATAATAGGTATACAAATTATATTTAAAATGTCCAAAACTCAAGTCTCTAAATAGATTATATTCAAAATAGGCGGAATTAAAAACAAAACATGGATTTTGAGGTACCTATTTCAAACGATTTTTATTTTTATTTTATTGCTAATACAGGGTGGTCCGTAAAGATTGGGCCATAGAGTAACTATAGATCCTAGGCATGAAACTAATGAGATTTAGTCAAATACGCCTTAACAAAATGTTACTCAATTAAGAGATACAGGATGTTTTATTTATTATTTTTATTTTATTATTTATTCATAAATTTTATAGTTTTAGAGAAAACAACTTGAAGTCTCGGAATTGGAGGTTTTTGATGACAGAAAATCTGAATTCAGTTATCAGGTTACTAATAGAGGGCGCTAGTTATGTACTTAAAAATAAAAATTGGTCATCGTAATTTTTATATGCAACCCTCTATAGCAATTTTGAATAAGAAATCTGATTGATTATTTTTAAAGAAAAAAGGTGTACTTGTTTGATATCGATAAAGCTCCCGTGTTTCAAGATATTTGCACTTAAATCATTAAATATACTAAAAAAAAGTATTTGGATCAAATGAGCAGATAGCCTTAAATAGAATTATTTGCCGTAAATGTTATTTTATTCTATTCAAATGTACATACTTTCGTCAAACTATGTGAAATATTTGCTGTAATCTATCATTTTTCTTAGAATTTATATATTATTTGTAAATATATATAATTTAATACAAATCTTGTATGATTTTAAAATTTATTATCTCGGACTTTAGCTACAATATCTCTTACAGTTCATCATAAACTGCAAACATATTTGTTTCAAAACTACCAGTTCCTTAAAATATATACAGGGTGTTAAAAAAAGAGTGTAAAATATTTCAGGAGGTAATAGTATGAACCAAAATAAGCAGAAAAGTCTTAATAAACATGGGTCCGCAAAGTAACGGTTGCGGAGATATGGACCACTATTCGTTTTTCAAACGTTTTATTTTATTAGGAATAAACCGACAAAGGAAGCTTTTAACAAACAAAAAACAAAGTTACAGAAGATGTTCAAAGTGCCCTCCGTCCATTTCCAAGCAGACACGACATCTTCGTCTCAACGATATTCGAACTCTTTCGAAAACACCCTCCTTGGTTTGGATTTCTTGACACTTTTGATTAATCCGTAGCTGCAGCTCTTCCAGGCTATTTACAGGAGTACCATACACTAATGTCTTCAAATATCCCCAAACAAAGAAATCTAGAGGTTCAGATCAGGCGATCTTGGAGGCCATAAAACAGGTCCGGCCCTTCCTACCCATCTATGTGGAAAAGTTTGGTGTAAATGCTCTCTAACGGCCATGGAAAAAAAAACCACATTTGTTGCCTCTGATTCAAAGGAATGTATTCCAAAAACTCATACAGTGTGTTCTGCAGAAAGTTGAGGTAAGCAGCGCCTGTTAATCGGTTTGGTAAAACAATAGAACCTAGAAACCTGTCACCTACAATACCCATCCAAATGTTTAATGAAAAACGTGCCTGATGTCCAGATTCTATTAGAGCATGAGGATTTTCGTCGGCCCAAATATGCGTATTGTGAAAATTAAACACTCCATTTCTTGTGAACCCGGCCTCATCAGTAAAAAGAATGTTTGCAAGAAAACGAGGGTCTTTAGCATCATGACGTAGAAACCAGCGGCAAAAACCAAACGTGCTTGATGATCATTTATTGGATTTAAGGCCTGTACTCGTTGCACATGGTATGGATAAAGCAGTTGCTCGTGAAGGATTCTCCAAACAGGAGGACCACTAATTCCTACCTCGGCTGATATTCTCCGCACACTCGTATCTGGATTCTGCTCTATCAGTGCTAGAATTTCTTCTTCTGCTCTAGGAGTGGATACCGACCTTGGTCTTCCGGATAAATGGCACTGTTTGCTCAAGGAACCAGTATCACGCAATCTTTGGTGAATTCTTTCAAACATGCGTTGTGAAGGAATCTGGCGATTTGGATAAGCGTCAACATAAAGACGTCGCGCTTCGGTGGCGTTCCCATTAGCACGACCATACATGAAATGCATGTCTGTTAATTCTGCGTTAGAGTAACTAACCATAGCGAAAGAAAACTTGTGCACTGAGAACAACTCTCAAATACGTACTGTTTATTTCACTAAACATCGACTAACTATTATAAGAAAATACACAACGTTTTTGCAAAATAAAAAAGGGGCTAAAAAACATAAAACATTCCATATCTCCGCAGCCGTTACTTTGCGGACCCATGTTTATTGCGACTTTTCTGCTTATTTTGGTTCATACTATTACCTCCTTAAATATTTTACACTCTTTTTTTAACACCCTGTATATTATATTTAAAATTTAGTATTACTGTAGGAATTATTCAACATAAATGTAGCATATTATAATCAAACTTAAATTCTCTTGAAAGAAAATTGTAGGTCACAGAATGGCGTAGGTGGAAAGTAGCACGATAAATGGAGCCAGCACTTAACACTAAAGCAGTTGGATCGTTCTAACAGCATAATGATGAGGACCACCAAACCGACCAATGTCTGGTTGGTTAAACTTACGAACTATCCTAGATGTTGTACTTAGGTGTTGTGAGTGGAAATTTAAAGTATTTAAATAAATAAATAATTTTCTTGAAAGAAGAAAATATTTTCTTGCGTATATATAAACGTGCGATACCTTAAAATCAAATGTTGTACATTTGAATCAAGAATTTTTTTTTGCGTGTAGAATCTAAAGTTACTCTATAACCCAATCACTGTTTTGTTTTGTTTTATACCACCCTGTATAAAACATTCTTCGTCTTTAAAATTAGGTCTAAGTATAAGAGCTTTTTCATAAATTTTTCAGTAGAATTTTCCCGTAAAATTACGTTACAGTTTTCAAAAACACACTATAATCATTTTCATGTCAATAGTTTGAAGCTCAGACAAACTACTGATCGCGTATAAATATTATACTTTAATAAATGTATTGAAACAGTTTTATTAAGTTTCTCGCTGATTGTGTTAGTTGGAAACATTTTCAGTTAATTCAATTAAACATTGCCAAACTGTTATGTTTGACATTCACAATCTCCGATGTTCATTTCTGATAACGTAAAACATCCGTTAATCCTTTTAAGCTACATCGTATTTTCATCAGTGTATCAATTTTAAAATAAGCATTAACATATCAATTCCCATTATTAACTTTTTTCTTCGTTGTAAGTTCAACAACTCACGGTCCACAATTCAATTTAAATCAGATTAAATTTTCTAACATTTATAATAACCTGAATAATATACGTGGGTATGTGAGTCATTCTTTTAGAAATATGTAATTTTTTATTGGTTCAGTGCCACTTCATAGAAATAAACTGAATTAACAGCGCGCCGCAAATAAAGTTTAGTATTTTCAAAATTTATGTTTCGCAAAATTATAAGTATGTACCTACTGTGTGTCTGTCCAGTTAGTAGTCCCTCCTTCAACCATAGCCTTACCAGTGTTTATCAGCAAAATGTTTATATCAGATATGACGCGTTTTAGCTAGCTTAAGTAAATAAAGTAATAATAAAAAAATATCTAAATTTTCTCAAGTCTCCATCAACAGAAAACCATAAAACAAAAAGCAGAAGGCTGTTTCTGAATGATCTCTACGTTTTTTGTAAACAAAAATACAAAATTTCATTTAAATTGTAGTAAGGTAATTCTAAATCAGTATCTTTTCATTCAAGTCAGCTACACTTCAAGTATGGTCCATTTATACCCAATCACCCTATACAACCAGTCACATAGGGCTATAATTTCCATAACTTTGAAATAAGCCTCAACTTCCTGCTTACACGATACAGACTTGCCCTTTTACTTTAAAGAGCTGTCAGTCAAATGGCAAAACGCTTAATTCCGTGCAACTTACATTAAAATTATTTAAATGGTTTCTCTTCGAAAGTTGGCGCGTGTTAGCCAGATTTCTACTACGCTAGAAAATGTATTAATTAATGTCAACATTATTGGTGAGGATGCGGAAGTAGTTCTCTACAGCATTTCCTTTGCGTCGCTATTTCTAAAGAAAGTCCACGATCTCTTCATTAACTTTAAAATAATTGTAAATTACCCGTTTGGATATAATACCGCAAGAATTATGGTTAATTGCTGTAAATTGGGAATAGTGCATGCGTTTTTAGTTATCCCCTTTTTAATATTCCAGATATTTAAAGCGTTTCCTATACAAGGTAATAAAAAAGGCAAAAACGTCAATTCTCTTGGATTAACAGCATATTTGAACAGTTTAATGGTAAATTCTAAATTGAGGTAATTTCACCTATTAAGAAAGAACCTATTTTGATTTTGCACTCATATGCCCTAAATAATATAAAACTTTTTCCACGTAATTATTTTCAAAAGCATTGACTTCTTGTTTACCGCATATGGCGATTTATACGAACGGTGAAACAGATAATGTTAAAAGCCTATTTTCTGTGAATATGCACATGCGACGAAAATTTTAAACGCAGATTGGTATGAAAAAGGTACACTGGTTACTTTGAGTATTTGTTCATTCAAAATTCTCATCATTTTGTTTTCTGATATCCTACAACATTTATCTGAAACTTTTTTAATAGGACTTAATCCTAAAAGTTATATACGCATTTAGGTTTTTTGGGACGCCCTGTATATATACATTTTAGGATCACCCTGTATAATACTTTTTTGAGGCATTTCTATGGAATATAATAAAACAAATGTGCTATAATTGTGCTTGTGTTTAGCTGTCTAGCCAATTTAATGAAAATATGCAGACAATACTTCCTTTTGCCAAAACTAATAGATTTGTCACCAAATTTTAAACCATATTTAATCTTAAAATGTTTACTAGGTACATACTTCATATTTAATATATTTCTGTTTATCAAAAATAGCGGAAATTCACCAAATAGACCATATAATAATCCTAAAGTAACTTCTCATCATTTAAAAACTACATTGATGATAATAATGGAAGATTTTTGAAAAAAATATATATATTTTTTCAAGCTATAGAGTGTTAAACATTACTTTTACAGTTTTTTGAGAATTATTACACTCTGTTTTGTATCCAATCAATTGTTTCTAGTACGTTTTCCGTATGTAGAAACTTCAGCGAAATTACTTTGGAAATTTTTAACATTTTAGCTGACTTCATCCACTAAAATATAACTTTATACGAAATAATTTCCGAGAATATCCTTATCACTGTAGGTATTGTTTCTTCATATATTGACTTTATTGGGTCAACACTTTACTAAACCAAATGCTGAACAAAAATTCAAACCTTTTAATACAAACAATTAGACCTAAGCCTCGAAACATTTTTATTTAAAGTAACCATTTCACACGTCACATTTGTTTTTATTTTATTAAATTTATTTTGCACATGAATAATCATCTATTTCAATACATATATTTCAAAGAATACCACGAGAAGTTTCTGTCCAATATTAGAGGATTGCAAAAATACATAAAATGTTGAAGACACCAGAGACATACATAGTATTTTTTTTTTCGAAATTATCTGGACACCATTTGCTATCCACATGCCCTAAGTAGCACGATAAAATTTTGGTATACTCTAAAATCGATGAGATATACTTATGCCTTTCAATATTTTACGTAACAGCTTGTATTAACTGTTGATATTCTACGACCACTGCCGCATATTTTATTATCTCTCATTCCATCGTTAGTTCGTTGCACCAACTAAAAATCCATTACGGTTTCGCCGTTTACTGTTTCTTCACCATAAGTCTATTAATCATAACCCCAATTGAGACCTTAAAGTATTATGATTATAAAGGCAAATCATATGCGGCGCTGAACGCACCAATAAAATGTGGGAAGCAGTCGTGAACGGCCCGCGAACGAATAAATCAGGCAGCTCATTTGTGCTCCTAATATCACTTAAACGATTAAAGGATGTACTTAATATAAATCAAGGTAAATAATAATGATTAACAGGACGTTCATGTGTATAGATTTACTGTAATTTTTATAGAAGACAGTTTTTTGAATATAGAAAATATACACATGGTTTATCAGTCATCACATACTAAACTAATACATCTTACAGAAAATCTAATTTTTCCAACCATTAAAAGTGATTTCCTTGTTCGTCTCATCAGGTAGATCGTCTCTTAGCTTTTATGTAAATACATGATAATGAGATCAGCAACTCTAAAGTCAAAATGCTGGTTCAGTTAATTGACGATACAGTCAGTACTTGACTATATGGATATAAGAACAAAGAAGGATTCTTGATACACATCAATGGAATACATCCGAACATCAACTGCATCGGAGATTGAAAAAATGATACCCAGTAGTTCAGATGTCCTTATCATAGGAGAATTAGTCTGCACTGTAAAGCACAGTGTTTACAGATTGCCAACTAACCCAGTTGAACCCATCTGAACACTGCGTCTCCTTACCACCTAGTCTAAAAGCAAGGTATTGTTAACAAGTTAGTAATCGACCACGTGACATCTACTAACAGGAACACTTGGACATGGAATTAGCACCTTTTATCTGTTCCAAGAGGCAAGAACAGGAAGGATACTCAAGAAGGAAGGGAAATATCCAGCAATATTTACCCTACAAGGATGTACTGACAGCACAGTGTTAATATTATCTTAAGGATAGGAAAGATAGGGACAGACCTTTCCAAGATGAGCTGCAGAAACAACTTATTCCAAGGTCCCGGTGTATATAGCATCGCGTGTACATGCGACATAAGCAAAAATCTGTCTACTACATACGAGCATATACGAGTATGATATTAAGCTACTTTGCAGCAAAGTATACATTGGAGAAATGGAAGACTTGTTAGTAAGGAGCACACGAGTCAGTCGAAGGATAACATCCTAGCAAAATCAGCAATTGGCGAGCATAGCAGATACAGGACAAACGACATAACTAATACCAGAACTTTGGTGACAGAGAGGAGAGAGTGAAGGTTTTTTCCAAGACTCTACCATACAGGAAGGGAGTAGGAATCTGGAAATGAGTTATCTGCAAAAATCAAGGACTTCATGAACCGATATGAAATGGACCAGTACACATCACATAGTACCATCCAGAGGACTTAATCTCTAGTTTCAGATTTTTCTGAAGAAAAGAGCGAGTCTATCTTAAACTTCAAATAGTCTAAACCGACGACGTGGCAACAGGCCTAAAAAATTGTTCAACCACGGGGTAAGGAAGTTTTCATATGTCACTAAATATCTTTTGAACAATTAAAGACATTTTGTAGCCAAAATATATTAATAAAATGACATTTAATGTTAAAGAAAATCTCAGCTCAAACCAGTGACGTAGATGCTTACATACACAAGCTCACACACATTTTCTCACGTATCTTTCTTAATAAAAAGTCGATATAAGGGTTTTTAAGTTTTTATTTGTCAAATGAAAAGCAATTCTGTTCTTGAATTTTCATTCAAGAACATCAAACAGTTAACTATTTATTCGTATTTATATTAAAATGAAATGTTGCAATGTAAAATTGGATACCACTACCAAAACTAAAACAAGGAGGTTTATTTTCCTTATGAGGTGCCGTTCTGTTGGTATTTGCTACTGTAACCGTAGAACAAGCAGTAGAAGAGGTAGCGTTAGTTGTAATCTTGAAATAAGCAATAGCTGAGGCAGCCCCATCATTGTTGTCATTCAAGTTTTCTTCCCAATCTTTATATTCCTTTAAAGAGAATATTCGACCTATTCTTTATCTACTTTGTTAATTTCCAACCACTAAACTGCTTTAAAGTAGTGTGATGATCTGCGAAATGAGTAACTGGTATATGTTTTTGGATATTCTCGTTACAGGAAACGCAATATTTGTAGATACTTCCATTTTCCTTGTGGGCAATAAGAAACAGCCGGCTGGTTGTTGCTTTCTGCGGGCGCAAATTTAGGTATTTTCGATACTGCTTTATTGGACTAATGCCAGAACCATAACTCAAAAACGTGAAGGATCGCTCTTTGTTTTCATGAATAGGAAATGAATTAGAATATCAGTATTTTTCTTGTATATGCTCTTACATATCTTCACTAATTCGTCATGTCTGCACCCACCAGCAACAGCAAAAACAGCAACCACCTAAAATCAACTTGTGATATTTCTTCCGAATTCGTTTGCACCGCACTCTAGATTCTGGAATAATTTGGAGGGTAACTCAGTATACTGAGCTACAGCATTTGTGCATCCTCCTTACGAGAGATCAGCTCTCCTGAGCCGTCAACCTGCCTATCAAGCAGAAAAAGGTGACGACGTTGCTCAGGGAGATCTCGTTGATGTAAACCATACAAGGCCATCCCGTTCCATTTTTCCTTTTTAATCCGTCAGTGAAGATATTAATTACACCCTCACTGGCGGTCTCTTCCTCATTTTTGATGAATACTGTGTAGGGTCTGTCAAATACAAACTGAGGAGAAATACCTATCAGTGTCTACCTGCAGAAGAGGCATCTTCCTCGTGGCCTCAATCCATAGGTGACATCTGACTTCTCCACATCCTACATTTGGTTTGACATCAACGTTCTTGAAGTGAAGCATAGTTGTTAGAACCACCTCCTTTAGATAAATATCTAAGGGTGGCAGATATAGCATCATCTCCATTGGTAACATTGGTGTTGTTCTCACAGCTCCTGTGACACTGAACCAAGCAATTCTTTGCACCTGGTTGAGCTTCTGTTCAGCTGCTGTCTGTTGGGTTTTTATCCACCAGACAACAGCTCCATAGACCAACATTGGTCTCACTATAGCAGTGGACATACACATGATTACCCTTGGTTTCATTCCCCAGGTTTTAGCAACGGTCCTGCGGCACTGTTCATAGGATATGCATGCCATTTTTATTCTTCTCTCCAAGTGAAGATACCATGTTAGCTTTGCATCGAGTGTGACTCCAAGACGGCATTTTCCAAACTTTAACTAACGAACGAATATTCCTTATCGTAGTTGTCTTCAGATTTTGGCGGAAGTAAAACCAAAGATGCCGGCCTCTAGTATAATATTTTCCATCACGTTCTATGCGCTCGTCAAAATGAAAATCAGAAAGTTTTTTATTTATCAACAACTATCCATGACGACCGACAGTTACAACAAAATCTCTTCAAGTTTATTTTTCGTTAAAAAAACTGCAACTGTTGGACAAAACGCCGTATATCACACGCGAGACTGAAATGCCATTATAAGCACTTGAGAATTTGCCACAATTGCGCAAGCGCCCGTGCGTCAAATATCTCGCTAATAAATTTATTTCACTCACTTTTAACATAACGTACTGTTTCCGTATCATCCACTAGAAATGAGGTTGCTTATTCGGGGCTCAGTTTCAGCTTAAATTATTAGCGAAATGGAGACGACGCGTTTAACAAAATCAGTAGCGCGTATAATGGGCCCTAATAACACCCGGCCGGTCTGCTCTTAATTTCGCGGCCAAAAGTTCATAATTGGTGCCATACCTGCTGTATCCAACCGGTCCTGTTGTGCGTAAATCGTATTATTCTCATATCCATATCAGGCCTCGGTGAGAGAGTGAGGTCAAGCAGGCAGAGCGACCGCGCTCCCCACCCCTCCCCGTCCGATGTGGCAGCCTTGTCATGGCCAACTCGCTGGCGCAGCGTCGCCAAGTCGTCGCATGTATCCTCAGATCTGCCACTTTTTCCTAGAATTGCTTTCGAGAGTTGTAGGACGAAGCAGTTATTACTATTAAGACAGATTTTTCTTCTGTTATCATTTTTTAAATTAGAAATGAAAAATCTTAACGAAGATAAATTACGAATGAGCAATTAATTTAAGTTTAGGAAAAATATTACAATTGAACAGAGACAATTCAGTGGTTGGATTATACAATAAGAATGAAAGAGGTTAAGATTATGATCCTTGAAGCAAGAGAAATTGGAAATAGAAATGCAATTAAATTAAGATGAATATGGAAGGAAGATGAGCGACAAAGGCGAGAGGAACAAAAAGTGAAACAAGCAGCAAGGATCAAACACGATTAGGATTAATAGAGATACGAAAAAGTAGAAGAAATCCTAGAACAAGACTCTACAATACTCTACTCCAAAATAGATTTACAAGAACTAAGGATCGATTTATCAACGAACATTTAAACTGGGTTTCACTAAATCCCTTAGCATAAGCCACTCAATTTTCTGATGCCTTAACAACCAATCCAGATTTAGTTAAATCATAATTAAAATTTGATTGATAGAATTTGATAAACTGGCAGTAAGTAAGAAAGTCTTTAAAACCTAATTATCACTAGCAAGTAGGATTGAGCTTTAATGTCTTGTCCTGACCTTGGCAGAATTGAACCTTGGGATAGTATAAAAAAAAGTACCTAGAGGAAAAGCGTAGACATCTTGGTGATTTTCCAACCGCGACAGTCGGCAACGTAGCTGTGACACCCAGCAGCTCGGGCCGGTCTTTGCCCGTTCAGAGAGCATGTCTCATTCATCCTCACGACCATTGTGTGCTGGTCGCGTCTTTTTGTGTTACTGCTGCTGCTGCCGTCGCTAATAAGGCCTCCGCTTGTACGCTACTATGTACCTCTAACATGCAGTGTTTTAACGGCCAACGTAAATAATACACCTCTAATCCGATCTCGGAGAACCTGTTAAATGTATTTACATTCCACCGCGGTATCTTTTCTGAAACGATCGGAATTAGACTCTTTCAGATACCGGGGCAATTCAAATTACGTACGAGTTTCTTCTTTCCCGTAAAATTGTAATTTTTCTGGAACACGGAATCCAGTTTTCTTCTTCGTTGTGGTATGCTAATACGTTACAGGTTGGTTATATTGATTGGTACGAGTAGTTGGCTATGGCTTTATGATGAAATAATTGCACATATCAATTTATTATTGATTATAAACAGGTTATGATTAAGTAGTCGAGGAAATAAAGCACAAAAAGAGCCGAAATCTCCAAAGTTTTTCGATGTAAGATGAGAGCGCCCCAAAATAACCCCTGATGCGATTTTCGGTTCGTTTGCGCGAATTTTACAGGAAAACTCCCGGAGATGACGTCCACGTCCAGGTTCCGGTGCATCAGGTGTCCGGGAGGTGCTCGCCGACGCCAGATTAGGAATCAGCGACCCGAAAAATCCCCGGGTGTCAAGTCCCGTTGCATATAAGAGTGAAATTCAGGAGAAGCCTCGGAGATGACGTTCACCATCAATCCTAAGCTCCAGGTCGGCGATGGACCAATTAGAAGGTCATATTCGGGATCAGCGACCTCGAAAACCCCCAGGCCTCTGATTTGAGTCCATTCCAGGCATTATTAACGGAGTTATGAATTTTATTTTCTCGACTAAAGTTACATAACATCTAAGTATACAAAAAACTGGGTTATAATAACAACAAATAGGAACAATTGCACAAGCAGCCAAAAATTTAGGGACGACTTAAATTGGAAGTACCTACATTAAAAATCGTGTTTTTGATTTGATTTCGGGTGTATTTAAATATTTAAAACAATATTCTATATTCTATACAGGGTGTTAAAAAAAGAGTGTAAAATATTTAAGGAGGTAATAGTATGAACCAGAATAAGCAGAACAGTCTCAATAAACATGGGTCCGCAAAGTAACAGTTGCGGAGATATGGAATGTTTTATGTTTTTAGCACCTTTTTTTATTTTGCAAAAACGTTGTGTATTTTCTTATAATAGTTGGTTGATGTTTAGTGAAATAAACAGTACGTATTTGACAGTTGTTCTCAGTGCACAAGTTTTCTTTCGCTATGGCTGGTTACTCTAACGCGGAATTAACAGACATGCATTTCATGTATGGTTGTGCTAATGCGAACGCCACCGAAGCGCGACGTCTTTATATTGACGCTTATCCAAATCACCAGATTCCTTCACAACGCATGTTTGGAAGAATTCACCAAAGATTGCGTGATACCGGTTCCTTGAGCAAACAGTGCCATTTATCCGGAAGACCAATCCACTCCTAGAGCAGAAGAAGAAATTCTAGCACTGATAGAGCAGAATCCAGATACGAGTGTGCGGAGAATATCAGCCGAGGTAGGAATTAGTGGTCCTCCTGTTTGGAGAATCCTTCACGAGCAACTGCTTTATCCATACCATGTGCAACGAGTACAGGCCTTAAATCCAATAAATGATCATCAAGCACGTTTGGTTTTTGCCGCTGGTTTCTACGTCATGATGCTAAAGACCCTCGTTTTCTTGCAAACATTCTTTTTACTGATGAGGCCGGGTTCACAAGAAATGGAGTGTTTAATTTTCACAATACGCATATTTGGGCCGACGAAAATCCTCATGCTCTAATAGAATCTGGACATCAGGCACGTTTTTCATTAAACATTTGGATGGGTATTGTAGGTGACAGGTTTCTAGGTTCTATTGTTTTACCAAACCGATTAACAGGCGCTGCTTACCTCAACTTTCTGCAGAACACACTGTATGAGTTTTTGGAATACATTCCTTTGAATCAGAGGCAACAAATGTGGTTTTTTTTTCCATGGCCGTTAGAGAGCATTTACACCAAACTTTTCCACATAGATGGGTAGGAAGGGCCGGACCTGTTTTATGGCCTCCAAGATCGCCTGATCTGAACCTCTAGATTTCTTTGTTTGGGGATATTTGAAGACATTAGTGTATGGTACTCCTGTAAATAGCCTGGAAGAGCTGCAGCTACGGATTAATCAAAAGTGTCAAGAAATCCAAACCAAGGAGGGTGTTTTCGAAAGAGTTCGAATATCGTTGAGACGAAGATGTCGTGTCTGCTTGGAAATGGACGGAGGGCACTTTGAACATCTTCTGTAACTTTGTTTTTTGTTTGTTAAAAGCTTCCTTTGTCGGTTTATTCCTAATAAAATAAAACGTTTGAAAAACGAATAGTGGTCCATATCTCCGCAACCGTTACTTTGCGGACCCATGTTTATTAAGACTTTTCTGCTTATTTTGGTTCATACTATTACCTCCTGAAATATTTTACACTCTTTTTTTAACACCCTGTATATAAACAAATAATATTTATGTATCTTCTATCATCCTTTTCTGGAACGCATTTATTTCAGAAACACCCCTGTATTTTTGTATACATACACATAAGCAGGTTTTTTAACAGGCATGGCTTTTCTTTCATAAAATGAAATATAAAAAAGTTTTTCCTCTTCCTACTCATCAGTATCTGCTACGGTAAACAATAACTTCCTTACTTCATTCATTTTTAAGAAAAGATTGATTGCTTGAGGTAAACTTAAATAAAACTTCTGTGTATATGGTCATTTAAAGGTCATTTATGTGTGATATCGATGGTTTAACTGCTCTCTCTCCGAAAGACAATTGTGCAATTCGTACAGAGGAGAGGTGGACCTACATTTTTACATAATATAAAATATCATTAGCAAAGAAATGTAAAGTTAGAAGGTCTATGAGCGACAACTGATTTATAGTCAAGCGATAAAGTCAGTTCAGTTTGTTCAGGCAACATTAGGGGAAATGAGGAAACAGAAATTACAACCTACACAAAACTAAGTGCAATAAAACAGAGAAAACAAATAACCGCGAAAAACTCAACAAATTAGACATTGACATCAAATCACCAAAAAAAAAAACAAAGTATCACATTTTCTCGACAAAATTGTAAGTGGGTAAAAGAAAAAATATTTATGAAACCCCTAATTACCAAAACTCACTTCAAAAGCTGCTTCTAGCAACCCACAATTTGTCACAACATAGATTTAACTTTACGTGGTTACAGGCATTATTACTAATTGGACAACGCAGAAAAAAACTTGTATTGCCATATTTTGAGTCAATCAGGAATAGAACAATGTAAGACATCAGTTTAATAAAGTCGAAGTGACATTATTTTTACTATGGTATGTAGTATAAAATACCGAGCGATCCAGAATGATTGAAGCTGAAGTCACACGTAAATGTTACCAAAGATATTAAAATTTACTTCCATCTGATCAAAATTACTTTCCGCGTTCTTAAATTTTCGTTCTTCATGATCTGTCAATTCAGAGACGCCCGTGCTTTTATTTGTGTTCGCCGATTGTGTTTTTATTTGATTTATTATTTATTAATCTCCTAAATAATGTGTTTTTCAACGCTAATCGTCTGTTAACACGGGTCAACATTTGATCTAGAGACAATCGTCAGAAGTGACTATGGTATATGGGAATTTTTGGGTCGCTGATCACGAATGCGAGGTCGGTTAAGCTCCATCACTCAGGTTCAAGGTGAGTTGAAGGTCAAATTAAGAAATTATCTCCAAAAAAATCTGAAAAAATTTATGCTTATGTTTTAGAGGTCACTGGACCCTAGAGGTCATTCAAGGTCATTCATGAAGTGTTTTGCGTTGTATTTTATGATTAAAATGAATGACCGTACTGCCATTGCACTTTACCCGCCACTGAGAGAAGTAAATCACTATCAGTGTTGCCAACTATGAAGAGTGAAAATAATAGGAGAGCGGCACACAAAATATTTGTACGTAGCAGCGCTATCAATCTTTCCGGATCTATCGGTATAAACTAATGCGTTAATGGTGATTTACCAACTTTTCTGTACCTTTCAAATAGAAAAAATTATAAATTATTCCAAATGGAATCCAAAGTAAATTTGCTGACCAAAATCAAGGAAATGCTGACAATTCCACGTCAATTTTCAACTGCAAGGAGCTTTTACGTTCCTGCATGTTTAACTTAACAAATTGATGGCTGTTCATTTTTAGTACAAAAACATACAAATTAACCTCAGTCATTCGAGAACGATTACAAATTATTATTTAACTAATAAACAGGCCGTAAATGTATTTTCGGAATGCGACTGAAATTAAAGTTTAACGGTGTCGTTGATGTCAATTCTCGTAAACACCGTCTTAATAAGTATCTGTTTTACAGGAATCTGTGAGGAAGTGCTAAAACAGATTTCTCACATATTTTTATTCGTAATGGGAATCTTAAGTAGATGACTGTCCAAAAAAAACCGATTATATTATTTTATGCGTTTCGGCATTGACTCTTTTCAAAAGGAAGTTACGAGAAAAAATAAATAAATTTTTCACTGAAAGAAATATTATTTGGTTGCAAGTAAAAATTAAATAACCTCAACAAAATAGTTACATTAAATTGCTGTGATTACAAAAAAAAATACTGAAAGGACACAATGGAAATTAATTAAACGAATTCAAATCCAATCATAATTTTGCCGATACTTATTGGAGGACGTCATACGCGGCAAGCCATTAAAATGTCTTAACTTTTTTGTTGCCCCGTAAGATACATTTTTTAATTTTCCTTTTTTTATGTAAAACAGATATTCTTTACAAGTGTCGTTACGAGTAACCATTTTCGAGATATTCACCATTAAAGTTTCCAATGCAACGAATTTAGATCATTTGGTATAGGCACGTACCTATGTATAAATTAATAAAAGAGTTTTCAGACTTAGCAACTATCAAAGAAAATAATAATTGAAAGTGAGGGGAAGAGAATTATGAAATTATATATATTTTTAGATTTTTTTGTTATTATATTCAAATACTGACATGAAAGAAAGAAAACATACTTTTAAATAAAAAAATGTGGGTACACATGCCGCAGGTGACCCATTTTTAAGCATTGCTTCAAGAGCGCCAGCAGGACGTCGCGGGACGCACCAGGGTTCCCGGAAGACGAACCCGGCAGATTGGCGCCAAGGACCAGGTACTTCTGCGGACGACTCCACACCACCAAGACCGACTCTCCAGCAAACAGTCGAACCGACAACACGTCTTTTTTCCACAAGCTTAGTTTTCAATAAAAATAGTTTATTTATACCGTTGAGAGAGCGTTTCATTTTCGCTGTACAGCGAAAGCAAACCTCAAGTGTCATGGGGGTGTGTGGGTACACATGCTGCAAGTGACGTCAAGGAAACATTTAGGTATGTTTCTGGAAAAAATATAATTGACGACGTCATTAGTCGTTTCTGTCAAATCCCAAAGATAATACTTTCGATTGAAAATGGAGCTTACCTCATCCCACGTGTCCCAAATTTTATTTAAATTTTTGTATCTTCAGAGTAGGCTTATACTATCGAGTTTGAGGCACCCTGTACAAATGAATCAATTTATTTAGTCCAATTTTTGTGCGACAAAAGCAAAAGCTTGCACCTCAACAGGCTAGGGTTTATTGTGCAAAAAATACTCATTTTACCGTAGCTACTTCATAACTGCATTACAATATCTGACTTAATGAAAAGTTTCCACCGAAACCTCTTATCTTTAAAACAACTATTGCATCTAACGGCGCTCGGCATTTTATTTGCAATAAAAATCAGTTTGCCGAAGTTTATAGCGGTTTGTTACATTTTCGTAACGGAAAAAAACTGGAGTGTAACCTCGCAAGTAGTCTTACGTAGACATAAAACCATTTTACGCCGGAGAAACTATCGCGAGCGCTAATATGCAGCCAGTATAAATACATTATTATTTTTATGAAGAATCATCGCCGGGGAATGTAGGCCACATCGATGTTTTCTGCTCTCAAACGTGATTATTTTGCACTGCTAACAATAATAAGTGTTACAAATAAGGTAATAAAACAAACACACTGACACAATTTTAAGTTCCAAGTATAGACTGCCATAAACGTTAATATAATATGTACTTTTTCGTTTTTGCTCGACTGTAATGCCATACTGGTAGCAGACTAGGCCTCCTTACCGTATTCGCCATCAATGTCTTTATTAATTTTAAATTGGCATTAATTTCTAATGTAAATAGCGACTATGTAAGGTCGCGCATGTAAATATGTCCAATAAAACAGTACGGGTTTAGAATATCATAGATTTCTCTAACACGTAATAAATTAGCACTAATTGTAAATAAACATAACGTTAAAGGTATTTAACTGATTCAGACACTTTGAAAAAAAAAAATTTCGAGTAAAATAATGTCTTCAATACCAGTAATCTAGGTATGCAAGAGGCAAGGCTTCTACCTCATGATATTGTGAAAAAAAGCTACTCTATCCCAACTATCATCAACATCCAGTAAACAGCTACCAACAAATAACAGTGTGACAAAATTAAAAAAAGTAAGTACGTGCGTGGGCCAGACCAGTATATTCTACAGAAAATTGTATACAGGGTCTCTCAAGAAGAACATATGCAGTCATCATTGATTTTTTTCTAATGGAAAACCCTATACAGGGTGTTAGTAAATAAGTGCGACAAATTTCAGGGGGTGATTCTACATGAGAAAATAATGGCAGTTTGCTTATAAACGTATGTCCGCAAATGATTCGTTTTCCGAGATACGGGATGTCAAAGTTTTTCTTAAAAACTGACGATTTAATTTATTGCTCTGAAACCGGTCGAGATGTGCAAATGAAATTTGGTGGGTTTTAAGAGGTTATAAAGGGGTTATAGAGGTTTTAAGAGGTTTAAGAGGTGGGTTTTAAGAGAGAGTTATTGCGCATTTTTGACACGCATTTAAGAATTTTATGTTCATCATTGGCGCGCATACGGGTAATAATTTCAATTTTTTTAAAGAAAAAAATGGTACGCCACTGAGATATTACAAATTAAAAATCATCTTTGAATTCCACGTGCAATTTGTGATAAAAAATCTCTCTTGCCTTTTCTTCGTATGGGGCGCCGTTTTGATGCAAAAAAATAAAACATCTTAACGCGTATTTTTTATTTCTTTAATACATTACCTAGTAGGCTACTGTCAACATAATATTAGTGTTAACAAGTATGTAATTAATTTTTCTTTTATCGAAAAGAATGGAAAATTTTACAAATGCGGAATTGTCAGACATGCATTTTGTCTATGGTCGAAGAAATGGAAATGGTCGGCAAGCTTGACGATTGTATGCTGAGTTGTATCCAGGACGTAGGGTACTTCATCACACAATATTTGCTCGTCTTCATCAACGTTTGCGCGAAAATGGTTCATTTAAGAAACAAACGGTTGACTGTGGGCGCCCTCGAGAAGTACGAACTGTGCAACTAGAAGAAGCAGTTCTCGAGTTAATTGCGGAGTCACCTGAAACAAGTACTCGAAAAATTGCCATATTGAATGTAAGCAACTTCACTGTATTTAAAATTCTTAAAGAACAGCCGTTGTATCCGATTCATATTGAACGTGTGCAAGCTCTACTACTTAGAGACTTTTTTCCGCGCCTATTTTTTTGCCAATGGATTAATCATCAAATCGCTTAAATTCCTAATTTTTTAAATGCCGTTTTGTTTACTGACGAACAATCACTTATGGGGAGAAGAAAACCCCCATGGAATCTTTGAAGCTCATTTTCAGCATCAGTTTTCCGTAAATGTATGGCTTGGGGTAATTGATGATCATTTAATCGGTCCATATTTCCTCCCACAACGACCAACAGGCGAATCTTATCTTAGTTGCCTACAGGAAGAGTTACCTGTTCTTCTTGAAGAAATTCCTCTACAGCTGAGACAACACCTATGGTACATGCATGATGGTGCACCAGCCCATTTTAGCATTAATGTACGTAATCACTTAGACACAGTATATCCAAATCGTTGGATAGGTAGGGGAGGTACGGAACATTGGCCTGCTCGATCACCGGATTCAAATCCTCTTGATTTTTGCATTTGGGGTTTTCTTAAGTCATTACTTTATTCCACTCCCGTTGAAAATGTTAATGACCTGAGGAATCGAATTATAGTCGGATGTGAGACAATAAGAAATATAGCAGGAATATTTGTGCGAACACGACAATCAATGAGGCGAAGAGTTACGTCTTGTGTTACGTCTGAGGGAGGTCATTTTGAACATTTGTTGTAGCTTTGCGCCTTTTCAAAATTTTATTAGTGCTATTTTCTGTTATTGTTCTGGTTTAATGTTATTGTATTAGATAGTTTTTGATAATGTATTAAAGAAATAAAAAATGCGCGTTAAGATGTTTTATTTTTTTTGCATCAAAACGGCGCCCCATACGAAGAAAAGGTAAGAGAGATTTTTTGCCACAAATTGAACGAGGAATTCAAAAATGATTTTTAATTTATAATATCTCAGTGGCGTACCATTTTTTTCTTTAAAAAAATTGAGATTATTACCCGTACGCGCGACAATGATGAACATAAAATTCTTAATTGCGTGTCAAAAAATGCGCAATAACTACCTCTTAAAACCCACCAAATGTCATTTGCGCATCTCGACCGGTTTCAGAGCAACAAATTAAATCGTTTTTAAGAAAAACTTTGACACTCCGTATCTCGGAAAACGAATCATTTGCGGACATACGTTTATAAGCAAACTGCCATTATTTTCACATGTAGAATCACCCCCTGAAATTTGTCGCACTTATTTACTAACACCCTGTATATTATGCCATTTTTGAATTGTACGGTAAATTCTGAACACTTTTTGTATAACACCATATTTCTAAAACAATCTTTATATTCCAATCACGTGTTACGTTTGATTTCATAAGTCATTATTCCATATGAAAGTAAGGGTGTATTGGTGTAGATGTTGGAACCGCGCATCAGGTCTATGTCCCTGAAATTCTCATTTGTTACACACAAATTTCTCGGTGGGACGTATGATTTTAGGCAATTGATATCTTGTATGAGCGGCTGATTCATGGGAGTCTATTTTTATGTACTTTTTGTTTCATTGTCTTCCATGTATTAACTATTCTTCCGTCCCATCAGATAAATACTCCGTTAATAACTTTATAAATTATCCAAGGCTTCTTTCGCGTACAAATATCAGTGAAATATCCAGCGGGATCTGCAGACATCTACATCAACGTACACAAACGATCTGTTTTTATTTTTTCCCGGAAAGCCCGTCTGTCCGGTAAAAACATGTCTCTGTCATTCTCCCACACAAGAACTGTTTATGGAATACAAAAGATACTTGCGTGGTCATCATTCTGTGGAGTTTTCTGAAACCACCGAAGATTTAACCAGTTTATTTTAGGCAATTAAACCGTGCGGCATTTTTTTGGTAGCCCGTTTCATCCGGGTTCCTCGGATGACCTTGTCTTCGGCGATGTTTAACGTATACTAATTGCCCGCCGGAGTATTTTAATGAATCCGTAGATCCAAATTTGTAATACTAATAAAGCTGTTAAAATAATCCCACACTACACATTATTTTAGGCGTTTTCATTATTCCATCCGAGGTATGTGTATCATTCGCGATACTTATCTATTTTCTCACCTATGCATTATAAGTCGTTCGCTCACAGGAAGGAGGAGTTTAGTTTACGACCGCTATTATGAGATATAATTTTTTATGGAAATATAAAATTATATGCAATTAAAATACTAAATGCTAAGAATGTAATAATGTTGCCGGTAAAGAAATGTGGGACAAGCTCTTTATGAAAGACAGGTCATTCAGAACTTAAAAAAAAATTTGGATGAACAAATACAATTTTGTAAAGAAAAAATCAAAAAGGGCACTGTAAAACCTGACCTCGTACAATGCGACCGGCATGGCGGCAAAGTGGCATAAAAACGAACAAAAACTTGAAAGAATTCACCATAATACAAATGTTGTTTTGCTTCACCATAAATTAAAACGATATCCATCAACTACAAGTTGTTATACACGCAAGCCATTCTTGACACTAACTACTAAAAAAACTATTGTAAACACTGTCGCAACGACGCTTGTAAAATCGGATTCTATTATTCAAAGTCGCTGAAGCCACGTGGCTCTCAACGTGTATTGCGAATGACGCTAGACTACAGTTGTCCAGCTATGTAATGGTTGAAATTACTAAAACTTCAATAATTTTTTTCTTGGAAACTAAAAGGAATTTACAAAATTTTTTTTTACGATATTGACTATTTTTCATGCCGCATCTATTCGTAAATTTTTTTGGATAAGTTGTGAATCACCCTGTATATCAAGAATAAATAAACCATCATATTTAATTGTTAACCAATATCCACCACGGAGTATATTTGACAAAGTAAACTGAAAAAAATTGTGAAGACTTTTCTATGAAATTAATTTTAATTGATATGACAGGACACAAAAATCAAGAAAAAGAAGAGAACAAGAGACAATATTAGAAACCGGAAATTTGGAAAGAAATTGAAAAAATTCCAATTAAGAATTAGATACATAAAAACAACTAAAAGCCATGACACGTACAAAAACAACTGAAAACACGGCATTAAATTTCTAGCACCCTGTATGCAATTAAGCCACTTTGAAAGTATGGATGGGAAGCTTAGGGGTCTAGCTATCTCCCCTATAAATATTGTTGCTCTATCTTTCTTACTATAAAATACACATGGTTTGAAGCTAGTCACTGTTTCTCTCCATTTTTTTGAAAAAAATTAAATATTTTGAAAACGGTTAATTTTAGGAATAGGAAAACTTCCACCTAAAACAACATGTAGAATCCAAAATTGCAATAATATATAGGGTATTCCATTTAAAATAAGCAAGTTGATGGCGACTTCCGGTATAACCGGAAGTGGTATGTGGACGCCATTATTTTAGTTGAGAAGGGCATGTCCGAAAACCCGGTATCCCAAATTTTCAAAATTCAAATCGAAATAGTCTCTGAAATAATGAAAGCCAATAAAGTTCTGTTATCGGAACTACTGTAACAATTTACCGCGGCAGTGGTGTGCCTTGAAATTTTCCGCCAATGTCTTTCTACCACGGGTGTCGAATGTGAGCGGCAGAGGCGTGCCTTGAAATTTTTCAGTCCTTCTGCCTGGGGTGTCGAATGGGATTAATTCCAAGAAAGTGACATTTATTATTAGGTACCTAAAATTGTGTTTTCCTTTGAAAAACTGTACCGCAAGGGAAAACATAGCAAGATATGTTTTTGTTCAGTATTGAAAAAAAACCGTAGAAACCACCGACGTAGATGTTTTAAAAATTATACGAATCTAACTTTGCACAACCACAGTGTGGTTCAGTGACTTCTAGAATTTTGATAAAAGAATGCCTTCAACTGGGATATTTATGCGAAAAAATTTAGTATAAGAAAATATTTTCATTATTAGACATATAAATGAAAAATTAAAATTTTCAAGACCGTATATATCAAAAATGGTGTATTTCGGGACAAACGTTTAAGTGAAGTTTTTTTTTCTTAAAACTACCCAAGGATAATCTTATATCTTAAATATCATGAACTTCTTTGCAGAGGTATTAGTTGACTGAGGCACAGTCAATTACATTAATCACGAAAACAGTACATTTTCAGTAAAATCAGCACCATCATTTTTCTGTGTAAAATGAAATTCTGTTATAAAATGTAAAAAGTTACATTCTAAAGCATCGCTAGGAAAGATCGTAGATACCGACCTCCTCAAAAACATCTTGCAGCACATTATTTCTTAAGATATAGCCAGAATTTTATTTTAAAATATAATTTTTGTCACTCTGCATATAAAAAATGAAAAGCAATGGGCTCATAGTCTACACAAAGAAAAAAAATTGCCTTATATGTTGATGTTCTATCAGCCTCTGATTTCATGGCATATTTTTTCGAAACTTATACGATTTAAAGAATTTTCAAATTATTCGTCTTCTGTTCTTTTTTCTTACAAGTTACTTCAAAATTATCATTATTATAATAGGGCATAAATACTTACAAATATATATTGACATTATATTTTACTGAGATGTATAGGTTCTGGGATATATGGCAAAATATCGTACGATATACAGGGTGTCCGGAAGCGATGGACCTTTGCACAATTTTACTTCTCTAAAAATTCACTGCTCTTAAGAAAATTGTATTAAAATTTTTTAAGATAACTCCGCCTCTTCTAAATACATTTAATTGAAAATAGGAGAATTTTTTGGGATAGCCAACAACACAGAATTTTTATAAATTGATAGAATTTTTATAAAACGTAAATGTTTTTTTGACAGGCCACTTCAATTATTTTAAAAAAGATATGCTTATTATGCGCTGAATTATTACTAAAAACAAGATTAGCTATTGTGTGGGGAAAGGAGCAGCATATTACTATTCTTTGACAGCGTTCACTCAAAGAAACTATATAATTTAATGCAAAAATAAAGGAAACCTCAACTGAAATACAGGGTGGTCCAAATTTTATGCAGGAAACTTCGAGGGCAGATAGATCTCTTTAAAGTAATAGGTGTTTGCCTTATAAACATAGGTCTGGAACGGCCTCGTTTTAGAGATACACGGTGTTAAAGTTGTTAAAAAAATAATAATTTTTTGTTTATATATCCGGAATCTATTAACCGATCCCAATAAAATTTGGTACAGGTAATGTATGACAGTAGGCCTTGCATTCCTTAAAATATGAGCTCTAAAGGTTCAACCAGTGGTGTACAACTGAACAGGGATCGCCCTCTTTTTATAAAAAAAAACTATGCCACTGTATTTTTTATAAGTTACTGTAACGGATTTATATTCTAATGCACAAAATAAGTAAAAAAGGTAACTTGAATTTTTTCCCAAAGATTCGCCGTTCTCAAGTTATTCATACCAACACAATCCCCTTGTGGCAGACACTTCAAACCATAATATTACAAAAATATTTATTTATGCTTAAAAGTAAGTGCAATTTGTAAGCAGATCAACAAAATTATTTCCACATCAAGGTAGTATTTCTAGTGTGTTTTAGTTTCCCCTGGAAGATAGAAGAATAAGAGCAATTTAAATCAAAATAATAAAAATACATTTACCAAGCAACAACAATTAAACAAGATACGAAATTAACGTTATGTATTTACAGCAATTCAACTTCTGTTAATGATTAATGGAATTACCTAACTAATATCATGTGGTGGTTTTCTTTCACAACTTCTGTTAATGATTAATGGAATTACCTAACTAATATCATGTGGTGGTTTTCTTTCACAACTTCTGTTAATGATTAATGGAATTACCTAACTAATATCATGTGGTGGTTTTCTTTTAATTCATTACACCCGTCTTCTATTCACTGCAGTAGTTGTGGTCTTGTATCTATTGGAGTAGAGAACTTTACTTTTCAGATAGAAGTCCAGGGGGTTTAGATCTGGCGATTTGGCTGGCCAAGACACTGGATTCTCTGCACCATTATGGTTGATATTGGCATTTGGTCTTCAACCTATCCATCGCCCCATATAATTTTTAATCCATTCTTGTATTATTCTCCTAAAATGCACAGAAGCACCATCTATTTGTATCCGGCTATTTTGTGGTATATTTAATGGAACATCCTCTAATAATTCAAATAGATGGTTTTCTAGAAAGTTTAGAAATGACTGGGAATTCAGATGGGGTGACAAGAAGAAAGGTCCGAATCACACTTTCGCAGAACAATCGTGTTGAAAAGATCTTGTTCGAATTTCATGATGATTTTCTTGTGACCAAATATTGTGAAAATTCACTATCCCTCGCCTTGTGAACGTAGCCTTATTGGTCCAACAAGGGGATTGTATTGTTATGAATAACTTGAGAACGGTGAACTTTAGGGAAAAAATTCAAGTTACCTTTTTTACGTATTTTGTACATTAGAATAAAAATCCGTTACAATAGCTTGTTAAAAATACAGTGCCGTAGGTTTTTTTTATAAAAAAGGGGGTGACCCTGTCCAATTGTACACCACTGGTCGATCGTTTAGAGCTCATACATTAAGGAGTGCAAGGCCTACTGTCATACATTATCTGTACCAAATTATATTGAGATCGGTTAATAGATTCCGGAGATATAAACAAAAAATGAATTTTTTTAACAACTGCAACACCTTGTATCTCTAAAACGAGGCCGTTCCAGACCCATGTATATAAGGCAAACACCTATTATTTTAAAAAGATCTATCTGCCCTCGAAATTTCCTGCATAAAATTCAGACCACCCTGTATAATTTATACGGTTTTCTTAAACAGTTCTTGTAATCGCAAAGTAATCATATTTATATTTATTATAATTAGGCTTTCATAGGAATGTATTAATTTGTGACGTAGAATCCGTCTTTAAAGTTTGGCAAGTATTTTAATGACTCCTTGTGTATTTTTCTAATCGTTTCCATCCGCAGATTTTTTTTAAAGTAAAACGTATCTATTGCGGAAATTTTCCAGAAATACCGTGTGATTTCACAGTCCACAAACTTAGCAGTCTACGTAGGAGGCAATTAAAAATATGAATTTTTATTCACGGGCTAGCACCTGTGAAATTATCGCCGTTTACCGAATCTACATAGCATCCGAATCGACGAAATTCATTTGCGGGAGGCAATTAATCCGCGCGCGCGGCCGAGGAACGTATTTTAAACTGTATTTATAGTTGGAATGCTTAGAAAACCAAACGGACGGAGATTTCACATGAAGATACAATGGAATTCGTGAGTGAAGACTAGCTCATGTCCGTTACTTGTCAGAGGAGTGAACTTGCAGCGGAGATGTGTGGTGACCCAAGTCCAACAGATTACAGATGCCATGCTATACTTGCTCGACGGTGTCGTTACCGTTTACTGCAGGGGTTCGCCCGCGATTCAGTTTACTTGATTTAAAGTGACAAAAATATACGGGGTGTCCCAGAATATGTGGGCAATCTCTCGGATTTATGAAGGGGACGTTAAAATAACATGACAAGTTCCTGTAAAAATTTTCCCTAGAGGGCCACCCTACGGAGATACAGGCCCCCAAAGGGTGCCCCTGAAAATCGATTTTTTTTAATAACTTTTAAAATACTTTGTGTAATTTAACTATTTTCAATACGACGGAGAACAGATAAGACTATTTAAAAGTTGACCTATGAAAACAATTTGGCTTATTTGGTTTCCCAGGGACGGACTAGCAGTAGCACAGTAATGTCAATTTTTGTTGTAAGAAAAAGACACAAAAATAATATTTTTAGATAGCTTAAACCTCAAACTGAAAAAAAGGTACTCTTGATTGATACCGATAAAATGAACTGTTTTCGAGAAAAAACTGTTTTTGTTTAATATGATTTTTATTACATCCGTAAAGAGAAATAAACAGATGAAATTTGCATTCTTTTTGTACCTATCTACTTGTTTTTCCCTTTGTTTTTTGGTGCTATGGTTGTTTTTTTTGGCATTTACCGATTTAAATAAGAATTACAGTACCTATCTAAGTCTGTCAGTTAACGATAGAGGGTGTCGAAACTTATTGATATTTTCCTTATTTTTTTTATTCCTCGGATTTATATTATTTGCCATAAGGGAATTTATAGTCCAGGAAATATAGAGTTGGACGCGACTTTTTGATTCTGTGCAAGCTAAATTTATCACTATAGATGCTAAATATTATGTACAATAACATATTAGTTTCCACAGTCATAAAAATGGGGGGAAGATTGTTTACAGAGTGGTTAATTATATAATTTTTACGTAAATTCACGTTTTTCGCTTATAACTTTTTTCCGTTCATTTCCACGAGAAAATAGTAAAGTACTTTTTTCGTCTTCAAAAGACCTATAAAACGTCAAAAAATATTGATTAGATCAAAAGTTAGAAACAGAAGAAGTTTATTTATGACTTTTGAATTAAACATTTATAAACTACGTTATTATTACCAGAACGTTTTGGCATCGCATCCTCTCATTCCCTGTCACTGTCTAATAACTCACACGAAATCTGGAATCGGTAAGTTGAATAGTTTGCAAGTTATGGCCTTATAAACAAATTAACTAATTATTAGGATCTTCCACAATCGCAATGATTTTTTTCATGGTAGATTTGTAGGTCTTTTGGAGACGAAAAAGTACTACTTTACTGTTTTCTCGTGGATACGAACGGAAAAAAGTTATAAGCGAAAAACGTGAATTTACGTAAAAAATATGTAATTAACCACCCTGTAAACAATCTTCCCCCCATCTTTATGACTGTGGAAACTAACATGTTATAGTACATAATATTTAGCATCTATAGTGATAAATTCAGCTTGTCGAAACAAAAAGTCGTGAAATGATCATTTCCCAGCTTATTTTCCTGGCCTATTACGTTTGCTGAATATGTCGACATGCATTTATTGTATGGACTTGCATCATGTAATGCCTTAGAAGCCAGAAGGCTTTATGAGGAACAATTTCCAAACCGAAGTATTCCTGACAGGAAAACTTTTGAAAGAGTGAATCAGCGTTTAAGAGAGACTGGTAAAAATTACAATTTATTTGTTTGCGTACTTTTTGAGTTGGTAATATGTAGAATTAAAATGCTGTAAATAATTTTAGGAACGTTTGCCAAAGCCAGACACAATTGTGGAAATCAAATCAATCGCGGTGAGGTCGCTGAAGAAGATATCCTAAATGCCGTAAGCAGATGCTTCAGAAAGTGTCCGGAAATTGGCTGCCCAGTTTAATTGCCCAAAATCTACGGTTCTTAGAATCCTCAAAAAGCAACAATTGCATCCCTATCGCATACAGAAAGTCCATGCATTTCTTCCTGTAGACTTTCCGCGAAGGATGTAATTTTCAAATTGACTTTGAGATAGCAACCGTAACAATGCAAATTTCATCGGTTCAATTCTCATTACGGACGAAGCCGGATTTTGTAAAAATGAAATCATAAACTCCATAATTTGCATTTATGGGCAGAAGAAAATCCACATGCTTCATCAGCACTAGTCTGAACCCATTAATTTATGGACCGGAATCATCGGGCAACATTTCATTGGACCCTAGAAGCTTAAATGGAGAACTTTATTTGGAATTTCTCCAAGACAACTTGCCAACACTTTTAGACGATCTACCTTTGGCAATACGACATGGTATGGGGTTCATGCATGACGGTGCACCATCCCATTTTAGTTTGGCTGTTCAAAAACACTTAAACAGGCATTTCGAAAATCATTGGATAGGAAGAAGAAGACCAGTGGCTTGGTCTCCTCGATCCAATCTGCAATTCGTAGACCTAGAGAATGCATAACATTAGAAGGAGCTCACGTTGAACCGACATGCGACATACAAAATTATGTAATAAAAATCATATTAAACAAAAATTGTTTTTTTCTCGGAAACAGTTCACATTTTATCGATATCAACCAAGAGTACCTTTTTTAGTTTTAAGGTTCAAGCTACCTAAAAATATTATTTTTGTGCCTATATCATAAAGGGCGTAAAAAATGGCATTATTGTGTTGCAGTTAGTCCGTCCCTGGCAAATCAAATAAGCCAAATTGTTTTCATGGGTCAATTTTTAAGGAGTTTTATATGTTGTCCTTCATATTAAAAAATAATTAAATTACACAAAGTATTTTAAAAATTATTACAAAATACCGATTTTCAGAGACATCTTTTAGGGGCCTGTATCTCCGTAGGGGGGGGGGATTTCACATGAAGATACAATGNNGGGGGGGGGGGGGGGGGTACTCTAGGGAAAATTTTTATAGGAACTTATCATGTTTAATATTTTGTAAGTGTGATAAGTTCATTTGCTTACCACTTAAGTAAGATTTGCAAAAAATATTTTATTCTTAAAATAAGTAAGTTTCGAGCTACTACTTTTCCTTTCCCTACTGTCAATCCAATAGATATAATAACTGTGTATTATTAGTGGGTTCCCACCATTAAATTTGGATCGTACGTCACACTTATTGGCCAGGTACTTGTTCCTGGTTATATAACGGCAAGTGGCTAAAGTCGACGTTCGATCGCCTTCTTAACGGGAACGCTTCGAAACCTGGGTGATGTTTGTACCAAGGCGGCTTTCGGAAAACTAGGGCTGCCCTCAAACGTCGCGATCTGCCATGGTAGGCTGCAAAGAGGGGTGATTTTTGGAGTTTCTTCTAGGGAAAACGACGTTATCTGGTGCAGCTATTCAGCTTCTCCTACGTCGCCTTCGAACGTACTCCGGCTCTGCAATATTTCGCAGTGTCCGAAAATCTTGGCTTGTTATGAACGTTTGGTAAAAATTAATGAATCGATACGTGACAAAACCTATCGAAAAATCAGAGCAAACTACCTTCGATAACATTGTTGCTAACATTATCGTAGTATTTGGAGGTTGATTCGTCAATGGTCGACTTGAAAACCAAAAAGTCAAACATTCTATTGAAAACATATCGCTTCCGAGGTTGAATAATTTTTTTGTGGCAACTGAAACCTTTGAGACACTAAGCTCTTTGCAAATTTTATGTCGGAGTAAGAAAATTTCAGAGTAACAAATTTGAATCATTTCTAAAAGAAACCATTTGTTTCCTCTTTGTTTATCTTGACCAGAAGGATCATTTCCTGAAGTTCATGGAAACATTTGCTTTACCATGGACTTACATTAATTCTTTCTAATACAAGGCGATTCCAAATTATCTATATGTTCAATTCAGTACATCAAAAATATAAAAAAGTTTTACTTATTGTGTAATTGTAGTTCTACTTTCTATTCTTAGAGTACAAAACAAATTGTCTTAGTTTTTGGAGAGACAATAATTAAAATTTTAATCTTGACAAAAATATTAGTGACAAAGTTCACATTTTCGACATATTTGTTTAGTAAGTTCTATTGTTTTGATTTCTAACTACTACGCAAATTTCTCCTACCCGGTTGCGCGATCAGGTATTGCTCATTTTTATATAACGATAGTCTTACTTCCAAGACAAAGACAAAGAACACGTTATTAGGCAATGGTTGTACTGTTAGATTTAAGTGAACTAAATCGCATTCCTTTGTTTCTGTACAGCTAGTTTTAAGCTTGGCTAACTGCGATTAACTGTTCGATATCATAATTCATAAAGCGGTGATATGTATTTTATTTCTAGGTCGTGACGAAAAAAGAGATGTGTTGTTTCTAGTTTTACATGACTACTGAGGTAGGTACCTATGCAATATCTTTCACAATAGTTCTTAAAAACTTCGGTACCTATGCGAATATCTACAATGTCTGTCTAGAGCAAATTCTTCCAATTTTGACAAGATCATATCATTTTTATTAGTGAAGAAGAAAATCTAATTAATATTTAAATTTCATATGAAATTTGACTGCCTTTAACAGACGATAGAACACATTAAAATTAACAAAAAAAAAACATATGATATAGGTCCTAAACTCGATTACTCGTACTAAACTCGAAAAATTATGAAAATCTCCAACTTGTACAGGGTTATTCATATAACATTTTACCCCCTTAACTTTTTTATTTTTTGAGTTAGACAAAAATAGTTAAAATAAAAGATGTAGGAAATGTTTTTGTGAGTTTAATGAGTTTATAAAAATAGTAATTATACAGGGCGTTCCAGACATACGAACCAAACTTATGTTTTTTAAATGGAACACCCTGTATATTATTCGATTTTCGGAATATCTGCCTCTTCCTGATTCCAACAATGTATTATATGTTGTAGGTTTACGTAATAATTTGCTCAATATTGTGGTTTAAAAGACTAAATCTCACCATGAAAAATAAATATCAAAATAATATGTTTTCATAGAACCGAAAATTTGACACATGTAACACTATTTTCCGCACTACTTTAAAAATTGTGTATAACGTTTATAGTGTTGATGAAAAAAATGATATTGTTAAATGCTATCTTTTTTGTGAGAAGAATGCCATGTGCATTAGACGCGCGTTTACGAAAATTCCCCGCAAGACGTATACTTCATAAAATATATATATCAGATATATCTACAACAAACGGAGAAATATCGGTACGGTAAAAAATAAGGAAGAAACAAATAAACCCCACAACGTTATAACTGAAAATATGCAAGACATGATTTTACTTTACTTTCAAGAAAACCCGGAACTTTCGATTCAAGATGCTTTAAGGTATTTGGAATTATCCTGGAGTTCGAATCAGAGTATTGAAAGTAAACAAATATAAACCATGTTGTTATCGCCTGGTACAAAAATTATATGAAAATGACACTAATAGGCGGCGCGAGTTTTGCAAAATAATGCTTCATTTACAAAATGAAGAATTTATAGGTTCGTAATGCTGCTATTGACACTATTGCATTGGCGCAACAACAACTATTACTATTTCTTTTACTGTTACTACTACAATTACTATTACTAAGTATCACCAGCGTCAACGGTACCACTACTACTATAATCTACTGCCATCATGTTTGATATTGCTATTAAGTATTATTTGTTTTTATAATTTATTAGATTCCATCTTGTGGACTGATGGGTCACTTTTACAAGTGGCGTTTTCAATAGAAGGAATTCACATCACTGGGCATCAGAAAATCCACACCAAGATATCTCTATTCAGAGGCAAAAGTCCAGTATTTTATCTCTTTGATGGACTGAAATACATTGGACTCTCATAAGAGAAATATGTAATTTGGTAAATGCTCTTGATGTGCAAAATATTGTCTGGCAGCAAGACGGCGCTCCAGCACACAGAACAAATGCCGTTAAGCAGCACCCTGGATAGGTGCCAACGGCAACGGTACAACTTTTTTGGCTTGCCCGAAGTCTAGACTTGACACCTATAGATTATTTCCTCTGGGATACTCTAAAAAATACAGTATATTAAGAGAGAACAAATAATGTAAATCTCCTGAAAGAAATATATCTCAGGAAATACGTCAATAATTTTAAGAGAAATTTAATTAAAAGGTAGAATATTTGTCTTCCACATGATGGAGCAATTATTGAAAATTTATAATTTATAATAAACTCTGAAGGTTCTCTTATTACTACTTACTTAAAATAGAGCATAAATATCTAATATTATTATTTTATTTTCTATGGCAATTTTTATATGAGCCATTGCGAGATTCAGTCTTTCAAAGCAGAATATTGAGAAAATTGTTAGGTAAACCTACAACATATATACATTGTTGGAATCAAGAGGAAGCAGAGATTCCAAAAATCGAATAATGTATAGAGTATTCTATTTAAAAAAACATAAGTTTGGTTCGTATCTTTGAAACGGCTGGTATAATTTCCATTTTCATAAACTCATTAAACTCACAGAAAGATTCCCTACAACATTTATTTTAACTATTTTTGTCTAACTCAAAAATAAAAAAGTTAAGGGGGGTAAAATGTTATATGAATAACCCTGTACAGAAGTTCGATTAATTAAAGAATATTGACATAACTGCGTGCGTAGAATACCATAAAATACAATGTTTATCACTTTTTGAACTTCTTTATGCTTATTTTTTAAAAAATAATTAGCTTTGTAATAAATTTAAAATTCGATAAAATTCGTATCAAGCAATGTGGCAACGGCGCGGCGGTTTATTAACACGAGCTACTAAGATGTCCAGCATCCACCAATACGCAATTCAGTTGGTATCTGGATTCGACCGTGTCGGAGTGTTTTTTTGAGTACCACAATTTTAATAATAACACTGAATTTTGCTTTTTGGTAAGTACCTAAATTATTTTTAATACTATGATTATTTGGACGACGTGAATCTTTGGGTACTTTAATTACATATTTTTCAAATACGTAATTTGATTAAAAGTTAAGTTTCTATTTTAAGAGATTCATAATTACTAAAATTTGAGCTAAAATTTAAGCACAACACTATCTTCGTACTACAAAATCATACATTTTATTTTTTTTATTTAAAAACTGGAAAACTATTGTCTTGAAATTTCTTAAATGTTTCACCGCGTGTACACGTGGTGTGCATCAGCAGGTTAAGCGCTGTTGTCACGTTGTGATGAAGCTCCCCAATATTACTACTCGCTGTATTTTGAAATGTATTAAGCTTACGCCCCTGTAATATACAACTTTTTTGTTCATTTATGATTACTCCATCTCGTCTTGAAGTAATGGCAGTCAAACTTGTTACACCCTGTATAAATGCAAATCACATTTAAATCATATTTGCATTCCCCGTACGTCAATGTCATATTCGCTAATTCTTGTTTTAAATTAGACATTTTGAAATGAAACAACGTAAATCAATCTACATTTGTTGAGATCAAACAAAATACGTCCGCGCCCGCTTTGTGCAAATAACCACACTGGCCTTGATCTAACAATAGATCTAGCTAATATCAGAGGCTGGTGAGGAAGAAATTTTGCTCAGGATTCTTGGAGAGGTAATAGAAATCTAGAGACATTGAAATAATTTCAATCCAGTGCAATTTGGAGATCACCGCACACAGCAGATGTAAATGGAGGACTTGTTCTGTCGTTTCAGAGTTCCTTCTGCTGAATGCCTATCCTCCCCAATCTCCAATTGAATACTGGACACCCTAGTTTTCGTTAACTGTTACTTAAACACCTCAGATATAATTTGAAGTTTGACTTTTTCATTTCTATTTTCGTTTGTTGTGGCTTATCGTCTCGTCATCTCGGGCCCACGCTTTTATCGCCCTCCTAGTTTAAGACCGAAAAGAATATAAATTTATTCCGAAACAGAATGCCCGTACTTGGCCAGGCCGTCGAGGCTGTTAACCCGTTGTGTATATATTCTAATGAATATAATAGAAAGATTAATTAATGAATATATCTGTCAGTAAATACCAGTTCTAGTTCCATTACTTTTTTATAGGCTCTCACGTCGATTGTGGCCCATGTCGGCCGCTCTGGGATACAGGTTACATTGAATAGTCCGCGTAGAGGAGCGGCGAAAGACAGAAACCAGTATAAAATGTTGAGTCTAAACAATAGATAAAATGATGAACTCATTAGTACCTTTAAAATATTTACATATTAGACAAAAGAATATAAAAGTAATACTGCGTGAAGGTCGTTCCAAATTCAGGCAGGGACAAGGAACTGCTGTTTTTATAAAGTTTTAACATTGAATATCTACTAGACCAGGAAATGGATCATTCCTCCAACGGATTTGCTCAAGATAATATTAAAACGCTGAAATCACGACGCGTTTACTGGAAGATTCATTCTAAAGTAGATAACTTTAGCAAAATCATATTTGCCTCCGCTTCATCATAACATGCAGTTTTACAAAATTATTCTTGGACTTTTTAGATGTCACATTATTTAGCGTCTGTAAATCCGCCACGGACGTGAATTAGTGAAGTATTTGTGGATGTGAAATAATCACATTAACAAAGTGAAACCGATGGTGACAATGGCGACTTTACCACCCTTCCAGATATTGACATAAAACGAGAAATGTAGTCCATTAGATCGCAGCAACCCCCCACATAATTAAGAAAATAAACAAACCTCTTTGTAATATACCCCATTGAAAATAAAAATTGACGTGTTTCAGGAATTTTGCGACAAACCTTTATTTATTAAGAATTTGTTTCATCACGACGTAACAACAGCGCTTAAGATGCTGAGGCACGCGGCAGACATGTCCTACGGAAAAAATGTAAACTATCATTGTGAAACATTTAGTACATTTCAAGGCAATTGTTTTCCAGTTTTTTTAATAAATAAAATAAAATGTATCGATTTTATAGTACGAAGATAGGGTTGTGCTTAAATATTAGCTCGAATTTTAGTAATTACGAATCTCTTAAAACAGGAACTTAACTTTTAATCAAATTATGTATTTGAAAAATATATAATTAGAGTACCCAAATAAATCGTCCAAGTAATCATACTAAAAATAATTTAGGTACTTACTAAAAATCAGTAATTTTTAAACGCACAAGTACAGCACAAGCTACAACATATGCTCAAAACATCCACCACCATTTTCGATGCACGTGCTCACTGGAAAACACCTCAAGAAAAGGAAATAGTGAGACGCAAAAAACACTCCGACACGGTCGAATCCAGATACCAACTGAATTTAGTATTGGTGGTTGTTGGATACCTTAGTACCTCGGCCGCGCCGTTGTCACATTGCTCGATTTACAACACTAATTATTTTTTAGAATTAAGCATAAAGAAGTTCAAAAATGTGTTGGAGATTTTTTTTTTCTCGGAAATGATTGAGTTTAGGACCCATGTCATATAAGGTTTTTTTGCTTGTTTATTGAATATATTCTATCGTCTGTTAAATTTAAGGCAATCAAACTTCTAAAGTCCTGTATATAGTACACAAAGCATATATTTTTATAGAATATCTCCGCCCCCCTACTGGAGACGCTATGGGCCGGATTGTGACAGAGGAAATATTTCGTTTGGGTAGTCGAAGTGTAGTGTAGTGCAATTATCTTGCTATACAGAACTTACGAAACTCGTTATGTAATCAGGTCTAAGTGAAATTCTTCATAATCGTGAACAATTAGAAATTAAATCGTATTTTCAATAACGAAAGTTTATCCTTACTTATGTATCGTTTTCGGTCATTTTAATAGTGACGAAACTTCGGTTGAGAGATTACTTGTTTATCACAACAACATTGGGTAACACTTCGCGACTATTTTTAAATGTCATACAATATCATTAAAACAGTTAAAGTTGCTCGTATAATGAGTTAATTAATTAAATTCAATAAGGAAAATCTTCGTTAGGACTAACTCAGAAGAAGATTATAAAAATTACAGTACATAGTTTTATGTTGTAGTACCAGTCCCTAGCGGATTTGAAAAATTCACTCCAATTTCTAATGCATTTTCAAGAAACCATTCAAAGGCTGTTTAAAAGTACGAAATCATAGATAAGAGATCGCAGACGAAAAAAATTCGCGGATGTTTCGAAATTTTCCTAAAGTTCCGCTACAAAGCTCCGTTTGCCACGAAACACCATCAGCCGTCCAAGTCGATGCCACAGAACACGATGAACCACAGAGCACAATGTAACAAAAGCCGAGACGCGAGGTAATTTATTTATTAGTTCTCAGAATGGATGGACCAAAATATTTCAGTCAACACTAATTTATCGAAATGTTAATGGTTTTCAAGTAGGTTTAGCGTCGCCACAAGACCGTCCTTCGAAGAAGGCTTCATGAAAATTAACAGTATTTTTGAACGTAGAAATTCCAAGAATAAGTTGTTAGAAGTTGTTAGAAAAATAATAATAGATCAAACAGCTTTTTTTAGGTGGATTTTCCAAGCTATAAGAATAGATTAAATGAGATTGACTAGTCCGTCTCGTATTGCTACACGGAGTCACTAGAGGAGGGCTAGGGTTACTTGCGAGTTCAGTTAGTCATAGAATTATTTATATAAATGTAATCAATTAGGTAATTATTAACATGGCATAGTTATGCCAAAGCGTCCCGATATTCAGGGTTCCCGCCAGTAAGATAAGAACAGATACTTCTGGACCCAAGAAATGGGCGTGTAGAATTCAGGAGAGATCTCCGAAAAAAGGCAGTTTTTCCTTGGGTTCCACATTGAGCAGTCTACTTAGTTTTAGAGTCTCGGGTTAATTTAATAATGGATAGTCATTTCAAATTTTGCTATGGTTCGCGCATTCCCTGAATCTCGGTACGCTGTCGCGTGTTAATAAATTAATAATGTTTTTCGAGCCCGTTGTGTCGTTATTTTGTTTGTTTGTTTTGTTTCTATTGTTAATAAAACCCTTCCTGGAAGGTTTTGGTGTTTTCTTGTTCTTCCAACTTAAGTGTTACCCCATACAACCAACCACTGGATTACCTTGTCCATGAGCGACATACGGTAAGTGTCTGGTATTCATTCTCTGAACGTACAACATTTCTAAGTTTCCACGTATTAATTAAAGTGTAATGATAATAATTATAAACTCCCTTTCGAGAAGTTAATAGTAAACTCTTTTGTCAGTTAATGACGTTATGATACTGGTCATAGCGGTAGATAGATAGATAAAGAAATAACCCCTCAGGTTACAACAATGAACCACCGTCGACAGAGAACAAAGACGCGAAACCCAGTTTCCTTTTTAAAACATTTCCAAATATTACGAAATTCGGACTATTCATACTTATAAAATACACGCAACAATCATTTTTTCTTTAAAGGATAATTATTTCGGTTTTCCAAAGTTTACTATTTGAAATTCTGAAATTATTGGTGGTGGTGGTGGTGGTGGCGGCGGCGGCGGCGGCGGCGTCGTCGTCGTCGTCGTCGTCGTCGTCGTCGTCGTCGTCGTCGTCGTCGTCGTCGTGGTAGTGGTAGTAGTAGTAGTAGTAGCAGCAGATCGAAATTCACTTGTAGGAATTCAGTGACAAAATATCGCAGAAAACCTACTACGCAAATCCGAGACACACTTTCAAAAAATCTCCCGCCAAACCGCCATGATTGCTGCCAAAAATCACCAGGCGAAAATTGTAAAAGTACAGAAACTTCAAACTTGCACATCAAAGCGACTTCAGGGTCAATAATAACCAAAGTAATTTTCAGCACCACAACCCACTGGAAACGTCCACAATCCACAAAAAAACTACGCTCCAAAATCTGAATTTCACATACCAGGAGGAGCCACCGTTGTATTTTAAAGTTCGTTCCTTGATGCCTGCGCCTTCTTTATTTTTCCAGAGTCGCTCGCTAATTTTTCCTTTCCGTTCGGTCAACCACCACGGTAAAAGTTTAGCATGCATTAGACACGTGTCTACTCGCACGATATCCTGCATGCAAGTGAGAAGCTGTTAATGCATTTTGCCTTCCTTCGCTATAAATTAAAACAATATCGCTATACATACAAGTCATTTTAAACACGTATAAGACTGACGTGAACAATAAACCACGGTAATAAGACCGCTAGAAAAACCACAGTAATTAAAAGTGAAATGTGAAACCATTTAAAGAATGGTTTCGATTATTTTAGTAGTTGACTTACTACCATGAGAGGCAAGATACAAAAAATTTATTAGCTTTTAGGTACCTTGTCGAATATATGATGGCTCTATTTCACATTTGTCTCAACTGATTGTAGAAAGTATAATTAACTAATCAGTTTTTTCTTGTTGCAGTCCTGACGTTGTTCTGAAACTATTTCATGAGCAATTTTGAACATTAACTTTATGAGTGATATCACGCTTTCTCAAAACTTTATGAGGATGATTCAGAAAAATGCCGTCTTTACCTGCAAGATGGGGTCACGTAATTGACGTCACCTAAAACTCGGGATGACTGTACTGATTTCTTTGCTTTTTCATTTTCGTCAAAATATCTATAAGTTTACCTTTTAAAGGACGATATTAAATTGTAATTTTAATTTACCACAAACACAAAATATGATAGGACAGTTTTTGTCAATGTATTTGCGAGGGTTATTATATTATTATATAATCTAGTATCAATATTGCCCTTAAACTAAAAACGTTAGAAATCTATAAGTATTTACTTTTAAATATCCACTTATTGTTCTACGTAATCAATACCTACAGCTAAATATTGGTAACTTGGTTCCGAGTTCACAGAATACATAAATTGTGATTGTATGGTCATTTTTAATTGGTAACTACTTTCTAATAGCATACATACACGAAAATTCATAGACTAGGCATACATAAACATCCACAGAAATCAATGACTATCCCTGGAAGTACTCAAAAATTAAAAAACTCACAGTTGTTAAAGCTGCTACTAATGATAATTTTATTATTAGCTCTGGTATTTTTACTTTATTAAAAATATATTAAGCTAATTCAAATAAATTAAATTTTTTCCAGTCGTATCATGAAGTCATAGTTATCTAGCCTCAATTAGAGAGCTGAAATCGTGATTTTTTTCAAAAACAACTGCTTATCTCGAAAACGGTAAGTTTTAAACACCATGTACATTTAATAAACTCTACCTAATGTTAACCATGGAATTCAAAAATGCAATAATATACAGGGTGTTCCATTTAAAATAACAAAGTTATGTAGCGCCCACGCGAAATGAAACCATTTTCCTACCTCTTACAGTTTCCAAGATACCAATACATGCACCACCAAAATGCACACTGCATAGCAAAATATCAAGTACAAAGGACTGCTTATAATTTCCTTTAATGAGAATTTTGTTATACTTTTAAAATTAACACCTTTGAAAGAAGAATTTGTAAAATATATTTCAGACATTCAGGACAGTAATCTTTCACAAATCCTTTTCAGACTTGATCTACATGACTGACATGTGAGTCAGGATACCCTACGCACTGCATACCTCGGAAAATTAAATTCAATTACTATTTGTTGTAATAACGGCCCACGAGCGACTCATGAAAATATTATACAGAAGTAATTACATGTACCTAAACGGTAAGATTAATATTACCACACGCACATCTCTCAGTTGATTGCTGTTATGGCTAGGAGAACCGTTTTCCTTCACTAGCTGTCTTCTAGATAGTGTTTAGTACTCTTCTTTAAGAAGTACATAAGTACTCGTTCAAATTTAATCGAGAAATAAATTCATTAAATCAGTTGGTAATTAATCAACTTCAGTTTTTAATTTCTTTATTACCAGAACATGTAGATACGAAAAATTATCTCGCACTCGCCCGATGAAGTGAAACTGACAGAACAAATGCTGTTTTTAAGCGTTGCAACACTTCCCTAATCGAGAAATGTGTAACATCAATTAATTTCACTATTGGCAGTTACGTCTCTATCGAAATGTTGAAATGAGGACGCAGCTATACGTTTATGATTGAGATCGTAGAAATGTACAAATTAGAAATGTATTAATATAAGTTAATTTTTTATTTGTAGACTACATTGAACTGATACAACAAGAAATTTGATTTCGCTAAAGACAGGTGAATGTAGACAAAAAAAATATGTTAACGAACTAAAACGTCTATATAAAAAATATTGTACCTATCTTATGAAATGCACAACTTTTTGGCAAAAAAAATATGAGTGATTAGGAAAAGTGGAAACACAATTCCTAATCAATTAAAATTACTCAAGAACAATTAAAGTTGTAGCCTTCAAATTTTGTACAGTACAGCTCCACTATACAGAGTGTTAATGAACTTATGTCAAATATTTTTTCCACATGTCCGTTATGTCAAAATGAGGTCAACACACGGATTTGTGTTGAGTAAAATGTAATTTTAAAATCTGACTTACCTCAACATTGCAAGGAGCCACCTATTGAGAACTGATGATTTTCATAGAAAATGTTCGATGTACCCACCATTTGCTTGCACACAAGCTTCAGCGCGACGTATCCAATTCGCTCGCACGCGTTGTAACATTGTCACGTCAAGTTTCTGTAATACGATGTAGCAGTTGGTCGATGTTACGAACTTGGAATACACAACACTTTTCACATATCCCCACAAAAATAAGTCTAAAGGGGTGAGGTTCGGGGACCGGGGGGGAGGGGGGTCATTTAGCTATGCTGCTGCGGCCTATCCAGCGATCGGAAAAAGTAATGTTTAGAATGTGGCGCATTCTCCGAAAAAAGCAAGCGGGGGCTCTCATGCAGTAACCACATATTTTGCCGAATATTTAATGGCATGTCTTCCAATAACTCCGGAAAGCGATTTTGCAAAAAATCTAGATATGAAGCACCATCTAAGTGTCTAGGCAATTCAAAAGGTCCTATTAAAGTGTCATTAACGATACCAGCTCACACGTTCACTGGAAACTGTTGCTGAAAGGCGCCGCGACGTATTTCGTGTGGATTTGCGGTAGTCCAGTGGTGAGTGTTGTGGACGTTACGGACATCATTTTGACTGAAACATGCTTCATCTGTAAATTGAGGATTTCCTGCATGTTCCTGAAACAACCATTCGGAAAAACGTCGACGTAGTGGAAAATCCTTAGGAGTAAGCGTTTGAACACCTTGAATATGAAATGGGTACAACTGAGCTTCTCGTCATGTCTTCCACACAACAGGATGCGAAATATTTATTTGCTGTGCGATATTTCGGGTACTACGATGCGGATCTTCTTCGACGAGATTTAAAATCGTCTCCTCGACATTTAATATTCTTAATTGTCGCTTTTGGCCACCGTCACGACCTCGACGCTGTTGTACTTCATCGGTGTCCAAAACTCTGCGCTACAGCAACAAATGTTCGCGGTGCGGGGGCAGATCGTTCAGGATATCTTCCACAGTACACTTGACAAGCTCTATGGGCATTTTCATTTGCTTCCCCGTAAATTATGAGCATATCATAATATTCGCGATTGGTAAATAAATGTGCCAATTTCAAAAGAAAAGTTGGAAATACGGCTATTAAATGTACTTTCCAAAAACAGCACAGCAATCACTATAACAATGTATTACAAACTGACTTTCGAATACACTCCGGTTTCATAAGGAACCTACTGTTACTGAATTTTTTGTAAGTACTCGCCGCTACAAAATACATGTATTTCAGCAGTTCCAAGAAAGTTTTAAACAAATTTTAATCAGCTTTTTTCTCTATGACCTTAAACTTCGTCTCGTATATCCCGTAGTATAAAAGGCAACGCTCGTACAAGCCAAATATACAATTTTTTGACAGAACACTGTATATTTTTACATTATTGGATAGAGCACTTCTTTAACATTATAGTGATATAAAGTTTGACAGGTCTGTCTGTAATAATAAAAGAGATATAGTCAAAACAGTCTAAAGTATTAATTGCTAGTGACTTTTTTGGTCATATTTTCCTTATTATTATAGAGATAGATCATCAAATTTTATATCGTAGTAATCCTAAACAAGTGTTCTATATTTAAAAACACAAGTTTAATAAATATGTCCGAAACGCAACATTCAATTGTTTTCCTAAGTACAATTTTGAAATCACAAGAAAATTCCCTACAAGGGGATAAAATTTTATGTGAATGATCCTGTATTTGTGTAATCTACTGTAAACGTTATCTAACAAATTAGTGTTAAATTCAGTGTATCAACTTTTTACGTATTTAACATTTATGTGAAGAATAACCGTCGCTTAAAAAGAAAGAAACGAATCCGAAGATTCTATTCTTCTATAATAGTGCTGAAAATCATTATTTCATGCCTTTTGGGCATCATGCACGCATTTCTTTCTCTCCGTTCACACGAACAACACTCCGGTGAACAAAGAGTTTCTTTTTTATCCTAAATCCGTAATCTAGATCAAGAGGCGCTGCTGACCATCCGTCCGTAACGACAACAAATTAAAATTAACAAGCACGGCTATTCAGATTTCATACAAAATCAGTAGATCCGTACGGTGGCATTGTTGAATAATATCGAATAACGAGCTGCTGGGGTTGATCAGGTTTTAATAAGTTCCAACAGTTTGTCATATAACAATAAAGATATAGTGAATTAATTAACTGATACATTTATTACGCATGGTAATAAAAGCCTTTCCTGTTCTCTTTCTGTGGCAAACTACAGTTATACTGTCACAACAATAAAACGTCGCTGATAGTAATAATTAATTTCAACACATTTCTTAACCTAACACACATTCACTGAGCCTTCTACACTTTTCATTTTGCCTCTCTCCACTTTTACAAACTTTTGCGGTTTTGGTCGATCAAGATAAAAGCATTATAGATTTCTCTGATTGAAAAGTATTACCTCTTTCTTCAAATTTGCTTTTATCAATTATATTCATTTTAAATTATTTTTCTCTGATGTTTCCCATTTGCTAATTGACTAAAAATCAATTAAATTGATTTTTATTGACGCAGGTATTGACTTATTTAAATCTATTTCCATTTCAGTGTGACAGAAATACCCAATCAAATAAAAAGAGTAATATTAATCCATTTTAATTTATAATTAGAATTTCTAATCTTCCATAATTCTATCCTTTTTACACAATTACTTACTCATTTCATTCTTTAAGTTGAAGTTAATACATAAAATGTATCACATATCTGTCACATCTAATTAAACCGTTGGATGAATCGACTTTTAGCAATTCCGCAAGAAACAAAAGCGGTACCAACGCACGAGTTAGTGCCCTTAAACCATGTTCGGAGTAATAGAGATAACGCTATTAATACTCCTAATCCGTTTCCTGAAAAACGTGCGATACCACGTGGAATCATAGGTCGTGATGCAGATCGCAAAATCAAAGTGTGTGGTCTCCAGATAATCGAAGAATTATAACCTAGTTATTATATAGTGTGAGAATTAACCCCTCGGTTTATATACAGGGTGTCCGTGTACTTGATACAAAAAAGTCGAGTACAATCAAATGAGGGCAAAGTAATATCAGTTCTTCATATAAATTTTTTTCATACGGGCCTACGTTAACAAGTTACGGGTTCTCAAAGGTGAAAATTAAAAAGTTATATTTATTTACAGTCTCTAAATTATTTACTTCATTAACATTTGGTGATCGATAACACATGCGTACAGCTTATTTTTTATGTTGTATGTGAAACATATTATGCTCAGAACGCCAGGGACGGATTATACCCAATGGTTAACAACCCAAAATTTTTACGTATATGACGATGACAATCTGCCAGTATCAAAAATAAGTTTCCTGAAGAATTTGCCAGCGATAATACCCTCTTGGTTCAATTCGGTAAAATTAACAGTTTAGGAAATATTTGTGATTTTATGTAACAGTGTACATGTTTTGTATTTAATTTTTTATTGAACATAATTACTATATTAGAACCGTACATATTTTTAAAATAAGAGCCTAGAAAATTTTCACTAACAAAATTTGACAAACACACTTTACACATAATACAAAATTCAAAAATTCTGAGTTGTTAACCATTGGGCATAGTCCGTCCTTGGCGTTTTGGGCACAATGAAGTTTCACTTATTATATTATTGTTCAATTTTTAGTGTCTTAAATACACTGCTACTACTTTTTATTAAAAACCAAACTTAATTTTTTTAAAGCTAATGCACATTTCTCGATAATACATTGTTAACTCTCAAAGGTCACACTAGTGCGAATTCGAACCACCGTTTTTTTAACGGCATTTCTCAGGTGGCAGCTGCCGAAGATTCCCCCACCGCGACAATTACTTCTATAGCCCAAACAGTCAAGCCGTACCACAACTGGCCTCAGTCTATTCGAACGGTGCTAATTCGCACTAGTGTGACTTTAGTGTGGGCAAAAGTGTGGCTGAATTTTATCATATAATCTAGAAATAAAGTGAATTGAAATGCAGATTTCCGATTTTTTTATGTGTCGAATAGACTAGAACATTGTTTAGTTAGTTATTAATAATTTTTCTATAATTCTATAGTTTACTAGAATTTGCACCATTGCACGACTGAAGATAAAAAGCTGTAATACACACGTGTAACAAGTACCTTTATTGCACTCACGTGGCTTTTCCCTAGTTCGCTATTGTTTCCAATCATGTGTAATAATAATAAAAAATGAGTTTTATTTTTTTCTTCAATACGTTTCTCAGTTCAATTAAAATTTGCAGAAGTCCTAAACGAGTATATTATCACTTTAACGTATAACAAATAACGCTGCCAGTCGTTGCATGATTGTATTAATAACTTCTGATCGCTGTGTACACAAACTGAAACGTGACGTCAAAACGGAGTCGATGTCTGTCCCAATCTGGCCATTGTTCGACGAACCGCAGCCGGATCGGACCCATCGAGGGCGCATCTTCGTTGGGGCCGGCGCGTCGATTGATTCTGCAGCCGCAGCCGCAGCCGTCGCCGTTCCTCCACCGCGCCAGAACGGCACAAGAGACGACACCGAGCGGCCGACCCCCGCCGCCCGCGACCGCATTCCAACCAGTGTTGCCAACAACAAACAGTTTACGCATTCATTAGTAATACGCCACGATTCCCAGGTTATAGGCCGGCGGCGCAACGACCCATATCAGCACGCTGCCGCTGTTGGAAACTGTTTCATCTGGACCGATACTAACAAGACTGATGCCTTGGCTTGATTTGATCTTAAATTTAATATAGCAAAAGCAGAGGTTGAACACATGGTCAATCTAGGAATTTGTAGGCCACCAACTTCATTAGTATCTTCACTATTGCACATGGTTCGTAAAAAAGAACTGATTGACTGGAGACCTTGTGGTGATTACAACTGAATTTAGTAACAGGTCCTGATAGATATCCATTGCCGTATATTCAAAATTTTAACTGGTGTTTGCACGACTGTAATGTTTTCTCAAAAACAGAGCATACCATCAAATACCAGTAGCAGAGGAAGACATTCACAAAACAGCTCACTATTTGGATTATTTGAATTTCTACAGTTACCTTTCGGTTTGAGAAATGCACATTTCAAAGATTTATTAATGAAGTTTTAAACGGACTCGATTTTATTTCCTGTTAAACGACATACTTATATTTAATAGCTCTGAGGAGCAACACCTTAAACATTTAGAAACGGTTTTCGATAGATTAGAAAAGTACATGCATCTTTGGCGTAAAGGATACATTTCCTAAGCCACAAAATAACTTCTAATAGTAAAGGTAACAGAAATAATAAGATATAGCTAATAAATTGATCAATAAATTAATAAACAAATCGGGCGAATAATGGCGCCAGATTAATATAAAATCCATTAGAATATGATGCAGTTGTTGTCCAATGTACATTCTTGTGCACAGAGTCGACATATGGAAGTCAAATTGATGTGGATCCACTTTCGGAATTTTGTAGATATATTTATGGATCTTGGAGGATACACGGTCAATTTAAGGGTTTTAAGAAATCTTTGACCAGTGTAACAGAAGTGTAAACAGACAGTAAAATATTTCAGTCAACAATGATTATTGAAAGGGTTTTCAAGTAGGTTTAACGTCGCCATAAAGTCGTTGAGAAACTGGTGCCTCTTGTCACCGGAAGTAATAAATTTGCAAAGCTCCACCATCGCAGTCCTTTGGAGAGGGCCTCATGAAATTCAGCAACGTTTTTGACTTAGATCGTCGGAGACATGTGTTGGGCATTGGCGACTGTTTAGCCCATGGTGAAGGGAAAAATATTTCTAATAACGCGCGATATACATTCGAAAAGGCGTAGGAATTCCAAGGTACTTAAATAAATTGTTAGAAAATAGTTGGTTTTTAGGCGGATTTTCAAAGCTATAACAATACTAATACTAATACTACTACTTATACTAATACGTTCCGTGTTGCTATACGGAGTCATTAGATGAAGGGATAGGTAGGGTTACTTGTAAGTTCAAGTAGTTACAGAATTATCCATACAATTGTAAATTAAGTCAATTAGGTATTAACATAATATAGTTAAGCCATTCCAACACCCGATATTCAGGGATCCTACCAATAAGATAAGAACAGAAACTTCAAGATCCAAGAAATGGGCGTGTCGAAACGAGGTGTCGAATTCAGGAGAGATCCATTTTCTCAGTTGCAACTCTGGCCGATTGAATTCTCTACTAATTTGAGATGCATCCTCGATCGATAGTGTTCTTTACGGTTTGATTTTTTTGAGTCAGTTCTGCAAAGAAATCTAAATGTTCACGATGTTCCTGTACCCACCTTTCAAAGCCTAGTTTACGCTACTGTTATAATATATTTAAGTCATTTCCACGGAACAATATTTTAATTTGAAAGAAAGTTATCAAATACAGATTTGGACATTTCTCAGTGAGCTGCCAGTCTATACAGAGATATCACCGCTGCCGTAACGAGCGAGACAAGAGATGCGCTCGCACCGGCCACTCCGATACTCATAGACGTCGACAATGGCTGACCATAAATGCGAATGCAAACTGTCATTTAGTGTGGCGATGTGTTGTTCTGCACCGCCGATATGGTAACATTCCGTTCGCGTATGCCAAATCGATAAGGCCGAGGCCCGCCAGGAAACGTTCCGTTGTACGGGTGGATGCTGAACGGTGACACCTGATGCTCGGAAAATGGGAACGATGAACAAAACTGCGGCGCTGGTCGCCATTTGAAAATAGAAAAACATGTTTCGGCTTTGTTACGAGAAAAACAAAAAGAACAGGATTTAATTCGAGATTCTTCCTGAACAAAATACAGGGGTTGCGACAAATTGTTAGAGCTAATGTCTCTCATCAATACAAAGAGTTAGAATATCGTTGTTCTCTTAAAAGAAGCTTCCTAAGAGCTTTACACTCCTTCAAAGATTGAAGAACTAGATCTCAAACTTGGTATTGCTGTCTTCCACCATATTTCCTTGGTATTTCGGACATTTGGGTCCCACGTTGCGAGATTACTTCTACTATGGGGAAACAGGCATTTTTAGAACTTCTCGTGTATTTTGATAACAAAGAGACAAATGGAATTTCCACACTCCTTCCTCATGACAGCAACCTCGAGCTTGGGAGTGTGGACGTCATGCTGACTGATTGTACTCCATCGGAGACGAGGTAGATTTTTGGAAATATAGTCAACGATATGATTTGTTTTTGTTTTTTCCACTCTAATGCATCTTCGGGATGGTACGGATTTGGAAGCTATAAGCACTTAGGGTAGTGACACTGTCTTTTTGGGCTTTGCTCAGCACTGGTTTTGCTCCTGTGGGTATATGAAAAATTGAAAGCTTCTAGGAGCTTCTGTGGAATTTCTGAGAGTATCTATGAATTTGGAAGCTTTGGAAGAAATTTATGATTTTTGAAAAATATTTATTTACAATAAATGAGTGATTCGTAATTGATTTTCTATAGTGAAATTAGTAATTTTCTGTCATACTACACATACTGAGTTACCTGATTACTGAATTTCAAGGTCGTTCTTAGGTTTGGACAACTGATCTCTGGATTTTGCCCATCTTTGGATTGTAGTTGCCTAGAACGGGTGATGATGGGACTTGTAGACTGACGTGGTACTGTAACTTTGTATTATGGTTCCCCAGTTTGAATCTTGTATTTTTCGGAGAAGTTTTTATCTTGAGAAATTCGAAATTGGGATGATTTTTTGAAACTTCACAACAACTTATCGGCGGCTGCTCTGACGACATCATCGGTCTCTGAAGGTGTCGTCTGATGTTTGAGCAGTTTGGAACTTCTTTGCGATCTTTTGTGAAAAATTTGGAGTCGCGCTTTCTGCTTCTCGGGGAGGTAGTTTGAATCCCCTCGGACACGGGTCGCTAGTTTGGTAGGGATTTGCTCTGCAGCAGATTGGTTGGCTGGAGACGGCTTCGTGGTTTCGATTGGAAAGTTGAGTGAAAATTTGAAATCCTTATACTAAGACCTGACTCTTAGAAGACGCTTCAAATGGAGTCGAAATTACAAACTCCGAGGAAGTGAGTTGTAGTTGTAACTCCGCAATCACTTAACCTGGGGCATGCAAGCTCCTGTAGACCCATGATTTGGATCATAAAGAATTGTATTACAAGGTTAACCAGGATTTCTTCTATTCCAGTATTTTTCCAATCAGTGACTACTCAAGTCGGTTTAAAATCACGAAAACCGCTTTCTACAGGAGTTTCTTGATTTTAGTTTCAACACAAATGACTCAATTCAAGTTCCATTGTTCTTCATCGCTGTATCTGAATAAAAAGGTCCACCTTCACGTGCATGGTAAATTAATAAACAAGGAGCTTGGGTCTTTGAATTATGTACATTTAAAAGACTTAGGTCAGTTATAACTTATGTCAGTTATAATTTACATGGGTAAAATCCATGTCCAAATACATTCCAGGAATTATACGATGTGGTACACGATATTTTTGAACACTCAAAGCTAACAAATGATGCACCTGGATGTAGAGAACGAAATACCTTGAACAAAATGCGTTTCGAAGTCTGCTCCTCAACACAATGATTGCTTCTCAGACGGGCAGACAATGTTTCTTCTTCCCCTCGTAGCATAAGCCCATGCGGCGTGAGTACCCAACATAAAAAATGCGTTAATTTAAATAACCAGTATACGTTTCCTAAGAGTGAATGAAATAATTTCGACGATCCCTCTCCAGTGTGACCGTTGCACCCCGCCCACGCGCGTATCTGACCTTCCCTCCTCGTATCTCCTCTTCGTCTTCGTCGGCCGTCGCCGCGTCGTCGGCACCACCGACGTCCGCCGAAGAAGAGGTGGCCGGCCGGCATGCCCATTACCTAATTTCATGATTTACGGTCCAGTTTGAAAACAATACGTTAGGAATGTTACGCAACGGACATTCTTCCGCCTTTCTTTTCGGCGTTGGTCTCTTTTAATTTGACCCGCGTAAATAGTTACACTGATAGAACGGGTTTTGTTCATTTCAATCGGTTTTTTCCACCATAAATTTTCATTTCCATTAGTTTAATGGAATAAATTTCGTTAGTGTCATAAATAAAAACAGCTGTTTAAAAAATTCCTTACGCTTCTAATTCATGTGGGTCGATCCGATTGTTCAGAAGCACAGTGGCCAATTTTGGTCTATAGTAAATCAATGAATAGTATCAAAATAAAAAAAATTAATTAAATATAAATTTATATCTAGCTTAACCAACAATATCCGAATAGATGGATCGGTAGAGGTATTGATGCTCCTGCAAACTGACCAGCTCGTTCGCCAGATTTGACGCCTTTCGATTATTTTTAAGGGGTACTCTAAAATCAATGGTTTATTCCAGACTCCTAAAATATCGAAGACAAATTATGGAGACGCATTTAAAATTCAGTGAACATTTTAAAGCAGAAAGTAGAAATGATGCAAACAGTACAGTTTAATTTTCTTCGTCGCATTAATCTCTGTATACATAAAAACGGTGGTTATTTTGAACATTCACTTAAAGTGTTTCTGCATAATTAATAAAATTCACATATTTTCAGTTTTGTTTTATTGCTTGTTTTACATTGTATTGTTTCATAAACAGTGAAGAAAATTGTAAATAAATTATTATCTTTGACACCCTGTATCCGTGTAATTATCAACTTTTGTACTTAGGTAAGATCTATTTTCAGCTCGAGAATTTGTGGTAGAATTTTGTATAGATCTTTCGGGAACACCTTGTATACGTATTCGCTAAGATTGTCATTTAATACTGCCGGAAATAAAAATGTACTATGATGTGATATTGACAGTGCAAAGTGAATTTGCTGGAGTAAGTATTGAAAATTTGATAACCCATAAGTTTCTGTCCCAACATCAACATAATATTTTTATGGGATTATATAAAAACGGATCAAAGAAGCAGATAATTTTAAATTGAATTATTTGCCGCAAATGTCATTTTCTTCTATTCAAATGTATATACTTTCGTCAAACTATATGAAATATTTGCTACAATCTATAATTTTTCTTAGAATTTATATTATTTTTAAATATATATAATTTAATTCAAATCTTTTACAGTTCATCATAACCTCCAAACATATTTGTTTCAAATGTTTGTTCCTTAAAATATACATATATATTTAAAATTTAGTATTAATGTAGGAATTATTCAAGAGAAATGTAGCATATTATAATCAAACTTGGTTTTCTTTAAAGAAAATTGTAGTAGGTCACGGAATGGCGTAGGTGGTAAGTAGCCCGATAGGTGACACCACTTACGCTCTATGCATACACATCTCCTTGTGAGTAACGATACTAAAGCTGCTGAATCGTATTAATGATATAATGATGAGGACCATCAATAAGTACCAACCCGACCTATGTCTGGTTGGTTAAACTTACGAACGACCCTAGCTGTTGTACTAAGTGTTGTTGAGAAATATTTATATCCAAATATAGTCTTAAAATAAGTGCATATATACAATCATTTGACCAAAACTATTCAACTTTGTATTAAACAAACGATACATTAATATACAATACAAAACATGTTTCTATAAAATCTATGTAGATGTAGATCATAAAATTAAGAATAGAATTCGTTTAATCGTAAGTATCAAATATTAATTTTAAATGCTGCCTATTTTTAAAGTAAGAAAGCACATTTTGTACAGCGATATCTATATGAATACTGTGGTCCTTGTTATACGAAATGTAGATTCAGAATCTATTTTTAAATACATTCACCTGCATTCCGGTGAAAAAAAAATCTTAAATTTAAACGAATATTTCTTTCAGCGTAATTTTTGTTTGTAGGACAAGTAAATGGATATCACTTTACTTAGATAGTTACCACTGCGGCATTGTGAGCGATGGTAGTGAAATGCTTTATTAAGATTACCATCAATAAATGGTTGCCATCTTTGAAATAGTTACTTTTAATTTCCTGGTGAAATGTTTCATATGATACGCTTACGTAACTGTATGAATTCACGTCTTAAAAATTGCTCGGTAAAAAATGTAACGAGTTTCACTTGCGCTGTTTCTTAAAGAAAGGCTACGCCTTCTATTAGAGAAATTTATCGGATATACCCTTAATACGCCTTTGTTTATTTTAGGAAAGTGACTAATGCGGTTAACACAAAGGCTGAGACAAAATTACAAGTAAACTCAATGGTAGAGGTCAGGGTGACCAAAAATATTTGTACAACTGATGTTTGTTTCAAATCTGTTTAGTTGTGACCAGACTAACAAATATTTTTTACCTGATCTTTGAAAACTGGGGACAACAGTGGGAAAATACCACTTTGATATTCTTTACAAATAGTTATTTATGTATGTTATGTGCCGATTTTTCATAGAATACTGTGTTTCAAGAGGATGCAGTTTTAAGTGAAAAATATTATCGCCCTTTAATATTCTATTAAATGATGATCCCAAAATAATTATTTTTGAGAAAAACCCTCCAACATTTTTGCTTCGTTCATGAGTCTATATAAATCTATGAACATGGACAATTAGTTGGATAGGTTTCCATGTTTGATGACTATATAATAACGATCAAGTGTTTGGTTAAGATAAAATATACTCTATGAACTCCTATTTCACAAAAATAAAGGACTGATTGTACAAATACAAATAATTATTTTAATAGAGCAACCGTAGATAAAGCTAGAAGTATTATACAGGGTGTCCCGCATAAGAACCGTCACAGGGCAGGTGCATGTAGGGGTGTCCAAAATATTGTAATTTAACCAAACTTGCCTATATACAAAGTTGCACCCCCTGAGGAGTTATTAGCCCCCAAAGTGGGGCCCTAAATTTCGAAAAAAAATTAACATCTCTGCAACACTTTACCGTAGAAGAGCCAAATTTGGTACATGATTTAGGTTTATTACTGGTCTTCTTTGACTATGATTTAAAGTTAATTGAAGCACCACAAGGTGTTTATTGGGGATGACTCACACCTAAAATTGTTCAGAACTTTTTATTCATTGACTGAATTGAAAAATACTAATATTAGTTCACAGCAGAATTTAATTTGAAATTTGTTTTTACTCTCGTTAAATTTTCAAGAACTTTATGGTTTTCAAAAAAAAACCGTATTAACTGACACAAGATTTTAACAGTGTTCATTAGAAATAATCAAAAAGTCAGTAGTAGGCAATGAATTTATCTTTCAAACTTGTCAGTTAGTAATAAAATTATTTTATTTCAACAATTCTTCCACCCTTCTTCTATGGTTTCCTTCGCAGAAACCCAGCACAAGTAGCAAATCAACTTGTACGCTAAATGTAAATTTTCCAACCATTTTCAACAACAGTCAGAGGCAATTGTGAAATAAAATAATTTTATTGCTAACTAACAAGTTTGAAAGATAAATTGAATAGATAAGTGTCTTCATATGTCTCTACATGAAAAAGTTCAACGGATTGAGATCCGGAGATCGCAGGGGCCAGGCAATGGGACCACCAAGACCTATCCATCGATTTGGATACTTTTCATTCCGGAAATCAGTGGCTCATCTTCCATAATGGAACGCGTCCTTCTGATTTCAAAAGGAATGTCATGAAGTAGTAGAGGTGAATCGTTCTCCAAAAAAAGCCCGGTTCAAATCCGTCGAAGGAATGTGGTCCTATAACCTCATTATTAATTATTTCAGCCCAAACGTTTACGGAGAATCTTCCCTGAAAGTGGGTTTCTCGAATGTAGCTTCGTCACAGAAAAGGGTTTTTGAAAGAGTATCCAGATGATTGCTCCACCATTCACAAAGACGGACTGTTTGGGGAATATCCGTGGGGAGAAATTCTTGTACCGGTTGGCAGTCCATTTTCTCGCAAAGTGTCTTGTACAGCCATCCTACTTTGTCCAGTAAGTACAGAAACTCTTTTCGTTCTAGTACCAGAATCATTTTCAACAAGCTCAAGCACTTTTGCAGCATTGTTTATTCGGATAACTTATTCACAAGACAGTTTAAAGAACGCACCTGTTGGAGAGTTGGAGAGGTTCTATAGAACGTTTGCTTGTCTGGAATCGGCGGTTTGAATATCGTAGTTGATATTCCCCAACTGGGGCGGTGGTACTACCGTTGCAATATTCATACACGAAAATCATGTCAGCGTATTCTTCATTTGAATATAGTACAGATTTCAAGACAAATGACGCAAAAAATAAAAAGAACTAAGTGTAAATGATAACAATTATCTAACTGACAAACAACAATTCTTTCCTAATCCCAGCCAAGTTGATAATTATTGAATTACGTAGCTCTCTAGTCGCAACGACGTAATTTTCTCTTTAGCAACTACCCATTCGACCTGGCAACTTCACACCCCGATATTTCAAAAATTGTTGGGAATTAAAGAAAAATGAATAGAATATTTTTGCTTAAAATTAGTCGTAGAATTAGTCGGTCTGGTCTCTCGTGAAAGCTCAAATTGCAGCATGCACTGTATGCCGATGATACTAAGATATTTTGAACTGCACTGCAAGATTATCAGACTCTACAAGATATTTCCATCGAGCACTATGATTGGCTCATCTCACTGAGTTTAAATAAGTGTACATACATGATGGTAAAAATAATAAAGTTAACATATACTTTCGGTCAAGGTCAACTTATAACAACTGTCGAAAACCAGAATTATTTAGGTGTAGTAACCAATTCCAGTCTCACGTGGTCTGAACATATTTCCACCGTTGTGAAAAAAGCCAACTCCGTGTCTTATCTTTTAAATAAGTGTTTCCAGAGCTCAAACGTTTTAAAATTATATAAGTCATATATTCGCCCGCATCTGGAATACTGTGTGAACATATGGCCCCCTTACCTGGTAAAAGATATCAATCTGATAGAGAGCGTGCAGAGAAGATTCACAAAATGGATCCCTAAATTTAGATCACTTCCATATCATCACCGTTTGGATAATTTGAAAATTACTTGTACTAATGTACGACGTCTACGTGGTGATCTTATCCAAATGTACAAGATTCTAAATAATCATTACAGCTTAACTTTTGGAGACTTATTTAGATTAAATTTGGATGAACGTTTACGTGGTCGTCAGTTTAAATTGTAAAGAGAAAACTTCAAAACATCTTTGCGTCAAAATTTCTTTCCAAATAGAGTGTTCTACCATTGGAATAGCCTACCTTCATCTGCTGTTACTGATCCATCGATCAACTCTTTCAAGAACAGGTTGGATGCATGGATGTCATCAGAATTTTATAGTGAATGCGCGCCTAATGTACTTTCGTGTGCGGTTTATGGCCTGTTCCGCTAGTTAGCTGTGATTTGTATTGTTATTTTGATATTCTGTTCTCATACTTATTTGTTCTTTTTCTTTTATGTTAACTATTTATTTTACTCTTACTTTAAACGCTGTTAACTGTCATTTTGTACATTTTATTGGACTAATAAGCTTTGCATCTGTCCTTGCTATTATGTAATAATAATAATATACGAAGTATCTCGGATACTTCGGCGGTCACCCTGTATATTAGTCAAATACAATGAACTACCTGAAATATAAAGTAGTTGGGGTACAAAAATGTGTATTTAGGATAAATGTTATAATAAACATATTTCATATTTATGTACAACTTATGAGGTTTTGTTGTATCACAATATATCATAAAGTAGAATATTAGATTAAAAAAGTAAATAATTTCTGAAATGTCAGTTGGGATGTTTTACATCTAAAAGTTATTGTGTATTATATAGACGTATTTTGTAATATCTTCTGTTAATATTAAACTTTTGCAATATTTGTTGTTGAATGTTGATATATTTTACGGTTTTTTACTTTCATGCTGACTACATTCAAAGCAAATGTAAATCGCTGGATAATGCTGTGTCGGATGATAAGTAACTTTGTAAGATTGTTCTAGGAAAACTAATAAAAGAAGCTAGCTAGTTCTCCGCCACCGCTAACGATCCTTTGTTTAATGCTCGATTAACAACTACCGATGGAATAACAGAAAAAAGTCATATGAATTATTAATTGTAATTTATTTATTGTGGCGTTTCTTCAGTGTTCCTTCCAACGTTTTCTTAGGGCGACTGCCACATAAAATTATTTGCCAGATCCGGAAGGAAGCCGTTTTTCGATAACAGATTTTACTATTAGTGATGTTCGTCTCATAAAGCTACCTCATATTACATTTCTAACTGTTTTCTGGAACAATTCCTCACTAAAAGAGTACTAACCAGACTAATATTTTGAGGAATCTTCAACTGCAGTTCGGCGAAGCTAATTCCTTCAAAACCCGTGTCTAGGAAATGCATCAACCATTTCTAGAATGAGAGAATTGTTTTGAAAATCAGCCAAAGACGGCGACGCCTGTGAATGTACTTTTTTAGAATTGATCCAATTTGGGGTTAGTCAATCCTTATTTGTAGCAAATTAGGGCTCACTTACTGTAACTGAGGCCTCACTTAATAACTTCCAGAATAAACCGGAATTCGGCTAAGTGCACATGCGTGATTACGCGTGCCTTAGCTGACCATGGTTTCGTCCATAGAGAAGTTAGAAGTTTCGCCATTTTTCTGTAATGCGTAACACGGGATATACGTTCATCAATCGTTAGTTGTTGGGTCCTTTATAATAAATAGGTGTTTTGTGATTGAGAGTTGAGTCAGTTGTCTAACAACCGCCAGAAAGTTTTCAATTTGGGTATTTGCGTCGGTATGCAATAGTACTTATATGCATGCGTGATTATATGCACACAATGCAGGCTGAATACAAACTCTTACTTCTCGAATGAGGATTTCAATAATATTTATGATTGTTTGAAGTACAACATTTTTAGTTGCATTGCATGGTGCACGAAACCAACAGCGAGGACAGCCAACAACACCGAAAAATAGTAAATACAAAGTTAACTCACTTGGAGTTAATGAGTTGACTATTAGGGTTAATGAGTTTACTCGCTTGGGGTTAATGAGTTGACTCGCTTGGGGTTATGAGTTGACTAGCTTGGGGTTAATGAGTTGACTCGTTTGGGGTTAATGAGATGAGTCGCTTGGGGTTAATGAGTTGACTTGCTTGAGGTAGCAAAGAGATTGTAGCAAAACTATATATTTACTGCTAGTAAGTTACTTCCAGCAAAACAGTTTTTCTTGTGATAAGAAGGCAACTCACTTGGCGCCTATTTAACGCAGATATTTTGTTATGGTTAATGGATTTTTACTAACCGCAGCAAAGAAATTCTCTCAGTGCGTTGATGACTTGGTCAATATTTCTGTTATAAAGATGATTCGTGCTCGAGGCACTAAAATGCTGACCATACCTTCTTTGGTTATTATCCACGACCATGGCAGCCAACAACTGAAAAGATAGATAAGTTTACCATCTGGTACCAATATATGGTAGTAAGATTTCTGCATCACATTAATTGGTATACCCAAATGACATCAACATGGAGAAAACCAACCCATACAGACAGGTATTTCACTGCTCAGAATCATCACGATCTTATGCAGAAACAAGGTATCGTCAACATTGAGCAACTTACCTACCTTTCCTACCAAATATTTTACGAATTAGAAATTTTTAATATTAAAGCTATCGACCGGATTTATTGATCACATATTTAGGGTTCCAGGTGCTTACGGAAGACTTAAAAACAAATTATACATTAAATATTACTGAATGAACCAACTAGGATCGGAGGGAGCAAATGAAATCATATTTATTTTTGTCGAACTTTTGCTGCTAAGACTGTGTTACTAAAGTCTCTATTCTATGTGAAATATGTATTTTCATATCGGTAAATTGTGTCGAAAATATATTAGTCCAATCACTGAAGCATTTTGGCTACCAATTTTTTCGGATGGAATGGATTGACGTGAAATTTGAACTGTAGCTAGGGAATAGCCTAAGAAACTAAAGTTATATAGTGCCGATGTGTGCTTTTACCCTAGGGGTGGATGCCACCCCTTCTGGAGGGTGGGAATTTCTTTTATTAAAAATAACCTCACGATTCGATAGAGGGACGAATTCTAAGCAAAAAATGTTCCATAAGAATTTTTTTTACAGTCGATACTTTTTGAGTTATTTGCGCCTAAACATGTTCATTTTTAGCCCAAAAAATGCATGTTTTGAGCCATTCTTCGTGAATATCTCAAAAACTAAAGGTTTTATAAAAAAAATTATCATAAGCAATAATGAAGATAATTAAATAGCAAAGAGTTTATTTTTTTTTAATTTTTGTAGATGGTATAGAACCCGAGTTATTAGTCCCAGAAGTTGAAGTCAATTTCGAAGATAGCTATAATCGAAACGTTCAACGTCCTGTAGCGGAAAAACTATAGGTTTTTCGAGGAAAACTTATATAACACCTATTAAAGTTATTAAATTGAGTGGTGGTAGAAGTCGTTAGCATGAAAACTAATGAAGTTACAATCAAAATAAAATGTCTTGATTTTTGAGAAAAAAAAGGTATTAAAATTAATGACTTGACGGAAAAAAAACGTATTCCTTCTGCAATTTACTTTATTTATGTATTAACAGTAGATTCTGGGAATTTGAACGATTTTAGAAGCCTAAATTTGAAACAAAATCATTTACTTTTGAATAAAATTTTTAAATTTTCAAAAATTGGCCGTTTTTCAAACTATTTCAAAAACTATCAAAAAAATTAGAGAATAAGAAATTGTAGTTTTTTTCTTACTGAACAATTTGCTTTCTTTTAAATTTTTGTAGGACAAAATTTGACCGAGTTATGACCGTTAGAAGCTCAAAACTAAGCTCCAAGACCGCCTTTCCCGAGCCCTTTTAGCTTACAAATAAAAAACGAAGGGCTCAAAAAAACTGCAAATCACAGAACTTAAAGTGCTTTAAATTCCCTACAAATTGGTTTTTTGAGAAAATTTATAACTTTAAAATTACAAGTTATGGTAAAAAAATTAATCGCATTTTTTCAGTAAAATTTTCGGTGCGGGTAAATTACCATCATCTTTGTGTATTTTGGAGCACTGGTGAACTGATTGGAGTATTTTAATAATGTACATACACACACGTATCCATTTATAATATATATCATTTTTTTTATTTGATATTTTAATAAAAAAATATTAATAAATTCAATAAAATTAAAAAAAAATAATTATATCATCATACTCATATATAATTATGATAAGGGTTTCTTGGGTGGCTGAAAAGTTGCAATATATCATAGATCATTTGAAAACCAATAAAAAGTTTACAATTCAACATATGCATACCATTAAAACATCTCAAGTTTTCAATAATACTTATTTTATTTTATTATAAGGGATGGTTTTTAAGGGTAGCAACTTTGTAATGAGTCGTAAGCTTTCTATTGAATAACAAACGAAATGCAATACATTGTGAATGCACCAAAAGAATATTTTAAACTGTTAAAAACTTTTTTTCTATGTTTTTGGCCATGGAAGGTTAGTTTTTAAGGAAATTTAAGTGTTGAAAAGAAATTAAATTTCATAAATTATATTAAAAAAGATGAAAGGAACTTTATCCTACATATTTGAACATGAATTGAATCTTTAAAATACGTAAATCTGCGAATTTCGCATTTTTTTCGTACAAGGGTATTTTCACCCCCAAATAGAAAAAAGCACACATCTACACAATATAACTTTTGAAGTGGGGGGTCAGATGAGCTTGTATGCAAATTTTCGGGAAAATCCATGCTATCCGAAAAAATTGGGAGCTTTTACTTTACTTTCGCCTTAACTGATTGGACTACATCTTCATGTCATACATTGAAACGCTTAAAAAATACTGTTTACATTCGATTAATCGAAATAATTCACCAACAAAAGCCTCCCGAATCCCGGCAGCTTTCCCGCGGTCTGCTCCTGCACGTTCCACGCCGAAAACCGCAACAAGTCCGGAACCAACCGGCGACCTTCGTAGGTCCCGCGAGCTTTGCTATCGACCAAATTATCGCGCCGCCAAAGCTTCCCAGCCACCGAAACGCGGAGCCAGAACGCAACTCAGAAAAATCGACACAGTCCATCAGCAATCAAGAGGAGGTCCATTCCGATCGGGAGCTTCCGAGTAAAGGAAGAAGCGCCCGCTTGTGCGTTTGTTGTGGTGGCCTCTGGCCGGCGAAGTCAGCGACCTCTGTGAGAACGTAGGAACGCGATATCGGCGCGCGAGAGAGACGGCGAAGAACGTCGCCCGGATCGAGATGGGTGGGAGAGGGATGGAGGACGTGAGGGATTTTTAGAGCAGCAGTCAGCCTTCAAATAGAAACATTTTTGAGAAGATTGATAGAGACGGAAATGCGTTTTATTCAATTTTTGAAGAAGAAATTTAAGTATTTCTTAAATTTCTTGATACAGGGTTACAACTTTTTAATTGTCGTATCTTTCTTATTTGAAGAGTTATAGAAATGGTTAAAAATGTGCAGAATATTATGGCGATCACGGATCCGTTTTTAAATTTAGAATATTCCGAATAGTTCCGAAGATATTCGAAGAAAACCGATTTTATGCTATTTCTTTTTTTAGTCGCATTTCACTTGTTTTTCAAAATTTTTGGATAAAAATGTGTAGTCTGATATTAAATGATATGAGGAATCGATTTTTACTGTCAGTATTGACTTATCTCTAAAAATGTATGGTGAGCGGTAGTTAACTTTTGTTTCTCTTATGGACGACATATTGAATTTTTGCCTCATTAGAAGAAAGGAGAAATTCTCTTTACAACGATGTATAATTTATGGGGTTATCATAAATAAATAACCAAGATACTGAATATAATTATAATTTCATAAAAAAGTCAAGTAGCCATGTGAAACATTTGATTTTTTTCTATAAATTAATTTAATATTTCTTATTTTTAATACTCTTTGACTTACCAATAACAAGAGCAACGAACAAAACAGCATAGATAAAGTAATAACTAGTAAATTTAAATTTTATCACAAATGTTGGAAGTATACAGGGTAGCCCATCGAAAATGTACCGCAAGGCATTACAGGGTAGTAAAGAACTTTTCGGCAAAATCCAAAAACAGGTCAAATTTGTTTCTGAGGGGGACAACTTTTGGCTCAAAAAGCATACCAAAATCTTCAATCGTGGGGGGTGCTATCCCCTAAATTTTTTCAGATGGGAGTGGGGGGTCAATAGAAAATATGCAGCTTTGAAAATACGAACAATATTTTTGACGAGAAATGCGAAAATCGATTTAATTTTATTTAAAAACTTACGGTATTAGTCAAGTAAATGCTGAAAATGTTGTCCGCCAACTTGCATACAATGATACAGGTTGTCTTCAAACCGTTGTCGAACATTCTGGAGCACTTGCGGTGTTACTTCGCGACATACATTAATGATTCGTCCTCGCAGATCTTCCAAGGTATCAGGTGGAGTGCTGTAAACTTTGCTTTTAATGTGCCCCCAGAGAAAGAAATCTAAAGGATTTAAGTCGGGTGACCGAGGGGGCCACTCAATTGCACCTCTTCGTCCTATCCAGCGTCCTGGAAACGTCTCATTTAGGTAATTGCGCACATTGAGCGAGTAATGTGGAGGAGCTCCGTCTTGCTGGAAAATCAGTTCGTGTTCATTGTAAGCAGGGTCGTCCTCTATGATATTTGTTAGAGCTGGGTCGATGACATTTTGTAGTAAATCCAAGTACATATCGCCTGTCAAATTTCCAGGAAGGAAAAAAGGACCTACAATGGAATTTCCAAAAATACCTGCCCATACATTCAACTTCTGGGGGTGTTGGGAGTGTGTCTCATGGAAAATCCTTGGATTGGTATCAGCCCAGTAACGACAATTATGGCGATTCACTAAACCATTCAAGAAGAACGTACACTCGTCCGAAAAACACACATTAAAGAGGAAATTATCGTTTATCGCTCGTTCAGTCATTATTTCGCAAAATTGCAAACGACGATCAAAATCGTCTTCATTTAGCTCTTGCACTAGCCGAATCTTATAAGGATGGAATTTGTATTTTTTTAATATTCGTTGGACACTTGTACGACTCACTCCTGTCGCAGTAGCCAATTGCATTGTACTCAGCGTACTATCCATTGCCACTTGCCCCAATACCGCTATTTCCGTAGGTTCATTTAGTACCGGATTTTCAACCTGCCTCTTTTTGTTATGAACGGAGCCAGTTTCGCGAAATTTGGCCACCAATTCGCGAACAATTTTTCCAGACGCATGTTTCTCAGGATGCCGTTGGTTGAACAGTTCGGCGACCCGATTTCCGCATTCATTGTTTTTGAAAAAAAGCTCAATAATTTCTACTCTTTCTGGAATTGAGTACACCATAATTAATCAATTTAAAAGACTCGGCAGTATTGGTACTCTTCAACTACAAGTCACAAGACAGTTATCTAGCAACTTCTTGTGGCCTATCTAAATACGAAACAAAAAGCGGACAATTTTTTGCTCACCAAAATCAGGCTAAAGAATTCGCAAATCAGAAAAAAAAAACAGCGAATTCTTTTGAAGGAATTTACCAAGCTAATACCGTAAGTTTTGAAGTAAAATTAAATCGATTTTCGCATTTCTCGTCAAAAATATTGTTCGTATTTTCAAAGCTGCATATTTTCTAAAATAATGGATCGATTTTCAAAAAGTAAGAATCGATGTATAGAGAATTAAAAGCCCTTTCTAATGACCCCCCACTTGACCCCATTCCCATTTAAAAAAGTTTGGGAAATGGCACCCCCACTTAGGAGGTTGAAGATTTTGCTATGCTTTTTGCGCCAAAAGTTGTCCCCCTCAGAAGCAAACTTTACCTGTTTTTGGATTTTGCCGAAAAGTTCATTACTACCCTGTAATGCCTTGCGGTACGTTTTCGTTGGGCTACCCTGTATACCATATTACTTGGTGGTCTAGTTACTTGGGCGCAGAGAAGTCCTGATTTGACCATCATTATCTTTTTCTTTAATAGTTTTGTTAAGGACCTGCTATACAGAAGGCAAATACTCAATCTGTTACTCAGAGCAATAATTATAAACGAGTGCAGAGGTGTATAAATAATAATGGTATTCCCTTCGAACAGTTGTGATTAAATTTAATCATTTGTTGCTTTATCTATGTTGTTCTGTTCGTTGTTCTTGTTATTGTTTATCGGTTTTCTTCGAATATTTTGGGAACTGTTCGTAATTTTTTACATTTAAAAACGGATCCGCGATGTCCATAAGATTCTGCACATTTTTGCTCATTTCCTTAACTCATAAAATAAGAAAGATATCTGTATAGGACAATTAAAAAGGGGTAACCCTGTATATGGCTTAGCCTACTATTCAGAATGAAAAAGGGCATTGCCATTGATACTATTTTATTCATTCAGAGATGAGAATGAAGGAAACATAAATCTTATCGTATTCTCATTAGGAACTGATAATCTCTTTTAATAACAAACTAAACACAGATAAATATGGAATCAGTACCTATCAATAATTTATTAAGTATTGTAGTATGGGTGGCAAGGTATGTATACATTCGTAAATTATTTTGTCGCATCTTGACTGATAATATGCTATTTTACTAAATTCAAAATCGTTTGTGGCATTTAATCACATAAAATGTCAATTTACTATTAGACCGATCAAAATAACTCATTTAGAGGGAAAGAAAAATAAACGAAAAAAAAGATAAATGCGTGAGCAGGGGCGGCGGAGGGTTGATTTGGGGGGTGGAAAAGTTATGAAAATTGTATCATTGGGATTTCTGGCGAAAGTTGACGTCAGACAAAAAGTATTTAATACAAAAGTTGTAGATCATGTAAAAATCTACAACCTTTGTAGCGGTCATTTTTAACATAACCTCAAAAATTCCGAGAAAAATGCGAAAAACAGGTTTTTTTCTGATTTTTCGTTTCCTATTTCTCATTTCCGCAAAAATAATTTAATTTTGACGAAACTTGGTGAAAGTATACCTTTGTCTGTCTTAAATAACCTCAAATTTTTTTAGATAAAAAAATCAAGAAGTTTCTGAGATATTCATTTTTTTCGGCCTGAAACACTTTTTTTTTCAAAGAAAAATTCTACTTAAAAAAATCATCGTACAGAGTTCTGCCGGTAATAATTTTTTTCGTATTGACATATACTTTTTGGTGAAATAAAAAAATTTGTAATCACAGCTCAAAAACATGTTCAAAAATGCAAAAAAGTAAAAAATGACTTGCAGCAATGAAGCAGTTGTTGATAATTTGTTTAAATTTTAAAAAAATCAAAAACTGATTACACCATTCAATTGTACGGAAAAAATACAAATAAAACTGTCTCATTGTTTGACCCAAAACTATTTTTGTACAGTATTGCTATAAACATAAGTCTAATAGTGAATAAATAAAATAAATAATAATTTTTTTCCGTAGGATCAATTGGTGTACTTATTTTTTTAAAGTTTGATGAATTCATAGATATACAGTGTGTCCAAGATAAGGATGGGATAGACATTAGGATCTAGGAAACGGTAAGAGATACGGGGTGACTCAGATTATAAAAAAGTTGTGTTTTTTTATACCTAACAATATGCTGTTTAGAAAGTTTTAAAATTCCGGGTAGTTCCGGAGATGTCCGGAGCATTTGTAATTCGATGTTTATAGCAATACTGTACATAAATAAAGTTTTGGATCAAACAATGACACATTTTCTTTATTTTTTTCCGTAGAATTGAATGGTGTAATCAGTTTTTAAATGTTTTTTAATTTAAACAAATTATTAACAATAACTGACACTTATTGTTGCAAGTCATTTTTTATTTTTTTTTTTTGCATTTTTGAGTATGTTTTTGAACTGTTACTACAGATTTTTTTATTTCACCAAAAAGTAGATATATGTTAAAACGAAAAAAAATGATTACCGGCAGAACTCTGTACGATGATTTTTTTAAGTAGAATTTTTTTTTTAAAGTGATTCAGGCCAAAAAAATGAATATCTCAGAAACTTCTTGATTTTTTTTATTAAAAAAATTTGAGGTTATTTAAGAAAGAGAAAGGTATACTTTCACCAAGTTTCGTCAAAATTAATTTATTTTTGCGGAAATCAGAAATAAAAAACGAAAAATCAGAAAAAAACCTGTATTTCGCATTTTTCTCGGAAATTTTGAGGTTATGTTAAAAATTGGCCTCTACAAAAGTTGTAGATTTTTGCATGATCTACAACTTTTGTAGTGGATACTTTTTTTGTTTGACGTCAACTTTCGCCAGAAATCCCAATGATACAATTTTTCATAACTTTTCAACCCCTCAAATCAACCCTCCGCTGCCCCTGCTCACGCATTTATTTTTTTAGGTTTATTATAAGTCCTTTTACCATTTCCACTTATAAAAGTCTAGGTAACAATTTTTTTTTCTCCAAGTGTAATTTGGTTGGACTATATAGTAATGACAGTTAATAAAAAACAGTTTGAAAGAAAATTGTTTATTTAAATATTGGAAATATTGTTGTAAGTATTTATTGAAAGCACAATTATTCAAATTTGGAAAGCTAACAACACGAAATTTATTCAATTCTACTTGTTCTTCATGAAAACTATTATGATTCTCGATCGTTCAGTTTTAATCGTTTCTTTGGTCTAGAAATGAAGAGTACGCATCAAGATCGTGTATTAAACGCCTGTAAAAAGGCAACCGCTCTCTTACATACATGGCGGAGCACCCTTCTGAACGCTCAATCGCTATTTGTTTATGGCTTCAAATAACAGTGGAAAAAACAAATTTTCACACTGCAATTACTCATAATTTGTAGTATTTAACGTGAACTTTCAAACGCCGTCAGCAGAATTACAAAGTACCTATTCAATCAAAAGTTATTAACGATTGAAAATCGCACAAAAATCGCATTTTTCAATGTTTTTAACGACGTTTATCTCGAAAACTATGCGTTTAATAAAAAAATTGTAAGAGACATTTTCTTCTTAAAAAAATGGGTCAAAGAAGAAGAAAATATTTTTTATTTTGCCAAAAACTAAGTTTTCAGTATTTTGCAAGTTTTTTGTTAATAAAAATCTTATCGACATCCGGGCAAACTTCTACCCAAAAAATTCGTGTTCTGCAGCTCAAAATACACAAAAAACACTTAGGTATAGTCCATCGAAATGAAGGAGGTAATTGGGGCTCTCCTGGCTACAGGACTGGTTACTAGGTTACGGAAATCATACACAAGTACCTACTATGAAAGTTTTTAAATTTCTAACTTTGAATGCTTTTATATCTATTACTATTTGCTTGTTTGTAATTACTTACTAGCACAAAATGCGAAAACACAGTATAAACAAAGAAAAGCAGTTTTACTAAACTCATATAACTTTTAAGTTACTCGCTCCCTGCGCTCTCTAGTACTCAAAAGTACCTAGTAAAATTTGCTTTTCTAAACTTGTTATTCAATATATTATTTTTGTACATAATCCGCTCATTGCCTGGTAATAAAATGTATGGAAGAATTTTTCTGTTGTCCATTTTTTCCAATTCCCATGGAGAATTCTGCACAAAGGATGCAAAAATTAAAAAGTTGGGAAAAATATTTGGGAAAATGTACTAAAAATGTAAAAAAAGACAAAAACTGTATTATTTCCTTACATGTCAATGTTTTCATATACTTACACACAAAAAAGTAAATATTCAAAGAGAGAATGCAGATTTTCTCAAGTTTTTAAATAAACAATAGTATCAAACGGAGAAAATATCATTAAATTAAGAAAATGATGTTTCTTCAATTTAATTCTTGATTTTCTTGGAATATTAGTTCATTGGGAATAATATATTATCAGTTTGAGTATTTAACAGAGCTTAATTGAAATAGATCTGGAATTAAAATGAATACGAGGCTCACTATTTTAGATCCACTTGTTTCTTGAAGGAAAGAAACTATCATTAAATTGAAAAAACGATGTTTCTTCAATTTAGTTCTTGATTTTCTTGGAATATTAGTTCATTGGGAATAATATATTCTCAGTTTGAGTATTTAACAGAGCTTAATTGAAATAGATCTGGGGAATTAAAATGAATACGTGGCTCACTATTTTAGATCCACTTGTTTCTTGATGGAAAGAAACTATCATTAAATTGAAAAAACGATGTTTCTTAAATGTAGTTCTTGATTTTCTTGGAATATTAGTTCATTGGGAATAATATATTCTCAATTTGAGTATTTAACAGAGCGTAATTGAAATAGATCTGGGGAATTAAAATGAATACGTGGCTCACTATTTTACATCCACTTGTTTCTTGATGAAAAGAAACTAGCTTCAGTCTAAAAAGATATTTTAATTTCTCTAATAATATGATTCCTTTAACAATAATAACTAATTTTCTCCAGGAGATACAAATAAATTATTGATATAGAAATATCAGACAGGTACATTAATTTACATTGATAATATTTTCTTTACCTATTAGCAATAATCTCTCTATATAAAAATACAAAAACATAATAATAGACCAAAATCGGTATTTTCGGCTTTAGGTATTTGACTTGAAAATATAAAACTGAAGGAATCTTTTACAAGTATGTACCATCTAGCAAATTAATACAAACAAATAATTAAATGAAGTTTTAATAAAATGTCGGTTGCATCTTGCAAAGAATTGCCACCTTCCATTCAAAATAAATGTGTATATTTACTTTATAAAATTCATGAAAAGTTGTTATTATTATTCTGTAAAATATCAAATTTGATTCACTCCAAATTTATCAGGCGCACCCAGTAAAACCATTTACGTGGGACACTGCGTAGATTGAATGCAGGTGTGGGAGGGCACGGTGAAGTGCGTCGGCGCGTTTTGCGAAGTTGGCCGAGGCAACGTATTCTAGATGTTTCGTTTGTCTGAAGCTCGCGTCTTTTCCTTTTCTGTTCAGCAGTTCATACCTAACGTTTCGTTGTTTAGTTCAGCATTATTTGCCGCCATTTGCATTTTGCACATAGGTAAGTAACTGCATGTTGTAAATATACCTATGCATTACAGAGTACAATAGCGTTTATGTTTACAGCAAGAACGACGGTTTTTTAAGAGTTAGAGTATAAAAGTGTACTTAATTAAGCTTTTTACAACCAGTTGAAGCAAGTATGGAGTAATTACTAGGTAACAGATTGGAGACTTTCTAGTGAAACCGTGCAGATATTTTTAGGTAAGTGCAAATCCTGCTCTAATAATAAGACTTTTCGCCCTAAATTTATATTGTCAACTTTTTAACCCATCAGCTTCTAGTTATTTAAATTATCCGGAAAATCATTTGTAAAGATATTCATTTAATACATGAATTTTCCCAAGTGTTGCCATAAAAAAGTTGTCGCTTTTTATTATCTGAAAAACTACTTCATTGATTAAAAATTCGAATTTACTAAGTGAAATTTGCCCGTTTTGTAATATTCCCAATACTTTAACGTTTATGCATTTCACAAAAATTAACTTGTGTATAGTTTTAACTATTTTCTGTATAACATTAAGATTTGTTTGAGTTTGATTTATTTGGTTTTGTTTCATATAGTGTTTTTTTTTCAGATTAACTTGGACTTTGAAAGAACTTTCTCAAACAGCGATATTGGCATTTTGGAACAATTTGGAATAATCGTAATATCCAATGTAAATGTATTTATGTACATATGTAAATAAAGGTATATAATTATATACTATAAATATATATTCTTATCACTATGAACATTTGGTTTAATCTATTTGATGTAAACATCTATTTCGTTAAAAACACTATTTGATTTCAAGGGAACCATTAATAAACTTAAAGCTATTTCTTTTATTTTTTGTTGGGAATACATCATAAATTTGTACTGAGTCAGAAAGTCTTTGTGGAGAATAATCGATTAGCTTATATCAATATTTTTTCTATTCAAATTAATACTTTATGTAATTTAAAGAGAGCCAATAAAATATTATATCTAAACCATGTAAATTTCTCGGATCAAGAAAACGAATATTATTTACATAAGATATCGGTATATTCACATTGAGTAAATCATAGAATTGAAGTGCTTGTTAGATTTTCTCCATGTGAATAAATTATAATCAATGTGAGAACATGATTTTCTCAAAACAAGAGTGGAAATTATTTGAAATGATGCATTTAGTTTTATTTTGAACTATGGCGCTATTAAATGAAGAATATCTTTTGCTTCAAACAAGAATATATATTTTTCATTTCAAATAAATATCTTCTTGCGGATATATGAGACTAGGAATTACTCAATACAAGCTGATTAGGTTCATTTCAAGTATTTACTTTTTTGTGTGTAGCACCACACAACTTCCGGTATGTGGCTGGCTCAAACCGTACCAGTAAAAGCAGTCAATAGTTCTCCAACTAATACCAGTTCCACCTCAGTTCCAATCGAATATCAACAAAACGAGAACTAACCGTGTGCCTATATCGGGAGTGACGAGGAAGTAAGAACAAAAGCATCAGACACGAGACACGGTAAAGCCGAACAAAACGATCGAATCCAGCGAGAGCGAGAAAAGAATAAAAGAATGCACCACCGCCGATGTAACTAACTCGAGCATCTATCCGCATGGGCGCATGGTCTTGTACGTTGCGCGATTCGTTATGGTTCTCTTGCCATAAAACTTTTATGCCGGGTGGATTTACATAACAAGTGTCATTTTTCCACATATCTTAATAACACGTGGTTTTATTAGCCACCGGCTCTTGTTGGATGTATGTATTTTCGTCATGTAGGATTTTATTCGGACAATTAAAAATTCACAATGAAAGATAACTTTGTGATAAAATGACCACAATTACTGCTGATCACCTCAAACTTTCAGATATGCGACTAGGGCACTTTGGTTTATCTTTTCTTCAGAAAAAGCTCTGAAATTCAGTGATTTCAAATTTTCACGCCACTTCTGAAAATTTCCGTCGTCCCGATCTACCCCTTCAGGGATAGTGGACATGGAGGCGCACGGGCCTACTGGTTATCCTTTGATCAGCGAGGGAGAGGACCCAGATTACATCGTGACGTCATTCACCATCCTAATGCTAAAGGAAAAGACGGAGAAGCTACCGCCTGTGCCCCAAAGAGTCAACGAAATAGCGTGGCAACTCAATCGATGGCAGCAGCCAGTTATGTCGTTCCATGATACTGTTTCATAAACATGGGTAAGAATGGATAACTTCAATAAATATATCAATTTTCCATTCATATTACTAACACTCAGCTTGATACGAACAATAAGACCTCGGCAAAACAACTTTCCAATTTAGCCCCACCTATTTTTTTTTTCAAAAAGTAAACCAACGTCAATTATGATCTAAAAGTCCTTTATGTATTCTAAGAAAACCGAGTACTCATTTTAGATATCAATATGGATTGTAATATTCTGATTACTACGACTAATTTTGATAAATTTTTTGTTGTAAAAGGAAATGAAATATCCCGCAGTGATATCCTAAGTTGACAGATAATGGCGTCTCTAGGTTTTTGTGTCTTTTCAACCGTGAGCAAGCATGGTAAACTGATGAAATGTATTGGTCTTCATGAGCATAACCGCACCTGACATTGGTACTACTCTAATTCTAGTAAAGTGCTTGGAAGATGTCCATAGCTTGTCACAATCTTATGCTTCTGTTGATTTTCTATTAGCGTTAACAAGTGCACTGTATCACAAACCACATCCGTCTAATCATTCTTCCATTAATCGCATTTGGATCTAACTGTTAATGGTTCTGGTAAGAAAAAATCCAGATCATGTACCACATATGCCCATCCCTGAACGCTTGACTGTCTTGGATCAAACATCAATACTGAAGAACCAGGAATCCTAATCGCTAACAGCTCCAATAATCGTATGTCCTTCTACTAATTCTTTGAGGACGACCTTGTGACTTCCATCATGAACCTTTGATTAACCACAACCCTTTTCGTTTAAGCTGGCTCAATTACTGTTTTGGAAGTGATATAAGAACCTCTAAGTACGCGGTCATAACGAAGCACTGCAAATAGCACATCAGACGGCCAAATCGTGCATAGTATTTTTTTGAACCCTTGTACAGTGTATGATGGATGACGAAATGTTAAAAACCAGGAAAAAATGCTGAATATCTTTCTTAATTTAAGGATACAATTTCTCCTTTGGTCTATTTTTAATTACATCCCACTGTTCTAAATTAAAATTCAACAGAATATTATTTTCATTCGATGATAAAAATGAAGAAAAGCTCATGTTTAACGTGCTAATCTCTCAGTGATTAAAAATATAGTGAGTAGTATAGCAGCTATAAAAGAAGACTTTAATAACAGCAGTATAAGCCACAAAATAACTTCAGGATCGTTCCAAAACAAAGATGCCATCAAATTGGATAATTGGTCAACCTATCATCCCAAATAACACCCATTTTACCAATGGATGGAACCTAAATGGTTTTGTTGAAGACAATATGCTGCCTGGAGCCGACTATCTTCCATTTTTTGGTGTACAGGACAAGGACGCCGTTTGAAGGATTCACCTTTAGTCCCTTTTCTATACACCAATTTTCAATTAAGGTCCTTTAAGTGAACTCACTAGTGGTTTTTCTGAAATAACTATAACAAGGTCATCAGCGAAAGTTTGCGTAAAGTTGACATTACTTCTTGTCTAGGTATAAACGTATTAAAACTTGTCACAATATAGATAACAAGTATCAAATTAAAAATGTAAATATGGGATATCCCACAGAGAGGTCATTATACAATTTCGTTGTTGTCACCAGTATTTACGTAACTACCAAATTTAGTATTTCGAGGCGATTGAGATCTTCAGAATTAATAATATGTAGCAAGGTCAGGCGCGTGGTGGAAACCAAGTGGTAATATTCCTAGCTATAACTCTCTGGTTGAATTTTGTGAATAATGTTTAAAATAAATAAACATGACTATCAAATACCAGAAAATTGTCAGGAAGATGCCAAAGTATTACTTGTTTATAATATGTTTAGAGTAGCTAATGGTCGTGGATTAATTAACTAGCTTTCAACAAATAAACTATACAAAATATGTATGTCTTACCTTACTGCACTTGCAATCTTCTTATAAAGTGAATTATGCAGAAATATGTAGTCAGAATGCAGTCAATGTTCTTCCACGCCTACTACATTATAATGACATAAAATGTTTCACATTAAGTTGTAAATACTATATATATACCTACACTGTGTCCCAAAATGATGGAATAAAATTCATATTTTTTTCCCAGTTGAAATTTAAAAAAATCACTGAAAGAGGTCAATTAGTAAATAGATTTTGTCACTTTTCTAATTTTTTTTTTTTTTTGAGCCATGTTTCACAGACCTATAACATTACCGACATTCTTTTTGAATAGGACGCTCTATAATTTATAGTATAGATAGTCCTTCTAAATAACGAATTCCGTAATATAAGGTTATACCTAGTTCTTTGTCATAGTCCTAAAAATTATTAAATGAAAACAATAATTTAGTACTAGGTACTTTTTATTTTATTACAGCAAATGTTCAAAGTGGCCTCCATTAACCATTGCACAATGCCCAATTCGATGTTCAAAGTTATCAATTACATTTTGAATAGCATTTGGTGTTCTGTTTCGAACTTCTTCTCTGACACGATTTTTCAATTCTTCGATAGTGTCCGGCCTGTTCCCATTCCCTGCCTTTTAGATAACCCCGCAAAAAAATCTAGTGGGGGTTAAGTCAGGGGAGCGTGATGGCCATTCAAGCGGCCCTCTTCTGCCTATACATCGATTTGGGAAAACTTCATTAAGGTAATTTCTTACATAGAGGCGAAAATGTGGAGGCGCACTATCTTGTTGGAACCAGACATCACCAACAGGCATATCGTGATTCGTGTTCATTAGGGTTAAGAAAAATAAACGTCGCCTGTTAAATTGCCTTTAAAGAAATAAGGTTCCAGATGCAATTTCCTACTATTCCTGCCCAAACATTCACTTTTTCTGGCCGTTGGGAATGTTTTTCTTAATGTATTAGATAAAGGTTTGATAACTTTGAGATTAGTTATAATTTCTTTTTATATCTTCCTAATATGGTAGGTATGTCGTCTGCCTATTAAGATAATCATTCTAGAATGTTCATAAAATAATGAAAATATCCAGTGACTCTATTGATTAATTGTCTGAATGCACATGCAATCCCAATAAATATGTTTCTATAATAAATCAAGTAGTGAGTGTTGAATAGATAATCTGTTAAAAATATGTATAGGCAGTTTATGTCTTTCAGAAGTCAAAACAGAATATTACCGGCTTAAAGGATCTTGACAAATTCAAAACATCGTCTAATTTCATTCACAGATTTTTAAATAAATGTGAATAATTTAAATAAACACATAATAAAAAGGAATATTGGTGCAATAAATCTGCCACCTAAACAGCAATTTGTCTCTACGATACCACCGGCTTTCAGCTTTATATATTTATTGGCCAAATAATGACAATAAAATTTAACTATGTATAAATATGCATATATTTGTGATGCAGCGCCGAACGGATATCGCCGTTACATAACTGAATAATTTTGGCGAAAGATAGGTCGAAAGAGATCTACAAAATGATTTTCGGATTTATTTAGATTTATTTACACATTGCAATATGTTCTTTTTACGTTTTTTTAAAGCTCTTCCCAGGATATTAAAATGTACAATTTAAATTTCAAACCGCATACGACAATGCAATTTCTGATATTCTGCGCATTTTAGATGTTTTCTATATTTCTAGCAGCTGTACAGATTAATACAGAACTGAATCTATGGTTTTGATAAAACACTGTTCGAGCTTTAAAATCTTTCGTCGGCAGAATAAATAAAATTCATGAATACTGGATATTAAAAAAATGTAATAAGTAATCACGAAAAAAAGAGTATTCAATATTTTTAAAATCGCAAGTATTCAGAAATACAAATATTCATTAAGATTAAATACAATATTAATTTCTCAGATCTTCAGAATAATGCATTCAAAAATCATTGTTCGATTACTTTTTGCACAAATCTGCCATAAGCACACATATCTCTATTATATTGAGTATTCCACATCTTTCAGTAGCTTGACTTTATTTAAACGAGTTGGGAGGAAACATGTTTCACAAGTACTTTGTGAGATTTACTGAAGTTTCATAATTAAGTGACATGATATATAAATTTAAACTTGATGCACTACGAATATAAGCATATGTCATCGACTTCAAGCGTTCAATATTCATTAGTAAAACTAATAAAATTCAGAATCTGTGAGAATTAAGGTTAAACATCACTTTATAATTAAATTTATCGATCTTAACCTTCGTTGTACCCCGCCGGTTACAAATATACCACACGGTATAAATTTTTGTTGCATTATTTTTGTTTGCTATATTATATCTTCACAATTCTATTAATATCCACGTAACACTACACTGTATAAGTTTTTCATTCGCTTTTCAAAAATATTTCGTAAAAAACACGTGGGATGATACTTTTATATCTCGGATGTAATTTGAGGACATACCTCTGTAACTTAATTCGCTAAACAAATGCCTCATTTTCTACTAAAATTAACTAATAATTACACAGGTCAATATTCAGTTAAAAAAAAAAAACACCGGACTCTACTTCGGTACCCAGGGGTTTCTGAGGTCGCTGATTCGCCAAGGTCGGTTAAGCTCTACCACGTCTGGTTCAAGGTTATTTGAAGGTCAAACTAAGAAAAGGTTGTTGAAAAAATGTGAAATGTCCGATATTTTGGGTCTCTGTATCTGAATCCAATGTCGGTTGACCTTTATCACCTTATGTTCAAGGTCGTTTGAAGGTTAAAGTAAAAATATGAAAATAATTGGAAAACATTTTTACGAATGCTCACCTGCCTACTTTTGTCTGTTTATCTGTTTGCCTTTTCACCTGCATATCTGTTTGTTTGCTTGTTAGTCTGTATTTATCATCCGCCTGTGTTTTTTTTCTCTCTCTCTGTACATCTACCTGACATCCTGCCTTTCTACATGCCTTTCTATCGGTAATTTTGTATATCTTCCTGTCTAAATGACTAAATGTTCTCTGTCTGTTTTTCTGCCAACATGTGGCTAAATGTCCACTGACAGTCTGTCTGCCGTCTTGTCAGTTTGTCTTCTTACCTTTCGGCCTACCAACCTCTCTCGGTTTTCCGTGATTGTACAAAAACTAGATTAAAAAAAAACTTTTGAAAGCCTTCAACAAATCAATTCGCTTCACTCAGCGTAAGTGTGTTAATCGAAATTCGGGCGAGAACGCTTCCGTTGTTCCTGGAATGATCTTCAAATCGCTTTTCTTTGATGTGCTTTATTTGTTTCTCTCTTTAGGTTCCAGCAATAGTCGCTAACATATTCTTCTCCCAAACACCTTGATATCCGTGTTCAAACTCATTCAGGTGCTGGTGCATTATTTCTCCTTGTTCTTCACTAAAAGCTGCCAGATTTTCTGGGAACCAATCAAGATGAGAATGGAGAAAATGAAGTTTCAGATTCATATTATATTTAGACAGGGGTGGCTGATAAACAGACAGAAACGTTTAGTCATTTAGCCAAACAGGAAGATAGACAAAATTACCGACAGAAAGACAGGCAGAAAGGCAGGATGTCAGGTAGATGAACAGAGAGAAAATACAGGCGGATGATAAATACAGACTAACAAGCAAACAAACCGGTGTGCAGGTAAAAAGGCAAAATTTTTTCCAATTTTTTTCATCATCTGTTCTTACTTTAACCTTCAAACGATCCTGAACATGAGGTGACCCAAAAACTCCTGGGTACTTAGATAGAATCCGGTGTTTTTTTTTCAAACTAAATGTTGACCTATGTTATTATTAATACACAAAATATCTATTAGCTTTAAAATACTTTTGACTCGGTATTAGTTGTCTGTTACATTTGTTTGTTATTTTATATAACCGAGATTTTATGTAGCAATGTCAATAAATATCCAATATTGGAAATACAAAAATGTATTCTGTTTGGTATACCTAAATGTCTTAGCAGGATTATGACGAGGGTTAATTTCCTACTAAAGAATTCAGGTAAAACATGAAAAACAGAAAAAAGTACTTATAACTTATTTAATGACATTATCTTATTAAGTATAATACGTTTTACGTTTATATATCAATTTTTATAGAGTTCCATTTATGGGAGCGACATATTGCATTAGTTTTTTATATTAGCAACATAAACATTTGTTACGTTTAGACTAACCTTTTGAATTTATAGTTAACCCTTAGCAACATGTACATGGTGAACCATAATTCGCATTAAAATAGTCCACAGAGAATAATTTTTAAAAACTACAAATATTTACGAAGACATTTTTTACTCTGCAACATTTTGGGGACCGCTGTTTTGCATGTCCGCCAACGAATTGTGAATTTGTCAAGTTTTGTGTAAAGAAAATTATTTAAAATATGTAGTTTCATATTAAAAGTTAAATTCGGCTGGTTCTAATTTAAAGTACAATAACTAGTTTTAAAAATATATCAAAATTAAATTTTGAAGTATTTAATATTAGTCTAAATATAATCTCCATAATAATAAAGATCCTAAATGATTAAAAAAATTATTGCAGCAAGTTAAATATAATAATAATTAAAATTGCATCATTTAAAAGCAAATCTGATATATTATTAAAAAATATGTAAATAAATATTTATAGTTAGCTTACTAGAAAACAGGTTTAGTGAACAACCTGTCAAGCTAAAGTTGTCAAAATTTTCACATTCTCATATACACAACTCAAGCTCATTAGCACATTACAAATAACTAATTTAGAAAGAAAAACTGACAGTTGAAAACATAAACTATCATCTCACTGGTTTGCATACTAAATATAACCATTAAAAATTGGTAACAATATTGAATTTGGTACAAATATATTGTATTTTCAATACAATAAAGGACATTGGTAGGAAGATGCCCTAAACATTATTCCTTTTATGAAGATGTTTCGTAATTTCTTTGTCATATCTTATAATAGTTATTTGTTTAAAGGCAGTAAAGTACAAGATTTAAAGTCGCGGCTGGTATGTAATAGACGAGGCGCAGCCGAGTCTATTAAAGCAGCCAAGGTCTGTCCGTCTGTCGTGTCATAAAAATAACTATTTATTATTTGGGATGGAAGAATTCACATTAACTCCGCCAGAAATTATTGAATCAGTAAAGCAAATAGAGTGTAATTATTACCAGATAAATCGAAGAAGATATAGATATCAGCAACAGCATAAAAAATTTATTGATTACCGGATTGAGAATAACATTGTCCTTTTCAGAAAATGCATGATTGGTATATTTTTTTGAGCTGAAGTAAATGTTTCAAAACAAACAGGGATATCACTTACAGGCTGTTCTAATTTCACTATAAATGTTTACAATAAATAAAATTACTTTCGTTAAAGAATAATTTTTAATTTATCGGCAGTAAGTGATTGTAGGCAGTAAATGTGACACTTTAGTGCCAGGCAGCTGTCACTAAAACTACACCTTTAATGTCGATCGGCGAAAAAAAATTATTTAACTTTTATAATAGACAAATTATTGCTATGCTTAAATAATGTTAAATAATGTAGTGAAGTCAACAAGTTTTTTTTTATTAAAAAATCATGCACGTTTATATTATATTTGACTTTTTCACAGCTAATTAAACTAATAAACACATAATTAAACTGTACCGTTATTTACAATCGCAGGGTGACCAGAACTAATTACCATTATATGAAAACACAAAGAGCATAGTTCAGAAAACGAAAACGATTGATTTTCGAAACTTCAACAAATTATTGAAGTGTATGATACATAGTGATGTGTATTTTATATTTGCCTGTTAAAGAAAACGCAAATTATGTTACAAATAAGCAGAGAATATCAACTACAATTTCTTGCGTAAAATAATTAATTTAAACTTTTAAAACATCTTATTTTCACATTTTTTTTTAAATACTTAATCAACGGCTAACGGCGTCTTCTACTTACTTGCAGGAATTGTTTTATCTTACTGAAATATCTAAACGTCTTACATTCCTCTCCCAATGAAATTATTCAGCAATCAAACAAATTGAATTTCCGTAAAAACAAGTAACTGTCTCAGATCGCATCCAGGAAATATTCGAAACTAAATGACATCCTCCAACTTCATTTAAATATATGAATTAAACATAATATACATTACAAGGAAGATTATCAGACGGAGGCAAATAATGTTTTTGCGATGGTTACAATGTTCTGATTTGTTTCAGTTACCAAACAAATTCAGAGCAACTTTGCATCATATATAAAATATTTGAGTGATCATTTTTATTTTTGTTCGATTTATGGGTATCAAAATACAAACCTTGCAGAGATATAAGTTATCTTATAATACGTATTTTGTTATCCAACAATAACGTAAGTATATTGTTGGTTGGAAATACACTTATCATAGTATAACAAAATTAAAGTCGATTTTTCAATATTTTTGAAAAGCCAAAAAATGTTTTATTTGCTCAGGTTAAAATTAAATATGGCGCCCATAAAAAAGAGTTGATGGTTTCTCTCAACCGAAACGTCGCAATGAAAATCTAAAAATAGAGTGAAATTCCTCGAAAAAACTTGCTGTGAAAAATGTATTTCAGATTTAAAAAATTCCTCTAAATAAAATAGTTACAGAAGATTTTCGAAAACGTCACATTTACTTTTTTCAAAATAACGCAAAAACCTGAAGAGCATCAAGTTACCAATAGAACTGTCTAAATCTTTCCCCATCTAACCATTTTCCCATATCTCATAGTTTCCAAGATACCAAAACATGCATCACCAAAATGGTCCATACTGTATAGTTAAAATCTGTATTAGCTTTTTCTAAAAGCAGAAGTGGCCCGATGTTTTTATTAAAATAATTTCAAAGGTTATTATTATTAAATGTATATTATTTTGTAACACTTGTTTATTTTTAAAGTATTGTAATAATAGGAATCAATATATATTTTATTTTGTATTGAAAACTATCGTTGTTGCTTTGAATCAAACCTCAGCTGTTCACACGGAATACGCCAGCCAAGTGTTTATTTGCTCTTGAGATAATGTAATTTATGAGTGCCAAAATGTAGCTCGGGATGCCGAAACTAAGACAGGCCACTTGTGACAGTGGTGCCTGGCCAGCGCCCGAATAAGGCTGATTATTGGTTGGTTGTGTGCTAGCTTAAATACATTTTGTTTAATGAATTGTGAATTTATGAGTAAGATGCAATACTCGTTTATGTTCATGGCTGTTGTCGAGATAAACTACTTTACCCAACAATAATTTTTTTTACAATTTACATTTACAAATTTTAACAGATTAAATTTTTCCTAGTTTTTTTAATTTCCCAATTTTTCCCAAGATGGGAAAATTAATTTGTGATATAATCTTATACCAACATTATAAAGTATACTGCAAATGAACAAATTACTGTACAAACAATTGAATTGTAGTTTATCAACCAGTTCACGTCGCTTCTAACTCGTCTATTATTATGCAGGTACTTAAAAATGATTTTGGGTAATTTCCAGCGAGAATATTTGAACAGAGCAGAGTAAACAGTGGTCCAACGTAGCGAGTTTTACAATAAACCGAGCATACTTTACGACTAATTTTTCCGCTGTTGGAAACATAAACTGTATACGATATTTTTAATAGGTTAATAGGACAGTTTATGTATTTGTTTGCTACGTCCGTCGTAATTGACGTAATCGTCCTCTTAATCAAAGAGGATGTTAAAATAATTTGCTTATTCTGCAAAAAATATTATTAGCGACGTGCCTGGTGGCTAGACGGCAGGCGATTTTCAGGGTAATCGTAACCGTTATCGTGCACATGATTGGACTTGGAAACGGTTTAAGTGAAAATTCACAGTAAATAATTCATAAACTTTTACGGTTTTATATTGTTACGGCAGTAAGACTTCCGGGAAAGGCGGTAGCATGACTTCTCTTGAAAATGTATTGACGTATGTTCTATTAAAGACCTTCATTGTTTTCATACACGTTAGCCACCCAAGTATTGAGATTCGAGATTACCGAATTTACGTCAATAGGTATTCATTTTTCTAATTTAAAAAAATTCCTAACTTTCATACTGAGTGATTTAAAAAAAAACGCCGAGACAGGTCGATTTTCTTCTCGGGAGGGGCATCTTTTAAGATAATTCAGTTGCATACAGGGACAGGGTGACCCAGAAATTTCTTTTTTCTTATGGAACACCCTGCATATTTTTTCATATTCAGATAAAGCCTTCTCTTACGAATACAGTGATGTAACGTTTGATGGATCTATCCCAAATAACAAGCGAGAAATTGCGAGAAAATAATTATTTCAAAAAATTATTTAATGTCATTTTTTTTAAAAGAAATTGTACTTTGAAACAAAACAAACTCAAATAATTAACGAAAAAAAAAGTTTGCAAGTTCGACCAAGGTCGACCTCAAATCGCTGAAGAAACCAAGATAAATTTATTGCTGGAAATTGAAGAAAATCTCCATCAGTCAACAAGACAATTAGCCCTAAACAACAATGTGGACCAAACATATGTTGTAAATTTGCTTCGTACAGAAAAGTATCATGGATATAAAGTCCAGCTGATACACGAATTAAATGAGGATGACCCAGACCGCCGGTTGCACTTTTGTGAACAATTAATGTTACGGTGTGACGAAAATCCAAACTTTCTAAACAACATAATTTCTTCTGACGAGGCCACATTCTGTTTAAATGGTTCAGTACATCGTCACAATATTGGTCAAATGACAATTTCCATTGGGCGCAAGAATTCCACAGTCAGTGTAAAGGTAAATTGAATGTATGGGTGGAAATCATAGGAAGGCGATTTTTAGGTCCTCACTTTTTTTAAGAAAACCTCATTGCTGCTAGATATTCAGATTTTCTGCGTTTTGAGTTGGTGCCGGCTGTAGCAGTTCTTTTCCCCAACGCAGTAGACGGCTATATACCCCATGAAAATATTTGGTTTCAACAAGATGGAGGTCCACCTCACTTTGGCTTAGAGGTTCGGCAACATCTTGATGATACATTTCCTGAAAGATGGATAGGGCGAAGAGGATCTCTTGAGTGACCTCCGAGTTCCCCCGACTTCACTCCTCTGGATTTTTTTTAATGGGGTTATTTAAAATCTAGGGTATACTTCAATCAACCAAATAATTTAGCAGACTTACAACTGAGAATTCGTGCTACAATGGAATCAACCCAGAAATTATTGGGTCGGGCCAGTGCCAAATTGTTGGTGGACGGCAATTTACGTTAAATTTCTTTAATTATTTGCATGTCATGTCTTTACTATGTCATTTTTAGTTTGGGCGCTCCATTATAAGGTTACATCATCACATTTTTAAACAATAGGTTCATTTATTGTTTATTGTTATTATTACATTTTTTTTAAATTCACATTCAGAAAATATCCGTTGTATTTAGTTGATGTAGAATTTTTTTGTACAATTTTTTGGCTAAAGTAATTAAAACGAAGCGCAGTAAAACGCACGAAAGCTATGTTGTGGCGTCATACCACACGTTAGTGGCTAGCCCATATATTTGGGTCTCACATCATACTGTCATATTCAAAGTGCCAAATTTTCAATCAACTTCACAATGGGAACTACGAAGCCATTTTCAACTACTTTACTCTGGTCCAATCTCTGCCAAATCCATATTCGAGGGACCCAAACTTCCTTCACGAGTTTTGAAAATTTCTGACGAATTTCCGAGTCACAGATGACACCGTCGAAGGTCGATGTTATCTCCAGCTACTTTTTATTATCTCTATTTTTGAAATTTCTTATAACATTGTCCGTAAACTGTTAACCTTTCCTATTATTTCGGTTCTTCCTGTCTACCTTGCCAATTATTCAATAATTCTTTCCTAGAGGCTGAAATTTTGAATTTGTTCCATGTTTTCAAACAAACTGTACATATTTATTTCTATTCAACTGCATTTGAAATAATCCAGTAAAATCTAATAACGTCTCAATTATTTTACGACTTTATTCATACAACGAAAATTGCTCCAGGTTAAAATTGGACTGTGAAGCTCAGGAAGCAATAAATTTGTTCTAACATAAAACTGTTATTTTGCTATGTTAGAAAATAGTAACAATGAATAATACATCCTATATCTACTAAAATTAATTATTAGTTGCAACTTGTGCTGGCACATTACCAGTGTTCGTTATTGATTACAGTTACTTTACCTGTATCAGAAAATTGACAAGGTTTAAAGATAGAATGTATCCCAAAAGAAACACAGGATTTTATATGAAGAAAAAAGATTTTAATAATAATTAATCATCGAATTGGCATTTACATGTTTTTAGAGAGTAGACATTGCCACTGAATGTGAAATTGAAATAATTAATTTTTTAACTCCACTTATAATCATTTAGCATGTCCGGCATGTGACACTCTGTATAATGTAACTGCTACCCTGGTTCTACAAGAATAAAAATTTTGCATATTAAGGTAACACTTCCTCATAATTCCGCGAGGACATAAACACGAGTATGCAAAAACAAATTAAAATGAAGGTTGCGGCATTATCTATTCCGCGATCTGCCGGCAAGCGCTAGGTTTAGTGTTTAATAAACCATCACTAAGCGTTGTTTAAACAATTAAACATTGAAAGTACATAAACTGCCAGAGAATTATTGTCTAGTTGTAACGCAAGTACGTTCTGTTGTGGCCTCAATACGGAGAGTTTGAGGTCTCACTAGAGAGCTGTGTTGAAAAATCTTGTAACTATTAAACCCAATTTATCATTGGTTTTATGAAAATTTGTAATGGTGATGAAATACAGCCTTCTAATGAGGATATAATTAAGTAAACATAATAAAAGTTGGTTTCGATATTGTACTGACGATATTTATCAACGCTCTTAGCATCGAAATGAAATCGAAAGGATAATTTTTCAAAAACAGATCCTTACTGCTATAAAAATCAGAACAGAATATATGTTAAACTAGTCCAATTGATGCACAAATTTTCTAAACAGAGGAGTTGCATAGACTGTCATTTTCGATGGGAGTCTACTAGTGATATGAAAACATCGATAACATGTTTTAGTGTCCAATTTTCAAGATAAATTCAACATTGAAATTGGAAATTTGCTATTGCTAAAATTTAGTTTTAATATAGAAATTATTCAAGACCAATGTAGCATATTATAATCAAACTTATGTTTTCTTGACAGAAAATTGTAGCAGGTCACAGATTGACGTAGGTGGGAAGTAGTACGATAGATGAAGCTACTTACGCCCTGTGTATACACATCTCCTTGTGAGTAAGACTAAAGCAGCTGGATCGTTCTAAAGACATAATGATGAGGAGCATCAATAACTCCCAAACCGACCTATGTCTGGTTGGTTAAAATTACAAACGATCCTAGCTCTTGTACTAGGTATTGTGAGTTTGACAGTTTGACACAAAATATTTTTTTATTACTGAGAATATTTATATCCAAATATATTCTTAAAATAAGTATATACAATCATTTGACCAAAACAATTCAATGTTGTATTAAACAAACGATACATTAATATACAATACAAAACATGTTTCTATAAAATCTATGTAGGTCATAAAATTAAGAATAGAATTCGTTTAACCGTAAGTATCAAATATTTATATTAAATGCTGCCTATTTTAAAAGTAAGAAATTGTATTTCTGGGTAGAAATTTAAAGTATTTAAATAGATAAATAATTTTCCTGAAACAAGAAAATATTTTCTTGCGTATATGTAAATGTACGATACCTTAAAATCAAATGTTGTACATTTGAAGGAAGAAATTTTTTTGCGTGTAAAAATATCGGCAGTTGATTCTAGATCGAAAGAACAACGAATGTTCATACATAACAATTTTAATTTTAATTCTAACCAATTTAGCCACAAAAAATCCTACCAAGGTAATCGAAAGTATCATGAAATTGATAATCGTTGTCTAATTCGAAACCGATTGAAAGTATCAGGTTTCTTATTTTGTTGCATTTGTCTTGAAAATCGGCAAAGAGAATGCGACATCGATTTTTCTTTCTCTCTGATAGTTTTTGAAACATAAACGGTTAATTTAAGAAAAAGATTTTTATTCAAATACTAAGTCGCAAAAATCAGCGTTAGATCTTGTTTACCTTTATTGTAACCTACCCTGTAGACATACTCCAGACGGAATATATAAAAAAAATAAATGTCATTGCCACTCTCTGAACTATTTTCGTTAAGCAATTAAAGTTTCTCGTAACCTTCTTCATTTCGAGTGGCTCTCTTTGCCAGTCAACCTCGTGAAATCGTTTGCTTACTTCATTCTCATTTGCGTATAGACCAGTGAAATGTCATCAAATTTATGACTTCGGTTCTTGTAACGGTAGATATAATTAAACATGAAGGCTGTTGACAAGCAAAAGTAACGAATAATTTGAAGGCTTAATCTCCTGTGCGTATTTAGAGAAACGTAACTAAGATTTTTTCCAAAAAGAGAATAGCACATATCAAGAGTGCTGTTCTTTTTAATGCAGAATAAAAAGAATTAATAAGAAGTAATAATAATATCTTGTGCTAGAAATTTTGCTAGCATTTGTTTTTAAATAAACTAATAAATAGCGCATATTTGGAAATTATAATTTTCCCAAAATTGCAAATCAGATATATGCAGCAAATATTTAATCTAATTTTTGGAAAACATGCTGATTAAATTCTTTTATCCACAATCGCCTTATAATCGGACCTTTTATCCACACATATGAAGTCTAAAGTGATACTTTATCCACTAGTGGAATAAAATAACTTTATTTCACTAGTGGAATATTGAAAAACCAATAAACCTATAATAAATCAAATTTAATTTATTTACTTATTAACATTAACATTTATATTTATAGTAATAGACATTTCATTTTTTGTTTTGCCACATTTAACTTCCTTTCCGTTAATAACAACCCTTGTGGAATTGTTGTCATCATTTTCGGAACTAATAACATCTGCCGAAGTTTGTGAATAATTTGCACAAGTTACGGACGTCTCTTCTTGTAAGGAACAGCTACATTTTCCTTGGATTTTCCTTGCAATATCAAGTCAAGTTTGTTAAATATAGACTCCTCAAAATAACTTTCTCCTAGAGAGGAGCTCTTCCATCCACCATGCCCTTTGGTGGTTGTAAGATCAGCACATTTATTGGTGAATTTGTCAAATTTGGTTAGTGAAAATTACATTAGCTCACAATAAAATTTTCTAGGCTCTCGTTTTAAAAATATGTACGCTTCTAACATAGTAATTAAGTGTAATTAAAAATTAAAAACAAAAAATTGTGGAGGCGCCGCTCGAGTACACTGTGACATAAAATCACAAATATTTCCTAAACTGTTAATTTTATCGAGTTGAACCAAGAGGGTATTATCGTTGACAAATTCTTCAGAGAACTTATTTTTGATACAGGCACATTGCGATCGTCATCTATGCAAAAATTCTGAGTTGTTAACCATTGGGCATAGTCCGTCCCTGGCGTTCTGGGCACAACGAAATTTCACTTACTACATCAAAAACAAGCTGTACGCATGTGTTATGGATCACCAAAATTTGCATCACGCTGAAGTTAATAGTTTAGAGACTGTAAATAAAAATAAGATTTTAATTTTCAACTTTGAGGGCCCGTAACTTGTTAACGAAGGCCCGTATGGAAAAAATTTATATGAAGAACTGATATTATTTTGACCTTATCTATATGTACACATTGTATCAAGTATCGGGACATCCTGTATACCTAACAACATGTAAAAGGTAAATAAAAGAGATATTACCTTCATCATTAAATAATTTTTATCGGAAACCCCAGTCAAAAATTCTTCAATATGTGCTCTTTCCAATACTGCAACGTTTTTTGCTTTGTATCCATTCGATTCACTCTTCAAGTAAGCAGTAGGCTTGTTATATTTTCTAATATATACATTTTTGTAGACCTTTATAGTAGCCTTCAACATCGAATACTTCGACCACATAGACGAAATTGCATATTTTTTCTTTAAATTTAAAAAATACGATAGTATGAATTCTTCATTTATTGTCATTACTCCCCGTTTTTTTCCTCCATTCGTTAAATTCGGCGAACACTTTTTCGTAATGTTCCCTGGATTTCGCTGGCAGTAAATGGAAAATTGCTTCTTGTGCTTCTTCAAAAACAGCCACAGGAACACGATTACTTTCTTGCATTTTTACGAAATTCAGATAGAACTGTTTATTAAATAATTGATAATAAACAACGTACCATAGCAACCAGTAGGTATAACAAAACCTACCACGTTTCATTGAGTACTAGTAAGATATGTCAAGTCGTGGGAATATTTTTTTATTAAATTCCGATAATTCCCCACAAATATGATTATGATGTGATTATGGACAAAACGTTGTATTGTATTCATGTTTTAATATGGATAAAATGCTACTTAAAACACTTATACAGGGTGATTCATTAACAACGGGAAAGTCGAAAGCTGAAGATACTACACGTGAAATGGTGACGATTGGCGCAAACATGCCTTATCCGAAAGTTAATAGTTTCGAAAATACAAGGTGTTAAAAGTTAAAATTGTAAACCGTTTTTTTGCGATTATTCTGAAAATATGTAGGTTATGAACTTGAAAATTTGTGAAACTATATTTTTTTAGGCAACGAATAAGATGCGTGTTGTAATTTCAGCATTGTTCATAGAGGGCGCCACTTACGACCAATTTTACCGAAAATTTAGTTAATAACTTTTTACCCTGTATATTTAACAAGAAACTTGATTCAAAACCTGAAAGAGCTATCATTTTTCCATTAATTATTTACTCTTGTTTCATTTCGGTATCTCGATTTGTTTTCGAGAAAAATCGATTTAACGAACACTATGTTTTGATAATATGAGAAATTAAAAGCGAAACAAACCAAGTGTTTCTTCGTGTTATTATAACAATTAACAATCAAACAAATAAAATACGTAATTATGATTTAAAGTAATTGTTCGAAGAATCCACCGCTGACACTGATACACTTTACACGTTTTCTGAGAGATCTTCGAGTTTGAAACAACATATTTGGATTGCGTCTGACTTCGTTGGCAGCGATTTGTATTCTTTGCCACAACTCTTCACACGAGCCAATAGATTCTTTGTAAACTACATCTTTCATTCGAGACCAAATAGAAAAATCAAGAGGATTGAAGTCCGGACTTCTGGATGGCCAAGCAAAAATGAGTACATGGCCAATCCAGCGATTTGGAAAAACTGCATCTAAATATGCACGCACTGGCCAAGAAAAATGCGATGGAGCTCCGTCGTGCATGAACCACATGTCTCTTCTTAAATAAAGTGGAACTTCTTCAAGCCGTGGAAGCATTTTTACTTGGCCACCCGGACTTCAGTCCTCTTCATTTTTCTATTTGGAAGAATCTATTGGTTCGTGTGAAGAGTTGTGGCAAAGACTCGAAGATCTCTCAGAAAACGTTGTGTAAAGTGTGTAAATGTCAACGGTGGATTCTTCGAACACTGACTTTAAATCATTATTACGAATTCCATTTGTTTTATTGTTAATTGTTGTAATAACACGAAGAAACACTTGGTTTCTTTCGCTTTTAATTTCTCGTATTATCAAAACATAGTGCGAGTTAAATCGATTTTTCTCGAAAACGGATCGAGATACCGAGATGAAACAAGTACACAATTAATGGAAAAATGATTGCTCTTTCAGGTATTGAATCAAGTTTCATGTTAGACATACAGGGTAAAAAGTTATTAACTAAATTTTCGGTAAAATTGGTCATACGTGGCGCCCTCTACGAGCAATGCTGAAATTACAACACGCATCTTATTCGTCGCCTAAAGAAATATAGTTTCACAAATTTTCAAGTTCCTAACCTACATATTTTCAGAGTAATCGCAAAAAAACTATTTAAAATTTTAACTTTCAACACCTTGTATTTCCGAAACTATCAACTTTCGGATAAGGCATGTTTGCGACAATGGTCACCATTTCATGTGTAGTACCTATCTTCAGCTTCCGATTTTCCCATTGTTAATGAATCACCCTGTATAATAAATAACTATTATTCATCGCGTTATCGCAAAAGTTATTGCAATTGGCTAAAAATTACATTTTTTGGAACGTAGCAGAGGTAAAATAAATTAAAAATTGAATTTGCACTTCCCGTCAAGAAAATTTAGTCTCGAGTTTAAAGCAATAAAAAAAAAACATCAAATAAAAACAAATTATAAACCTACTTCTTTAGAATTTATCACGATAAAAAAACATTGCGCGCACTAATACTGTTAATTTAAGACAGAATTGAAATTTATGAAAAAGTTTTTTACTATTCACAAATATTTTTAGCCACTGATCAACATAAATATTCAATGTTGGCTAAGTATCGTTTTACGGGATTATTTCGCAACAGCTAACTGGACTATTGTACCGTGTTTTCATTAATACACTTTTATTATTTAACCGTGCCCGGCGTTGGCAAAAAAATCATTGCACGTTACGCAACAAAAGAAAATTTGTATACAAATAACACCTATCGAAAGTCAACACTTCGTTTCACCAGTGAAGTAACAGCATGCGCGCTCATTTGTCAATCGCGGCGATATAAAGCAACTGCGAACGGTTTATAGATTGCTAAAAGATTGGGTAACATTATCATTTGCACGACTGAGGTGTTGGTGTAACGAACTACTTTGGTATTAGATAGATTTCTTTTTCAATGCCGTTGCCGTACGTTCTCTTGCTGAATGATAAGCTGACAAGGAAAATGTAGCAATATGTATTAAATTCCTGCAAATAAAGAACCTGTCGTTTAAAACTGTGGTCGGTGTCCTTCATGGGATCGCAGAAGAAATTTTGGAATACGTGGCATTATCAAAAAATGTGTGTAATAATAGATAATTTTTTCTTTAGAAAATAATTGGAATCTGGTCGATTTGCAAAAAAGTAATTCACGTTTCACAACTTGATAGTATTTAACAACTTAGCCAAGTTGAAAAAATACTATGATTTTTTTTTTAAGTTATTTGATGACTACTACTACTACTAACCTTCCAAAAGAAATGGGAAATAAATATAGGTTTAATTTTCTAGAAAACTGTAGTTGGATTCATTTCTGAAATTTTAATAACTTGTGTTATAGATTGTTTGTATAGCTGGCTTTTTTTGAGATAAACAGAAATACTAAAAAATTAGTGCTTTACTTCTTCTTATAAAATATATCACCTGGTACAGAATATGTATCCATTTAATTAAAAGTAGAACAAAATTCTAATGTTTGTAAAATTATTTTCTGATTTCTTAAACAAATGTATCAGTGTAACTTTAAATTTTGGTCGGCTGTGTCTTCAATATAACTAACGGTGCTAAATATTTTTATGAAATTTGGTATTCCGGAGTTTTTAAGGACGCCAAATACGCTGGTCTAATTATTTTTTGCATATTTCATAGAGGGAGCTAGTTATGCTACATTCCTGTTACATTTCAAGTTCTAATTTTTTTAAGGTTAAGTTTTTTACCATTAGGGCTCCAATTTCTAATGTACAATATTTTCTAAAAATAATGTATTCTTGTTAGAACTCCCTAATGTGGAAAAAGGCTTTTAATTGAACTCTTACAATATTACGGTGTAAAAAATAAGCGACTCTTCTCAAAGTAGGCGTATGTCAAAATTTATTGATGAATCTCTCATAAACAATAAACAACGCATACATTCTTAGTAATATTTTAAACTCAACCTTATATCAAAATTTTAGTGGTTTTTAGTGACTGTAGTTTAGTAATGACTAATTACAGTCACTAAAATTTTGATATAAAGTTAATTAAACATTAAAATATTACTAAGAATATACCTATGCGTTGTTTATGACATCCATCATTAAGTTTTGACATAAGCCTATTTTGAGAAAAGTCAATCATTTATACACCGTAATATTGTAAGAATTGAATTAAACGCCTTTTTTCTCGAAAACCGTCCACATCAGGAAGTTTTAACAAGTGTACATTATTTTTACAAAATAAAATTGTACATTAGAAATTGGAGCCCGAATGGTAAAAAACCTAACCTTAAAAAAATTAGAACTTGATATGTAATAGGAATGTTGAATAATTAGCGCCCTCTATGAAATATCCAAAAAATATTAGGCCAGCGTATTTGGTGTCCTTAAAATCTCCGGAATATCAAATTTCATACAAATATTTAGCACCGTTAGGAAATTTTTGTAAAAATTCTATTTAAAAAACTTTATAGTTCTGTTTCTCGGAAACAAGAGGAGATAGACATATAGTTCATATGACAAAAATTCTTACTTTTTGTCGTACTATCACCCTTTGTATTTATGGGAGGTCTTTCTGAAATACTCTGTATATAAGATAAAGTATCAGCATTTCAGAAATACTGGAAATTTCCAAATTTTCTTTTTTTATCAAAAGAAAAACATCGGAAATCTGTTTCGATCTAAAGAGATCTCTCAAGAAATATAAAATATTCTTCCCATTACAAATATATGTCCACAAACTCTTAATTTCTGAGATAGAGAGTATTCAAATTTATTTACACTGCATATTACTGATGCATATAGAACGAAATATTAGTACGAGCATTTTATTCATTTGTACAGCTTTGTAATCTTTGTACTAACTAAAATTCAAATCAAACAAATATAAATTTAAATGCCTTGTACCTCAGACACCTCTCTCTTTTTTTTTTCTTACAGTTTTCTATGTTAGATTTTGGTTGCACGAAAATAATTTTATAGAATCCAATTCTGTTATCATACTTTTCGCATAGCACTTCTGTAGGTAATTAATTTTTATAATATACCTGTAAAATATAGAATAAACTAAAATATGTCAATAATCTTAAACCATATTACGAGTACTCGTATATTATATGGTTGGTATGTTTATAAAATGTATATACCATGGCAAACGTACGATTCAATATCGCGTTAAGATCCAATATTGAGTTGGAAAAGGCTATAAAATCGACATATTTAAAACACAGCCAGGCACGTGTCTAGAAAATATAATTGTAGTTGCAACGGAAAACTGATAACGACAAGGTCGAATTAAAGACATGATATTCAAGTTTAAATAGCAAATGAATTGTTAAAATTATATGCTATTTATAAGGAAACTTGCGGGATAATTAATAAGAAACAATGTGCCAACTATCTCGGTTTAGTGAAAGTTCTGTTTTATATATTCTTTCAGTTTTTCTCCTTTACAAAAATGTTTATCACGTACAAAATAAATATGTTCAATTCAATATTAATTTTGTAAATCTGTGTATATAACAACAGGACTGATTAAGACGCTTATAGGAACTTTTTATTTAATTGTTTATTTCTGTCTGCACAGAAAAAAAAAAATTTAATATATAAACCCTTGCGTTAAAGTCAACGGGTTGATTTTATAGATTTAGTTTGCCTACTGCAAACATCCCGCACTGTAGATTGTCATTGTAGAATCACCTTGTATATTGAATATACAGCGTTAGTCAAAAGTATTGAAACCCCCAAAAATCTCAGTGGAAAAGCACTTTTGGAATAAACGGTAAAGACAAAACTCTCAGCATTTTTCAAGGCGCATTCGATGACCTTGAACCTTGACCTCAAGGTCAAGGTTCAAGGTCATATCGAGAACAAATCGGATTTTTTTAAATGGCGACCCCGGACCTTTTAAAGGACGACCCTTCTTTTCGATCCCGGAAATAGAAATAGCAGAAAATTCTGCACCCGAATATGACATTGACGGTGACCTCAACGTCAATGGTCTAATTAAATTCATGGCCAAATGTTGATTTTTACTGTAATATTTTATTTTTAACTACGGAGTCAGAGGGAGTGACAAGTCTTTATGTAAATACCTGATGTTACTCCTTAGTGACCTTGATCTTGAGGAAATGGTCAAAAGAAATTGTCAAGGTCATATCGGTTTCTGGTGTAGCGACCCTTTATTTCGACGCTAGAAATAAGAAGGCGTAGAATTCTAGATGTTATTATGGTCTTCAACGTGACCTTACGGTCAATGGTCAAGGTCAGGTAGAGGTCAAGTGATTATTCCAGTTGTCATTTTTTGACATTGAAGGGAATCATAATTTGTTAGTGACCTCAAGGTCCCTAGGGAGTATCATCAGGTATCTACTCAAAGATTGTCACCCCTCTGATTCCGTAGTTAAAGACCATTGACCTTGAGGTCACGGTCAATGTCATATTCAGATGCAGAATTTTCAGTTATTTCCATTTCCGGTATCGAAAAGAAGGGTCGTCCTTTAAAAAAACCGACTTGATCCTGATATGACCTTGAGCCTTGACCTCAAGGTCAAGGTTACTATCGGATGTGCCGCGAAAAATGCTGAGTCCTTTGTCTTCACCATTTACCCCAAAAATGCTTTTCCGCTGAGATTTTTGGGAGTTTCTATACTTTTGTCTAATCCTGCTAATCCTGTATAGTGATACGGCAAGAACCTTAACATCGCGTGTCTAATACTTTTAGAGAAACAATCATGGCAAGTTTTATGAATCTATTTGTTTCTTCACCACTGGTTTTTACCGAACTTTTTATGTTCAATGAAAGCTGTAAGTATATAATTTTTTTACAATCTCTTTAGTATTCAATTAGATCAATTTTTTGTAAAACCATACCACTCTGTAGTTCGAAAGTTCAGACGTTTAGAACATAATATGTTCATATGAGTTTTTTCCCCTTCAAACGTACCCAACGATCATAAATTTAAATATTTGGATACCATCAAAGAACATCCCGTATTTCTTCTACCTTGCTGGCGAACTACGAAATCTACTAATCCCATTATCGAGGTAAAATATTTGGGTAAGATCAACGGCGCTGATAAGATAGAGGGACATTCGTGCAAGGTATATCTCGCAATGTAATAGAACTAATCCGCGCGTAGGCCGATTAAACGGCAGCTGCGGGGGCGGGGGAGGTGGTGGCAGATCGCAGAATGGATCGAGAGAGGGACCTGCCGGCCTGCGGCGGACGACGGCGCGGCGCGGCGCGGCGTGGCGATAGTGGAGCACGCTCAAGGACCCTGCGACACGCTAGCGCTCCTGCTGGCGGCGCAGCCGCTCGCGTCCCTCCGCTATCGCACGAGTTTAAATTATAAATGACATGTGTCTGTCTTGCAAAGGTCAAATATTGTATAAGAGCGTTTACGAGAAATAGAAAAACACGCCGGACTGCCTACGTTAGCAAATCTAGTCGTCGCAGCGGAGTCGTGCGATGTACAGGGTGATCGGCGTGTCCCGGGAAGTTTGAAAATGATCTTACGCAGCTGTCATTGGAACGTAGTATAAAAAAATTATATATTCACAATGAATGAGGCCCTTACGTCCTAAAAAATAAATAAAATATTCATATTTGCGGCACACCAAAAAAATTTGACCCTTAGGCCCTTATTGACATACTAAATCTGAAGTCCGCTTAGTTCAAACACCCCCAAAATTTTGAGTAATTGGCAAAAAATAATTAAAAATCGCCAAAAATCACGTTAGTGAGCGCAAAAATATTCCAAAAAATTTGTTCTGAACTTGATCAAGTGGGTTTCTTATGTATTTGGATGTGCTGAATCCCCCCCTCCTAATAGGCATGATGACAGTAACCAAGCATCACTAAAATTATGTGTTTATTTAATGAAATATGATTCATGGATTATAAAAAACGAATTTATTTTTATATTATGAGCGAGATTGATAATTTTTTTGATAAAATAAAACTACAAAATACAGCAAACCGCCATGATAGGTGAACACCAATCAGAGCGAATTACATCACATCTATGTAAATGTCATTATGTGTCATTTGTACTTCGACAATATCCGCAGTATTTATCTTAGTTTAAATATTTTGTGTTTCCCAATTAAATAAAATGCATATACTATTATGGTAACTTTTATTTTCTACAAAAATAAGATATTTTTTGGAAATAGTAAATACTTCCGAACATCATAGAACAGTTTTTCAAAATATGTCATCAAGCCTATTGAGATGTTTGTGAAGGGTTGCCGAAAAACACGAAATGTCGCTAGAAAACCACTTATATCGTGATTTTCTCTAAATGAAGTCATTTTTTAGACCAGTCCCAACGTATTTTGATACTAGCTAAGCTTCCTGACTCCTTCCAACTCCAAATTATTTATTACATTACAATGCTCTTGTCCTGTCTCTTGTATGTTCTTCAAACAACCTCCTCCAAATTTTCAGGAAAATAATTCGGGTGGAAATCCAAGAAATCCACTTTTGCATTAATTAAACATCCTAAGTGTTGATAGTTTTTATCATTTCTGCTACAATAGTATCGTAGATCTAGCTTTTATAGTTTCCAAAGTAGTGCAATTCAGTCCGCACATACTCGTGTTGGGAGTCCAAAATCCAAGAGAAAATGTCATTATTTTCCTCCGAATGTATTCTTTTTAATTTAGCCAAGGTACCGCTTTGTATACAGGGCTTTTCGTACATTTGATGACCTGTACATTCCTCAACTGTGCATTTTTTGTGAAAAATTTGGTCATTAGGAATTGCATTATACCATTTTAGTAAATTTTTTAAAGCATGACCAAATAAATAATAATCAATCTCAGCTAGTCTTTGATTCGATCTGGTAAAACGACCCTGAGAAATGTGGACATATGTGCCATTCTAGGGTCTTGGACTTCCAAAAACCGAATTTACCATTGAAATGCTCCATCATTTTGCATCATCCTCCATATATCCTGAAATCCAGCTAAATCAGAATTCAGTTATTTCTTCTTGAGCATAACCCTGGACGCATCATACTCGTGGAGTTCCTTACGTATTTGGGGTATTTAAAAAACTAAATCAACCCTTGCAACATTTCAGCTTAAGATGAACATCATAATAATTCGGCACATTCAAGTCACAAACCCAAACTACGAATGTATGACCCGGGGACAGTGAAATCTACGTACTCCATGCAGCAAGAGAGTTACGTCAGCTTATTTAATACATTTCTAATCTACAGAGGCTACACACAGTAGGATAAAATCACCCAATACCACAGATATTACTTTGGACATACGAAAACACAATCCTTTCCTGTAATCTTACAATTTTTGTTGGATTCCTCCTTAGATGCAGTCTTGCAAAGGAGTTTGTCCGCAATTATGGTCTCTAAAACGATGCAAAGGGAAAAAGGAAAACTAAAGTTAAAACTAAAATTCACTGATTGACGTATTGCAGCCTTTAGATGTAGTTCTATAACTGAATCAAATTTCTCGACTCATTTACAACTTTATTCAATGACTTCAGTTGTACCATGATTGCAAGCCGACTCCTTCGCATGGCCCCATCCAAAGATCCACTAAATAAAAAGTTGTAACAGATTTTGCGACTTCAGGGAGTAGCAGATTTTGGAAACCGTTACAGTAGTGTTTTTCTCTTTCATTTGTTTACTGTGTGGGGTAATGAGCTCTCACTGTATCAGGGCTGTAAATTTGTAGTTTGAGTTTGTGACATGAATTTGTTGAATGTAGAATTTTAACTGCTTTTTAGATTTTAGGGGTAGTTTTCCGATATTCATTAACAGCTAAAGGATTACAGAGTTTTGCTGTCTTTTAGATTTGAATGCTGGGTTGTGGAAAATTAAATAATTGGAGTAGTGATTGAATCATTTTCATGGTAGATTCGATTTCTGAGGTAAAAATAAATTGCGTATCATGGGTCTCACTCATGGAACACTTTTGTTGAGCAATAATTAAAATGCAGAATATTGTTTTGTACTAGCTTAAATCTCTAAACTTATTAGGTTCCTTTTTAGATTAAAAATCTAGGAGGCGTTGAAAAGAAATACCTGAAGATGGTGGCCAGCGACATTCATATTTATAATTGGTAAATGGGTAGTAGTTTGCTTATTCTGATATTTTGACCAATTGGAATTATAGCTTTAAAGTAAAGTAAGAATTCAAGAGCTGTTCATAAAAAATTTTATGATTTAGAAAATGTATATTTTGTTAATATAGTATACATACAAGGTGTAACTGAAATAAGTATTCAAAATTTCTGAGCTTGTAAAACAAGTCGAAAAATAACGAAAACTTTAGTACAATTTTTGTCAGTGGCGGCTCCTAAGGGAGCTACGCTCTCCTAAAGGGTAACCTCGGAAACAGTTTATAATGCGTAACATCCAAACCGCTCAACATTAAGTCACGAAATTTTGGTGAGATATTAACCTTGACGTGCTTAATAAGTCTCATAAAATACATTTCAAAATTTCCTACAGGGGTGTGAGAAAATGCAGGACCCAAGGACAAATTCAATTATATCTTTTTTGTAGTCAATTTTTTCTAGTTCCTGACTCGAAAATATTGAAATTTGAAGGATTTAACATAAAAGAGTCCTCTTGTTAAATTTCACTAGGATGTGCTGTTTTCTAGTAAAATCGATTTCAATCATTTCCAACGTGCTCCAAATTCAACTTTCATTACATAGCAAAATAAATTAATTGCAGTGTGCCATGGGGAAAACAACTAGTCTGACAGTTAACAGAAATGTCAAATATTTTTAACACTCTTAATAGTAACAAATAAAAATATGGTGATATAAATAAAAGCTAAAAAATAGATACATATGAGATTATTTATTAAACTATTGTAAGCGGCTGAAACTTTTACGTAACATTTTAACAGATTTAAACCATTTAGTTTAGTTTAACAAATTAACCAAATATCTTAATTTCTTTAGCAGAAAATGTGCCCTAGTCAAGAAGACAGACTAGATTCAACTTTCAAAATGTCCGCCGTTTGCCCTAATGCACGCACGTAACCTGTTTTCCAAAGAAAATAGGTTCCGGTATAGTTTGTGCTCCACATTGAGTTCATTAAATGCATTTTCTATACGCTGACGCAACTGTTCCTCATTGTCAACAGCTTGGAAATACACTTTTTGTTTCATTTGACCCCACACGTTAAAATCCATTGGGTTGAGGTCTGGTGACCGTGGAGGCCAATTTATGGCAGCATCATTTCCTCGGCCAATCCAGCGATTTGGGAAGTGCTCGTTTAACCACTGTCGACATTGACGGTTGAAGTGAGGAGGGGCGCCGTCATACATGTACCATAAGGAACCTCGTCTTATTAAAGGGATATCCTCTAAAAATTCATACAATCTAGTAGACAAAAATTGATGGTACACTGCTCCGGGTTAAATTTCCAGGCATGATGTGATATCCAAATAGATTATTTCCTAATGTGGCAGCCCAAACATTTATTTTAAATGAATGCTGATAATGGGTTACCTTCCGAGCATTAGGATTTTCTTCGGCCCACACATGTTCATTGCGCATATTAAAAACACCGCTTCTGGTAAAGGTAGCTTCATTGGTAAAAATAATATTCGATAGAAACATCGGATCTTCGGCTTGCCTGTCTAAAACCAACTGACAAAACTGTCTGCGCATGGGCTTGTCCTGTGGTAAAATGTCTTGGGCCTGTCTATAATGATAGGGATACAATTGTTGTTCTCTCATTATCCTCCATACTGTCATATGAGACATGTTATTTTGAACTGATAGTCGTCTTGTACTAAGTGTGGCGTTAGCTTCAACTAAATTTAAAATATTTTCCTCATTCAGGACATTTCTAATTATTCTACGCCTGCCTCTCTCAAAATTGTTCCTTTTTAACGTACCCCGTTCTCGCAAACGCCTTTCTGTGCAAAGAAATGTTTTGTAATTGGGCACATTTCTGTTGGGGAACTTTTCACCGTATCGTTGTGCGGCTGCTCTTGCGCTTCCATGACATTCACCTAATGTCAAAAGCATATCTACATACTCGGAAAATGTGTACTGTTGCATTTTTAAATTATTTGATATTTTTATTTACTATAAAACGGCACTGCGAATACTCAAATGACACAATTTTGAAACTAAAAATACTTGACATTTCTGTTAACTGTCAGACTAGTTGTTTTCCCCATGGCACACTGCAATTAATTTATTTTGCTATGTAATGAAAGTTGAATTTGGAGCACCTTGGGAATGATTGAAATCGATTTTACTGGAAAACGGCACATCCTAGTGAAATTTAACAAGAGGACATTTTTTATGTTAAATACTTCAAATTTCAATATTTTCGAGTCAGGAACTAGAAAAAATTGACTACAAAAAAGATATGATTAAATTTGTCCCTGGGTCCTGCATTTTCTCACGCCCCTGTAGCAAATTTTGAAATGTATTTTATGAGACTTATTAAGCACGTCAAGGTTAATATCTCACCAAAATTTCGTGACTTAATGTCGAGCCGTTTGGATGTTACGCATTAAAAACTGTTTCCGAGGTTACCCCTTTAGGAGAGCGTAGCTCCCTTAGGAGCCGCCACTGACAAAAATTGTACTAAAGTTTTCGTAATTTTTCGACTTGTTTTACAAGCTCAGAAATTTTGAATACTTATTTCAGTTACACCTTGTATGTAAGTTGTACTTATGCAAGATAACAGCCTAGTAATTAGTACAAAAGTTATTTAGTCTCATTTTAGCGTTATCATGTTCAACTTCGTCTATTTTTCAATAGAATTTCTCTCTAAATTAAACAAAATATCAGTCTTATCTCAATAACAGTCATGGTCATATTCGGTATTGGCTAAATTCTCGGAAATCCTTGCGTTTAAAAATGTATTTTTGTGAAAACCAGTAATACGCACTTGGTTTACAAATTAAAACACTTGACATAACTCGCGTTACAGTGCTGACGTTTGAATTTTTTATTATTATCGTCAAGTAAACCAGTAATAACGCAAATTAATATTATAACAGAAACCGCAAGTAAATACGAGGGATTCTATGATATATATATTTTACTTAACGTCGTATCAAACAGAAGAATTAAAAATTACCTAGTTCCCATAATTTACAAATAATTTGACTACATATCATCTCCAACAAACAAGAAAATATGACACGATACGTCATATTTTTCTATAATTAGGTTATTAGTGTGTGTTCCTGTGTTAATAATATAATATATTTGAAAAAGTCGAACGCATTTCATTTAAAATGTCAACCGTCAACCGCAATGAAATATTGTGAAATATTGACACCTATTTCCTAAAACTTCTATTAACGCAGAATATAGAATTTTAATAATACTGCATACATAATTACCGAAATAACCTAAATCTAAATTAAAAATATAATTGAGATATCTCGAAGAACTTTTAAGATATTGCAAAAACATGGTCTCTAATGTATAAGGGTGTACTTCATCATCCACCTTTTGTTTTAAAAAAAAGTACCCTTATTTTTCTTGTACTATTCGTCCAGAAAAAATTTGAAAACAATTGAGACCATCTTGCATAATTTATCATAGCAATATTTTAATAAAAATCACCGGCTACAACCGGCTATCACCGGTTTAAAAATAACTTCTTTTTGTTATTCATTTTTATTGTATTTAACAGATATTTTTTATCAAGGTAATTATGATGAAGTTCTGTTAAATATAATTTTAATAGGTACACAAAAAATTATTAAGTATCGTAAGGGAACCATTTTTACTACATATTTGCGAAAAAATTGCAGAAATCTTTCTAATCAGACTTTATTTTTCCAAATATATTTCAAAGTGAAAATAAAATGAAGGAAAATGTGAGATGACAAAAATATGTATTTTCTACTATTCTCTATACTAACTAAATTTAGTCAGATTGTAAAATGAAAAAAACATTATTTAGATATACGGGGTGATTTAGGTATAGCGTCATTAATTTTAACCACTTATTTGAAAGGCCTAATAAAGACAGAAATTAAAAAAAAATTACTCAATCTTTTAAAAGTAAAATAAATTAACTTTATTAATAAAGTACTGTAGACAGATGAGTGTTGTTTTAGCCGTACTGTCATTTTAAATAGGTAGGTACCATACTACTCTTTGAAAAGCATTAGGTATACGTACTACAAACTGATTAACTAATTGAACATAATACTAAAAACTCATATGCCATTATAAAACATAATGAACATAGTTAACAATACTAAAAATACTAAATTATAATAACCAACATTCGAAAACAATTATTATCCTTATACATTTGTTTTTATTCACAAATAAATAATACTTGTTAATATTTAAAATGCAAAAAATATATTTATTCATGTGTCTACCGAAAGATCTGTTTACTCTTTGTCGTTCATTAACCATTAAAAACGCAGTTAAAACTAGGTTGATGACCGAATCAAAATTTACTCTCAATAAACCTTTGTGGGTCAGTAGCCAGGAGCGGTCTGAAATGGGGTTTAAAAAATGGTTTGAATATATTTTTTGTCTGCTCCCACTATAGTAAATAGACTATTAATACATTGTTACATTGTTTTTAAGGAGGTAAGTGGATTTTACAGTAGAAATGGACAACGGAAGGTAAGTGAGATAACTTACCTCCCTAGGGAAAAAAGCGATTTCGAGTTATAAATGCATATTTTATGAATTGTGGCAGATTTCCACTCAACATGTCTCTTGATTGCTAATACATCAACTCCTATGTTAGCCAGTAATGTTGCCGATGTTCTTCGGAATCAATGGCCTGTATATGTTTCAGAATGTTCTAGTTTCAAAAACTGTGCAATCTTATTAGAAACCATAGAAAGGGCCGACTGGTTGTTTGTAACATCTACCTGCTTGATAGCGCATAAAAAAGCGTGAAATTTCAGTTTTAATTTCCAATCTAATCATGATATATTTCTTGAAAATTTCTAGGTGAGAAACCTAAATGAATAGTAATTGTAAACGTACGTGACATACCATTTTTAGAATCTGGAATTGTAACTACAATAATGTCATCATTTTTGAAATTGACGTTGTCCAAAGTAAGTTTGGACAACGTAACTCATTAGAACGGCATGCTTCTACAATGCCAAAGACCGTCGCTACCTTCATTAGCAAATATGTGTTATCGGGTGCCTGAATGAGAAAATCGTTGACTTGTTCTCTCGTAAAAACGTTTGACTTTTTGGGTGTATAGCCGTCATTCTTACGTTTCAAAAATACTCTTGGGAGAAGAGAATCACTCCACAAACTCGCCGGTGACTTTAAAGTTCTTGACGTCTCCATGAAATATGCTAGCAGTGACATTTCAGAAACACCAGTATTTTTGTTCTGGTACCATTCTTTGAAATTTCTATATGCTCGTTCGTAGCGCATTTTCGACTTCTCGAGCAATAAATATTCAATTTTCGTGGCTGAAAACATACATAGGCATTGTCGAAACCAAGAGACTTGCACGAACAAAATTTGAAGACAGGACATAGCTAATACAATGCGAAACATCGCCTTAATGTTAAAAATGCTGTGACCGCCGTTCTTGGTGGTGAAAATTTGAAATATTTGAAATTTAATTTTCGTGGCTGAAAACATACAATAATAATTCAAAACCAGCAAAATTGCAACTTTTATGTAGCTTTGTTTACAAACACATTAGGAACGAGACTAACTAGTCGACTTTGCAAGATTTCGAATATGTATTGTCAAAATGAATTGATTACGAATTGTCAAAAAATAAAACCTAATCTTTATTTCATGAACCATAAAGAACTGGGAGCAGATAAAATGTTATACACCACGCAGCAGTTAAGAATAATTTACCAGTCTAGGACTCTATTGCCAGCCCTCGCTCCACTCGGGCGTAAAATCGTCCTCGACTGGCAACTAATACTTACTTCCTTTATGGTGTAAATAACTCAATGTCACTGTTAATATGCCTTTAATTTTTTTTAATAGCGTATTCATATTCTACTCATTTTCCTTATCTTACCTTAAAATTAATGACATTATGACTGAATCACCCTGTAGATATGGAGAGATATAAAATGGATGTTCCTATAAAAAAAGTAAAACAAATCGAATCTAAAGGCATAACTTGCACTGCATATGTGCGCATCCTACATATAAAACGTAACCGGTTTACATACAAAGCGATAAAAAACATTATTAATTATAATTAGATATGCATTTACTAGTTTAACGACAATAAAGTTGCCACGAACGTTACAGAAGTCGCTGAACATTGCACCTTGTAACGGCGAACAAAAAATAAAGAAAAACCTTAGGCAGGTAATATCGGTTATTTATTTATTATTTGACTTTGACATTGAAAATAATCTGTCCATTGTTTTTTATTACGAATTGATTACGCAACGGCGAGCTGATAAGTCCACGTTCCAGCGGAAATTTCGTACGTTTCACAATTATAATGAATCCAAAACCGTAAAACTTTTAATAGTTTTTCATAAAGATAATGCTGATCCACTAATAATAACATGCACGTGTGACAGAAAATGATATTATCGATGCCACACAAAGAGGATCGTTAAAAATATAACTAATACAAAGTCACACTTTTCGCGAGTAAAATGTTAACTTTGCATAGAAAATCTCACCTTTGTGCACTAGTGCCATAGGTTGTTTTGTGTATATTGATTAATTGTTCCTTATTATTTCAATAAGAGATTCCAAAATAATATAAACAACGTAAACAATACATCAATTACTTACAGACCAAATATCTTCATTCATTTCAGTTTTCAATCAAATTCAATGTGGAGCCAAGCGACCTGGGTAGAAATACACGTTGGAGAGGAGATGGTATACCTGAAATTGCATAAAAACTATCTGAATAACCAAATCGCTACAGGAAAAATTATTTCAACGTTTATAATGAATTGAAGTAATATAAGTTGCCCAGACTCTCTACAATGCATAACTAGAATACGTCAAGTGGTTCAAGCTCTCCACAGTGGCGTAATTAATCTATCAATCACCTAACGTATTTCAATACTTAATCTATAAATGACCTAACCTATCTAAATAGGTCATCATAGAAAACATGCAAATGGTTCAAACTCTCCACAATACGTATCTAGTTTACACCCAGTGGCTCAAACTCTCCACAGTGGTATAATTAATCTATAATTGACCCTACATATTTCAATAGTTAATCGATAAACAACCTATCTGAATAGTTGATCATATAAAGCATGCAAGTGACTCAAACTCTGCACAGTACATATCCAGTTTACACGAAGTGGCTCAAAGTCTCCACGTACGTATCTAGTTTACACTAAGTGATTGAAACTCTCCACAGTGGTATACCTAACATTCATTAGTTAATTTATAAATAAATATATCTGAATAGTTGATCATATGTATAAAACATGCAAGTGGTGTAAATAATCTATAATTGGTCTAACATATTTCAATAGTTAATCTACAAATAACAAGTTTACACCAAGTGTATCAAATTATTCACAATACGTATCTAAGTTACATCAAGAGGCTCAAACTCTCCACAACAAGTATCTAGTTTACACCAAGTGACTCAAACACTGCACTATGACGTAGTTAATATACTACAAACAACCCAATAGTCCAATTAAATGGGCCTTTAAATCGTAATTTTGGTCAACTTGCCTGAATTTTTGATATAAGTTAGTTTGAGGTATATAATAAAAATGTGACAGTAATTTTTTGTTTCAGCGGTGAAAGAAGATAAAATAAAAGGATTTTTCAAGATAATTTAAAAGGGATGATTTCAGAAATTTAAAAAATCATAACAAGCAGAAAAACGAATGAATTTTATAATTTTTTTTCCAGTCTACTCTAAAAAATGTAAACTATAGTTTCAGAGAAATAGATATATTTTTTAATTTTTAATAAAAAATTTCACAAAGCGCACAAAGCGAACGTAATTTTTTATCTTTGTCGTAAAACAAAATTTCGAAAGCAACTTTTCATTATTTGAATCGAATGGCATAGAAAAAAATAGTTTTAGTGTTAAATCATAAAAATTATCGATTAAAAAAATTGAAATTGAAAGCTTTATTATTAAAAATTTAAAAAATATATCTATTTTTCTAAAAAGAAAATTTACATTTTTTAGAGTAGATTGAAAAAATAAAATTATAAAATTCATACAACTATTTTTCTAGCTCTTACCCCTATTGAGTTATCTTGAAAACCCCCTTTATTTTACCTTTTTTACTCCTGGCCGGAAATCGAAAAAAAAATTACTGCCATTTATTGTTATTATACAGAGTGATTGACCAAATGGTGACCAAAAATGAAACCTCGTATTCTTTTGTGAATTTTGAGGGGTCTTTCCTATAAAGTTTTTGTCTAGGTCGCTTCATTAAAAAGATACAGGGTGTTAAACTTCAAAAAATATTTTAATTTTTTTTAATAATTTAAAAACTAATAAATTAAATAATTTGATATTGGGCATATGTATTTACGTAAACACTGTCCAAAATCTGAAGGCTTTTCCAAAAATTTACATTCTCCAGTCATCATTAGTCATCATTTTAATGATTTTAGTAGAGTAAATGCTCAAAAATACCTCCATTTCCACGAACACAGGCCCGATATCTTTTTAGTAACGAAAATGTAATTTGTTCGAAATTTATTGTTGCTTGAATCTGATGAAAAGTATTCTTTCTTCAAACTGCTCAGAATGTCAAAGTTGCTATTGCAGCCCACTATGTAATTTTAAAAAGCGTTATATTCGAATATCGAAATGTGTTCTCAGTTCAGGCAAGTTGAACAAAATTAACATTAAAATCACCTAACATATATTTGAACGTAATATTTTTAATAGTTTTGTTCCTGATGCATTAGAATAAATTCACAACAACCGTATTTGATTCAAAAAAGTGAATTTTGAACCTTATGTAAGGTTGCTATCGGATTGCGCATGCGTCTGATATTTGGAAATATTTTTAGATTGCTGTAGGAATTAAGCTATTATTATAAAAGTGTCAGCTGTCCAAAACTAGTATAAATATACGAAAAATGTATAATGCATTGAACTATCTGTAGAGTAGAACAAGACATAATTAAATTTCAGTTCACTCAATGAAATTAAAACTCACCTGTTCAATTTACACACTATGATACAAACAAAGGCACATATCTCTCACAAATTTGTCATTTATATGAACGTATCGACTTCTCTACTAAATAAATTGGAATGCTGGAAATTGGCTATTGCCTTCGCAGCATTTCTTGCTCATCAAAACATTACAATAGATCTATTTCTTAGTCCCTGGCCTTATCCAAATTATATACATTTACAAAAAAATGTACTTCCTACAATAAATAAGTATTCATACCAGAACGAAAAATCAAATGTTTCACATTTTACTTTGCCACATTGACTTTTAAAGGGAGGCATTTCACATTAAAACCAATATAACCAAGTAAGTTGATCTTTTTTTTTTCAATGAGGAACTTAACGACGAAACTATGATTTAACTTAGCCTGACATAAGGTTTAGAATGTGAAATCAGTAACTGCCAACATACTTGCAGAACAAGAAATGACAATTCAAATCTTCAACAAAACAACGTTGTTAGGCAGTTATTGTTTTTTTTTCAAACCAGTCAATTGACAGTTCTTGCATAAATAAGCGAGTATGCATATAAAAAAATAATATTTATTGAAGAGTTAATTTTTTTGTCTCCTATGTCGAAAATGTAAATGTCAAAATGATTTTCTGAAATAAAACATTAAACTAATTTGTATTAGTCTTATTGTCTACTAAGTAATATACTTTGTTGCTGTGTGGCAAAAAAAAATGAAAATTTGATGTATAATACTTATTTTGAATTAAAGTGATTATTATAAAGATAATATGGCATTTCCATCCCCAAAATAAATGTTTATCCGTTTGTAAATAATTTGCCCACTTACAAAAAAAAACAGCATATTCATCCCTCGCTAAAAAATATGTACTCTAGAAAAAAAGGATTACATTCACAGTTTATACATGCGAACTTATAAAAAGGTTATTCCTAATAAATTGAAATCTGCCGCAAATATGCACGATTTCTTAAAACGTTTGAAAATTGTCAGTTATGGTGGTTCAGTTTTTCTCATGGATCACCTCATCCAATTCTAATAGTACTTCCGATAAAACAAAAGCACAAGTGAAGGCCTGGAAAAGGGACCACACCGTCGATGAAAATTGAATTTCATGCCTATTTATCGGTCGCTGATTCTGTTTGTCAAGCTTTAAGAACCGCACAAAATACATTTTTATTTATCAGTGATATTTTCGAAATGGGATTGCTTACTTTGAGAGAAATGGAACAAAAAATGTATCGGAAAAATATAAATATTTGCTACAAAATTATAGTTTCAACTACTCCATTCCGATATGATTCATGTAATTTTAATTAAAATTTAATGGAGAGGACAAGTACTTAGAACAAAGTATTCACATCAATCAAAATTTATATTTTTGTGAAGCTATATACAGGGCGTCCCGTTCGTGTTTCAAAAAAACTTGTGTGCAAGTTCCTCATGGAAAATTAATGGGGGTAGTTCATGTGACGGTTTTTTCCTAGACGCCCTATTTTTGAGATACAGTGTGTTGAAATTGTTACTTTCCAAATGGCTTTCCTTAATTATCTTTAAATCGGTTAAAGATAAAAATGTCAAAATTTGTACACGAGTGAACATCAACTGTGCGTTAAGAATAATGTACAAATGGTTTCTTTCTGAAAAGTAGTGTCGTCGATACAGGTAAGGGAGGAGTACAATCGAAAAAAAATATGTTAAAAGTCAAAATTTGTTACATTTCTTAACGGTTTTGTAAACTAAAGCATACTACAGAAAAAAGGTATACTTGTCGAAATTCGGTAACATGTACCATTTTCGAGAAAAAATCAATATTAGTTTCAAAACAAATTTTATTCCTGAAATTTTCAATTACTGAAAAATGACTTGTCAAGAAACTACTGTTATTGTAACCTAGAAACAGGCGTCCTTTTTGAGATACATGGTCAATACGATTTCCTTCGTTTATGACTTATCGGAGTGCTTGATTAAATCTGCTTTCGAATTAGTGTATTTTTTTATCATTTGTTTGAAAAGTAAGTACCATTTCTTTTGTTAAAAATAATTCTTATAGAAGTGTTTTATTATGGTTACATTTAACGTTTGTGTTACTTCTTTTTTCGTGTTTTTTGTAACTGCAAAAACACAAAATAAACGTACAAAGAAATAAGTAACTTTAAGAAACAAGTCATTTTAATCAAGCACACCGAAGGGAACAGAAAACTACAAACATGCCAAATGAATAAAATTTTTTGGCGACGAATTTCGATGATTTACATAAAAAGTGATAATTTTTATTGCAGACTATGCAGAATCGTACACATAGGTTCTCAGTTGGAGAAATGGAGAAAAATCGAATTTTCGGAATTGTTCAGACAAATCCTACGTGCTTTTAGCCTTAGAATTAGAATATGGAATAAAAAAATAGGGGTTACCATTTAATATTCCAAAGTTACTCTCCACCCCACCTACAAGGAGTGGGGGAGGAGGACTAATTGTAGCACCAATGTATTTCCTTCCCCCAGGGAATGATTAAATTTTGATTACAGATATTTTTTTCGTAGGGTGCTTTTTTCTCGGATATTTGAAAGTTTCATGTTAAAAAAACACTCGTTATGTTTATGTACGTTTGTATAATTCAGTTTTTTAAATACTAATTCATTCCTTTTGCAAGTTTTGCAAGGAGGCCATGTAAAAACACAATACTAAAGTGCAGAAATGGCAGTATATTTCGGAGTTGGTCTTTTGTAAAAATGTAAAATAGTTCAAGTTAAAATATGGAAATCTCTTATCCCTTAATATAAAAATTTGTATTGAAAATATTATTTGTAATTATTTAGTTGCGACATTATTTAATGATTTTTTTTTGCATTGAATCTTTGGCGCTTTAGTAAAAATGCAAAAAGAACAATATAAATAAATATCTACCGTTTCTAAAAAGAGTCAGTCAAAAAATTACTTTCATAAACTTATTTTTGCTTAACGAGAAATCTTAATTGCACAAAAAACATTAAAAAATTAATATGATTTTTAAATTTTGCTACAATGCCTGTTATATAAATCACTACATTAAACTATTCATTTTCTTACTCCACTTTATCAAGACAGCCGTGAAAGAATAGGTTTTATGCAGAAAATTTTTGAAATTCTGTAAGTTTACTGCTCCTTAATAGGTTTCTTCAGTAGATAGCAAGTCAATTTGTGAATTCTCTGTATCAATTTCTGACCGAATAATATTCCGTTTATAAACTTTCTGCAAAGTCAGTCGACTAGAAAAAGTTGAGGCAATTCATTTTTTTCTCCAAAAATGGCTCCGTTCGAGGTAAAACTGACTGATCAAAGTTTACTTTACACCGTTTAGACGTGATTAAAACCATGTTTTTTACAGCTTTTATTTTTAGAATAATATGTCAGGAAATTACATTTTAATTAGACGTATAGAATTTGAAATAAAATAATCTCGCCGACAAATTTACCAAAAGTGTTGTGTCCGCAGTCCAAAGTTAAAGATTATACGTGATGTAGTTTTAATCTGACGATCTAATGCAGGTGTAGAATTTGATTAAAAAATAAATAAATATAAATGTAGGCTCAGAATTGCTTAATAAAAAAATATTACACACTTTTAAATTGAAATTTTAAAACGCTTTTTGAGCAATATTTGGAAAATAACAAATAACGATATAAAATTCACATTTAATAGATACAGATTATAAGAGTGGGTTATAAGTTGTAATGGAAATGACATTTTTATGATTTAGGCGATATTTAAATTGCCTTGAAAATTCTGGATAAAACGTCAGTTTCCGGACAAAGTATCGTAACTGCTTTTAACAAAAGTCAAAAAAACACGATTTGCTATACTGAATGTTACTGTCAGTTGTCGATACTCAGGAAGTACACAACCTTCATAAACGATTACAAGCCACATTGATCGCCAAGCTTACGCAACCAACATTGCAGGATTGGTACTGTCAACAAAAATTGGCGAAATCTAAACGTCAACAATAGTATATTATATATGCGTTTACAATGAACAATGTGATTGCCTACTAGTTGAATAAAATGTGCGAAAGTAGTTTATATTTATATAAGGTATCACATATTTTTTAAATTATTTTATTGATTTTAAAAGTTATTGCTATTATTTACAGTTTAACTTACAGTTGTTTTCTATTTCGAAAACTAAGCTCCTGGAATCTATGTTTGTATGCAGGTATTTTATTTTTTTAAGACTAAAATCTGTAGAGCAATAAAACATATACACGGTTCTATTTCTTAAAGAAATTCTTTTTTTTTTAAACATATCCGTTTACGTAAAACTAACTGATTGAGGTATTCTTTACACTGTTTCAATGTGAAATATCATGTTTTTTACAGACTTTGTCTAGAAATTCTTTAATTATTCAAATACAGAGCACTTTCGCGATTTAAATGTTCCTTTTCTTTTGCCAAAAAAAAGGAAAATAGAAAATTTATGATAAATCCACAATATGTAATTAGAAAAAGTCATTTGTAAAATATCTGGCCAGTCCAAACTACAAATTAATGCTGTTGCAGTGACGGCTCGTGACATTGTGAATAGGTGAGGCTTTTTTTACTAGGTGGGTAAGAAAGAAAAAGTGCCGAGGAAAAATTTTTTAAATTTTCAAGTCAAACGACTAAATGTATCTGTAAATTTTTAGTTGCATTTACAATATTATAGAAAAACTGATGTTCAAGACCAGGATTTGAATTAAGATTAAAAAGTAATTTGGTTATTTTATTAAGTCGTTCTCAAATAATAAATTTCCACGTCACTTTTTATTATGGAGATCTTCGCCAATAGCCTTACTATAACGTACATTGAAAAATTATATATTATTATTATTATAGTATAAATAATATCTGAACTTTAAAAATTGTATTTACAATAAAATTAAGTAACAGAAGAAAAATATATTTACTTAATAATTAAAAAATATGTTCCTACTTGGTTTAAAAATATTAAAAAAGAAATATGAAAAAATATAAAAACAAATTTTCATAAGGTAGCCAGACAACTTATCTATTTATATATAAAACAATGCCACCAGCTATTCATTAGCCTCCACTTCTATCCAAATATTTTAAAAACATAGTGAATGTTTTTATGAAACAGGTTTATTCATCCGCCTTTTAAATTTGCAAATTTACTTATAATGTAAATTACGAAATTGTTACAACAAAATATTAAGTTCGCTTTTCAACCTATCTATTTCAAAAATGTTTGGATACATTTGTAATAAATATTCAAACGATTTTTCGGGAAATTTGTTTACATATTCGGGAAATTTTGAGGAATCTACTAAAGTAAGAACATTTAAATCATGTAAATTCCCAAAACTAGTAGGTACTTAATTAAAGGGAAATATATTTCGAACTTATTTTCAATTCGTCGCAACTTTTGCCTCGTTTACTTGGTAGTCCAGTAATATTTTTCGCAAAATCAAAAATATTTTCAAATTTTTCTTTAGTTCTTAATTCAGAAATTCTTTGAATGGCGATTTTAATTTGTTTAGACAGTAGTTTACGTCATTACGTCTTGAAAAAGGCGTTTCAAGAGATAAAACAATATTGTGAGAGAGATTCATTTGTTAGTTACCTATGTACATATGTATATGTATTATGATTTTAATATTTATTTTTAATTTTGTGTAATTTTTAATTTTTGTGTGATTTAATGTAGTGTGTTTTGTTTATTATGTATTTGTTATGTAGTATATAATTTTTGATTTTTGTAATGTGTAATGATTAAATATTCGTTTGGGCGCCTTTTGTTGTGTAGAATGTAATTTGTGTCTGTTGAAATCAAATTTTTTTATTGGATGTAGGTTCTCATGATAGATTAAGCAATTACAACGACAAATTTGAACGAATTATACTTTCTTACCTTGGTTTTGCTAATCTCTCCTCCGGCAGCTTTACCTTGCATGAATAATATTAACAGTGTACATTTTATTACAGTGTAGATAGGAATGTCTAGTAATCAATGACACACTGTCCCTCAAAACACTTATTCAAATTACCAGCATGAGTTCTTACCTCAGAGAAGCGGTTCAATGTTATTTAAATTTACTATCACTATTGATTTGAGTAAGTGGCACTGAATGAAAGCAATTTTTAACGATTTTCACAATATGATATTTATTAATTATTCATCTTTAAATATCGAACAATATTTTAAGAAACACAGAAACTAGATTTGTTATGGACTTTTACATGACTTAATAACTGATAAATTTCTTAACTCTACCTAACATGATTTAGAAAATGTTTGGTTAACCAATTAATACTGTTTAAATGTTTTACGAAACAAACTCACTTATATTAAAAACACAAAAACTAAACTAATCCTTATACTATGAAATGTTCAAAAATATCATTTTAATTTTTATCCACTGACATTGTCTATGGTTTGAAATGAAGTTTTCAATTTCACAAAATGTTTTTACTTCGAATTCGTAACACTTTAATTTATGTTTTGGAGAATATGCTTAGGCAACTGGACTTACATTTTTCATTATCTCTGCTTTGGAATGTCCAATCGTCATTCTAACCTCACTTTTAGTCGTGGTTTGACAGCTGTACTCGTCGCTTGAAGATGGTTTTAGTGTCTGAGTTGGTTGCTTCTTGGTGTTCTACGATGTTATTTTGGGAGCTACAGGATAACATGCACCCCTTACCTATGTCTGGGACCAACTTCTTTCTCTTCCAACTTGTTTACTTCCCAACGATGCTCTGTTGTTTTCCGTTACAAGGTAAATTTTCTGATTTGTCCTTTTGTTATTGGTCACTTGTATCCATGATATTGTTTTCTAACTGCGCACTTTCTCCAACATATTGTTTATTTTAATTAAATTACGGCAAATTACAACATTCAAATTCAAAATTCAAAAACAGTTTATTCTTATAGGACATATAACAATGTATAAGAAGCCGCTTTAAGCCGGCCTCAGTCAGGTAGTCTTACTCTTACTTTATTTTGGCACAAAATGAAGTACTTATTTTCCAAAAGGGTCAGAAAACGAGTCCGAATACAATTTGCAAACTATAATATTTAAATACGTGTTTGTTTTTTTACACACAGCTGGTAAATTGTGAAGGGTCTATGCAGGCGGAAAACCATGCCTAGCCTGCCATGCGCCTATGAGGATTTCCGCTCATCTGATCTACCTGGTTTACATAAGCCGTGCTATTCACAGTGCAAAAGGGGAAACGGTATTTAGTTTCTAAGTTAATCTAATACCGTGAACGGGCGATTCCATCCATTCTCTCTGCTATAAAACACTTTATTAACTTCTTGGTGCTAGTTCGCGACGAAAATTACTCGTCCAAGCAGTCGTCAACTTTTCCAGTCCACGACCGGCGTCGATCGATTAATATTACGGCACGTGAAATATACACGAGAATCTCAAGCCCGACATCCGTTTCAACGAAAGTATCCATAATTGCAATTAATTCCAAGGCTCGTAGACCTCCCCGTGGATATTACATTCTCTAAAAATACAGTCAATCTACCGCGAGATATCGCCTACTTGTAATATCCTACTTAAATTCAATTAAGCAAGGAATTACGTGAGCCAAGAAATAAATATAACCTTTTAACCTGCATTACCTTGGTCGGCCCATTCATGAACTTCGAGACGCTCATTATTATAATACGTATAATTAATAAACCTTGTAACGCTGCGAATATTCAGCGTTAAAGTACAAAGGTGGCTGTGCGTTTCGAGGTACCATTGAAGCGTGACGTTTTCTCAATGTGACTGCTCCGATTTCCTCCTGTTGTACGGGGTGTCTCGTAATTAATGGGAATTATGTGATTTTGAAATATTAAATGATTTAAAAAATTTGTAACCGTCAGAACTGGCTCTTTTTGGTCTAACTTAACGTAATACTAATAGTAGCAGTAGTAATTACCCTTCATTATGCAAATAAAAACAATTTTATACATTTAAAGTTGATAAGCAGAATTATTAAAAGATTAAAGGGAAAAAGTGAAGGTATTTTTTGTATATAGAATGCTCCAAAGTTGTGGATAACCAAAATATTGATATGCTCCGAAAATTGAAGCGGTAAGGTACCGTTGGTTTTTTAAAGATAACATCCGTAATTTTAAAGCTATTAAGACGATCTAAAAACGATTTTACGGAAAATTTTGACAGTTAAAAGTACTGTAAAATTGAATATTTTTTAACGCGTTATTTTTGAGATTTTTGAGTTTAAAGTCTTTGAAAACATGACCTTCGCCCTCAACTGCAAACTTCTAGCAGCGACATCTCTGTTAATTTTTATCCTACACACATAAAAAAAACCTAAATATTCTGGGAAAAAGAATTTAAACTTTTGTGTTCTTGGATATTTTTCGTACCGTTTTTATTTCTAGTTATTTTCAAAAATATGTTATTTTCTTAGAATTAAAAAAAAACTTTTTCCAATCAAAACGCAATATTTTCAAAAATATGCATTCTAAACCGGTTAAGCTTGTATAATATATTGTTAGCATATAAAAAATGTAAATTGTATAAGGATTACCTTTAATTTTAAATCTCGTGAAAAATTCTGCAGTTTTGGTACTGATTTTTTTCCCGAAAAAGCGAATTAACAGTTTGATAATAACTGTTAATTTTTATGCTAATGACTTAAAGTCAAGTTCATTTTAAAGATATTTTAAAGTACTTTAAAAATTGTTCTATGCATTTCCCTTGAAAAATATATATTTTTTAGTTATTTTACGTTAAATGCTTCCAATTTAGTTTCTGGCGGACATGAATATTATCATCAACCAGCCGTATCTTAGCACCTATTGCACCTACATAAATGAAAAAACCTCAATCTTTTTCTTTTTCTATAAGCTTCATTTTCTTCATGATGTTTTTTTCATAGAATGTCTATTTTCCGAGTTATTCGAGAAAAACTACTAACAAACGTATTTTTTAAATAAAACTTGTACATTTTCAATCACCAATAACTCAGAAAATATTCGAAAAATGATACTTTTTGCTTAAAATTGATTGCTTTATCGATTCCTGGGATTATTTTCAATATTTTATTTTTCACCCCCTAGAAGGCATGGCTTCCACCCCTTCATTGGCATTATATAACTTTTGTTTCTTAAGCTATTTTCTACTTACAGTCAATCGGTTCTATGCTAAAGAATTTGGAGAGGAAACCCTTGGTTCCCTGGACTAAAGTAACTCAATTGCAGAAAGAATTATTAAAAATTTTATGTGATTTCCTGCTAAATGGTTACATTTATCGGCTTGAATAAAGAGTACATAATTTTTTTCTGATATTGTTTCTCTTTTCAATAATGTTTAAATTTCTGTGATGTCTAGAAAGAGAAAAAGTTATGAACAAAACATATTTTGAGTTCTAGGTAAAGTGCCCTCTAGCGACGCATAATGAAACTTTTCTCTGGCTGATCCAATAGAGCCTCATCTACTTAGTGGGTGTGCCAAATGAGAGACTAATCGAACTTAAATTAAAAAAGTTATTTAAAAAGAAAAATAAAAAATTGGACTTTGACAAGCCTTAACTTGCAAACAATTGAAAATTCGAAAAATTCATTACATACTGCTATTATTTTAATCCGCAGAATCACCTCCCGAAGTTTCCTGACGGACTTTTAGAACACCCTGTATAATTTTAAATATCTTCCGATACCTAACTAAGATAATTTGCCAAATTCTAATTACTCATTCTGTGGTTCTAAGAAATTAATTTTTGAGATATAGGATATTGAAGAATTTCATGAGACTAATACGAGTAATACTAATAATTTTTACTCCGAGTTACTTTTATTCTAAGTTCTTCAGATTTAAGGGGAACACTAAAGCCTTTGCAAACATGTATTCTTAACCAAAAATGCAGTTTCAGTTATTTATTTAAATATAGATAAGTTTTTATCTGTAACTAAAATACAATTTTTTACAACTTGAAATGATTAATATTGTTATGTTAATTTTGAATACTCCGTATTTGGAAAATGAAACGTTTAAACAATTAAAACTGTCTAAAAATCGTCTATGGAAGAAATTTGTTATTTTTAGATCATCTAAAACTACCCGTTACAAGAAATCTATTGTTCGTATAAAATATCAGAGTTCAAAATTCAAAGTCAATGCTTCCAAAAATTCAAGAAAAATCCAAACTATTTACAGGAATAGTATTAAATTAATATAATCTATTATCTACATAAAATTTGCACCAATATAAGATTATGAGTAAAATTTTTTGACAGAACTTAAACAGTCCAAACTGACTTTTTATTTACTTCGATCTGAGTATACAGGATATATTTTGCCATCCTAGTTTCTATGTGTTGTAGTAGAAGTTCTAAAAAACATTTTTAGAATATACTTATCCAAAAGATAGACAAATGAAAATTTGCACAAAAATTTTACATTTTGTTCTTTATCAGATAAAATGATAACTATAAACTAGAAATCATTCTAACGATATGGACTAGGTTCCTTGCATCAAACAACCGAACTACTGCGTAACATAGTTATGGGAGTTATGGGGTCATGGTATTATGGGAATATATGGATATGGGGTTAAAAGGTTTGAGGTTGAATATAAGTACATGATTATGGGGTTATTGTGGGTGCACAGTTCCCTTTACAAGACTGTTGTGTGTAATAGGACTTGACAGCTTGTGTTATGAGGTGATATGGGTTTATCGGTAAAACCTGATGTAATGGGGTTAAATGGATTACGGATTCGGATTCAGTGACCACTTGACCTTCAGACTCGAAAAATATTTTTTGTGTGAGTGTCGAATTAACAAGTGGACGGTGATTTTCTTACTTTTGGAATACCTTTTAGAAAAATTAATTTGAGGTGTCACTATGTAATGGTTGGCTTTTGCAATTTTAGACACGCCTCAAAACTTTGTAAGATCAAAATTTATTACATCAATGAAAAATAAATGATTATTTGAAGAAATTAAATTAGTAAAAAAATCAATTTAAATTTTTATTGCCACACTCATTGGTCATTGAAATATTTTATTAAAATGATGGGTGCGCCACATTCTTTAAATTCGGTTTATTATGATTGAGCCGTCAAACATAGTGATTAATTATGGCAATTTTAAGGTATGATTAATTAATTTCTTTTTCTTAAAATAATTCTTGGTTAATGCTAAGTTGCTTCCCATTCGCGGTAAAATCAGTCATACACAAAAATCGCCTTTTATTATTTTTATTTTTAAAGAAACTGCTTTAAATTTCCTCTCATTAAATATTATCATTTTCTTGTGTAACAAAGTAAATTAAAAATACAAAAAATAATTCCTTTTTTGTAGGAAGTTTAGAACTAAAAGTTCTATCTAGGGCTAGGGTATATCACTGAAAAAAAATTCAGACCGCTACCAGAGGGTATGAATGTAAATAACTAAAAATTTTTAATTACTTTTGAGTGAACCACTGAAAATATAACGTTTTCAAATTTAATTATCTCATGTCGTTTTAAAGAAAAACTCATTTCTCAAGATATGTTGGTTATTAGTAAATGTACAGGGTGTCTCAAACTTGATAGCCTACTGTGATACAAAAAATTTAAATAAAATTTGGGATATGTGGTGTTAAATGGGATGAGGTAAGCTCCATTTTCAATCGAAAGTATTATCTTTGTGATTTGACTGAAACGAGTAATGACGTCATCAATTATATTTTTCCCGGAAACATACCCAAATTTTTTTCCTGTTAAAAAGCTCTCTTTTATCTAATAAACTTTTATTAGAGACATTTTTCTGTATTGCTTCCCGTTTATGAGTTATAAGCAAAATCGTCCTAAAAAGAGTCAAAAGAAATACCACCTAAAAATCACATCAGCGGTGGAAGGATCAAGTAGTCGTTAGAAAATAATTGACAAAATACTTGTCATTACTCAATATAAACGTCAAACGTATAACTTTTGTGCTTACAAAGTGTTTTCTCATTCAGAAAAAGTTGATATGTAACTAATTTACGGCGAGTCACAAAAAGATTCAAGAAGAGCTGTAGAGTTATATCCAGAAAGATATTCAGAGCGCCTCATTCCTGATCATAGAACCTTTACAAGATTGGAGGCGACCTTGCGACGAAATGAAAATCCATTTTCTGTTCGGAAAAATCAAAAGAAATAATGTTAATACAACTAGACTGTTACAGTATTTCGATCAAAATCCAGGAAATTCTATACGGCAGGCTAGACGCGAATTGAATTTGGATAAATCAGCCGTCCAAGGAATTTTAAAGACCAATGGGTATCATGACTACAAAATTCACAATTTGGAGTATTTGCTTGAGTGTCGCATTGGAAACAGACTTAATTTTATAGCTCAAATTGTAGCAAATGTAGCAACTGTTGATCATAACCTTTTTCGGCACATTCTTTGGATGGTTTGTCAGTAACTTATACTAGTTTTTTAGTTTTTTATCTTCACACAACTTTAATGGTAATAGTAAGTAATGACAAGACAATGTATTTATTTTACGTCAAAACTGTCAAACGACCGTAGCATCGCCATTTTCTCTGTGTTGGATATTTCTTACAATCTCCCACAGTCATTTTACAAAGTGATCGTCGACCTCTCAAATGGTTGCTTTCTTTAAAATCTCCTAATGGTAGACTGGCAAGATGGGCCTTGTCATTACAATAACTGGACCTAAAGATAGAATACACTCCTGGGAAACTTAATGTGGTCGCTGATACACTCTCTAGATCACCGGTTCCTGAATGTCAAATCAATTTCGTATCTCTTGATCTATCCGTTCGCTCCGTTTCTGAGTTGATAGATGAACAATTACTAGACCCAGATGTATCAAAAATTAAAAATGCCTTAGAGGAAACCGAATTGACAAATTCCAATGATGCCAGATGCTGGTCTGAACGAGGATTTCTAATGTCCAATGGCATTTTGTACGGATATGTACCTGACAAGGATGAGTAGGAGCCTCAAATGGTTATCCCCCATTCAGCTGTCCCTAGAATTTTGGAAGAATATCTTAGGTCACCGTCTACTGGACATTTTGGAGTCGAAAGAACTCTTAATAAAATCGTTAAACGCTACTATTGGCCAAACATGAGAAGAGATTTCCATAGAGATAGGTCTTAATGGAACCTATTCATGGCCCGGATAGTCACCAGATCTAACACCCCTCGATTTGCCAAGGTTTGCCAACATTAAAGAAATAAAATTACTGTTCCAAACAAAATTACTGCTCACGTGGCTTGTGATCATTAACGATAGCTCTGTAAAATTTTTGCATATGCGCTTTCATCACAATTAAACAGCGGTGGATACAGTGTCGCTAATTTCACTGTAATTGTTCTCGGTACAGCGGACTGTTTTTCCAATAGATTTCGATGACTAATCATTAATGAACCGAGACAGACCTATTTATAACAATAACATCAGCCGTTGGCGACAAAACAAGACTCGAATTCCAAACAGGATAATTCACACGGCACTTTAAAAAAAACCAAACCATTTGCATAAAATTAGTGCATGCATCTGTGGGCATGTGTACTGAATACGAATAGCCTTCGTCTCATGTTTACAGCCGCGATCGGGGAAAAAAGCAACGGAGGTATCAGTTACTATTGTTTTTAACCTTGTGCTTCCTGTTGGAGGATAAAATGGTTGGAAACTCGGGTTTCGATTCTCAGCGCTTACCGAGAAATTGCAAGGTTACAATCATACGTACCTACTAAATAAAGAGATAAAGTTGTTGAGATTAGTTATTTGTTGTTATTTACGTTGTGGGTGCTGGGTAACCTTAAGATCGGCGCTCAGGTTGCAGTAATGGTAAATGGTTTTATTCCAACGCACATGCTGCCTATAAATTGTTCGAGTGTGTTTTTGTGTAAACACACTCGGACTTGCCATTATCCCCAAACCGGTTCCATTCTAATTTTTATTTTGTAGTAACGTTAATCTAAGAAAAATGTGTTAAGATTAGAATACAGGGTGTAGCTAAAATACTTGGCCCATTTTCAATCGCGCATTTTATACGGAGTGGGTGAAAAAATTATATTGGAACTGGACTATTTAAAAAAATAGAACGGGCACAGTTTTTTGTAGAATTTCGAAGTTTCTATCTTTCATTCTCCTAGTAGAATAACTACCAACTTCAAAAAAAATAAATATGAAGCAGGATCAAGTAGCACATATCCACAACGACTTTAGTTTCTACTAAAATAGAACAAATTTGATAAATTAATAAATAAAATAATAAATTCTGTTTACAACGGTTCTATTTTCCAATGTTCTACTTTAATTAATTGTCAGTTTTATAACTATGAACGCTTCTCATGTGTAACATAAAAAAGTGTCAATATGTCCAGTTTTTTGTGATAGAAACTCAGGCAATTATTTTAACTAAATTTCAAGCAGGTTTTCGAAATAAAATATAACGTGATACTACAATTCAGTCAGTAATTTATAGATGGAAGGATGCTATGGATTTTAGACGAGCCTTTGAAACCATCGGCAGATATTTACTTTTACAAAATTAATTAAATATGGTATTGGTGGTTTTGTGGTTTGAATATTATTTGAAAGACCGAACACAAGTTATCAAGTTTAATGGATACGTGTCATCTGAAAATGAAACAAAGTATGGTGTACCACAAGGTACGGTTCTAGGACCAAACGTATTTGATATTGTATATTAATATTTTAAAAAATGGCAATATTCAACTTTTTGCGGATGATACAATTTTATATGCAGGAATGACGTTAATTTTATGGTAAATACTTTAAATAGAGAAAAAATATATTTCAAATTGGTAAAAAAAATAGCAGTCTTTTTTTAATGCAAATAAAACTTAATTTATGAGTAGGAGAGACACTGTTAACCATGCAGATGTATTAATTGATTAATAAATTATTGAGAAATTGAAGGAAATCAAATCCTTAGGAGTTATTTTGGACGATCATCTTAGTTTCTCAAGTCATGCAGTTTATACAGGGCGTTTCTGAAATAAGTCCGTTCCTTGAAAAGGGTGATAGAGGACACGAAAATGAGCAAAATTTTATTAAGCAACTGATGATCTAAATGCTTCTGTTTTCAATAAAATTAATTAAGAAAATTAACAATAAATGTAATCCGACCATGTGCATCTTGTGCACGTGTACCGCCATCATGCTAGATAAATTTGGAACGAATACATCGAAGATGAATTTTTCGAGACAAAACGTCTGAATCTGGTTTGGGCTGAGGCAGTACAGTATTGGGGGCTTGCAAAAAATGTAATAAAATTTCCGAGGTCTTATTTAAAAAAATGAATTTTATGATGGTCCTGGAGAGACAAAACGTTACATATAAAACTTGATTATGCCATTCAATAGCGGGCAAAAAGTTGCCCTGAGAAAGTGTTCTTCTTTTTTCAATAGCCGAAATGAAACAGAAACGGAGTTCCAAAATTTCGGTTTTTTCAAATATTTCGAAAGAGGCATAGTGTTGGTCCCCTCATTATGTAACTTTGCCCTCATTTAAGCTACTTCGTATCTCTTACAGCTTCCGAGATCCCTGTAGTGAGAAGCGAATTTGTAACAGCCTGTATCTATTTAAAGAATCTGATCTAAAAATGTTATAGAAGAGACAATATAGGTCCCTAAGGCATAGATATATTAAAATGTAATAAAAGAACTAGCATAAAACGTATATTGGACACATTAAATATAGGGTGTTAATGAACTTATGTCAAATATTTTTGCCACATGTCGTTATGTCAAAATGAGGTAAATATACGGATTTGTATTGAGTAAAATGTAATTTTAAAAACTGATTTCACCTCAACATTGCAAGGAGCCACCTTTTGAGAACTGCTGATTTTTATAGAAGATGGTCGATGTACCCACCATTTGCTTGCACACAAGCTTCAGCGCGACGTATCCAATTCGCTCGCAAGCGTTGCAGCATTGCCACGTTGCGTCCTCTTGAATCGTATTACAAACTTCGGCAATACGATGTCGCACTTGGTCGATGTCACGAACTTCCGTGGAATACACAACACTTTTCACGCATCCCCACAAAAAGAAGTCTAAGGGGTGAGGATTTCTAGCATGTTCCTGAAGCAACCATTCGCAAAAACCTCGACATAGTGGAAAATCCTCAGGAGTAAGCGCTAGAATACGTTGATGCTACGAAGCGGATCTTCGTCTAAAATCATCTCCTCGACATTTAAGATCGAAAGTGGTCGCCCTGGGCCACCGTCGCCACCTCATCGGTGTCCAAAACTCTTTGCGTTACAGCAACAAACGTTCGCGGTGTGGGGGCACGTCGTTCAGGATATCTCGCACGGTACACATGACAAGCTCTATGGTCATTTTCGTTTGCTTTGCCATAAATTATGAGCATATCATAATAATCCTGATTGCTAAATAAATGCATCATTTTCAAAAGAAAACTTGGAAATACAGCTATTAATGTACTCTTGAAAAACAGCACAGCAATCATTATAACAATGTACCTATTACAAACTGACTTTCGAATACAGTCCGGCTTCATAAGAAACCTGCAAAGTCGTAAAAAGTGTTACAGATAAAATAAATGTATTTCAGCAGCTTCAAAACAGTTTTAAACACATTTTTAATTACCATTTTTCTCTGATGATCTTAAACTTCCGATACAAGTTTGTGACATCAGGTAACTCAGTTTTTGCTCCTTTTTCACCCCTTTAAATTTTTGACATAAGTTTTATTAACACCCTGTATACTTAGTGTAATGCAGAAGGTTTATACAAATATTCTTGTATCTGTATACAAAATCATACATATGGTTCCTGCTCATTTATTAGAAAATTGTAAATTTGTAAATGACTAGCATAATTATCACACTAGGGAAAATTTTTATATGCCAAATGTGAAAATAGTCTTTTTTAAGTTGCTCGATGGTCTTCGATTATCAATTAAACAATCAAAATCAATGAATAAATTTAAATGTCTTGTAGACAATTTATTGAGAATAAAGTAACTATTTAAAGAGTTTATGGTTTTTTTGTATTTTGTACGACTATCTAAAAAGTTGTATTAGTTTTAACTAATAACAAAGTATTAAACAAAAATTATTAATTGTTTATTAAAATTAGGTACATTTCAGGAATTTTTTCCCATCTTCAAATGTTACCTTGTTCTTACCACAGCATATGTTATTTATATTAGAATAGCAAAAAAGTTACAAAAAATTGACAAGGCCTACTCAGATCCGACTTGTACCGAATACGCGCCTTCAAATGCAATAAAGTCCCCTTAATCGAATAAAAACTTTATTACGATTAAATGTAATTTATAATGGAATGCTTGCCTCCAGAGTTTACCAGCATATCAGGCAATGACTACCAAGATCTATAAAAGTCCTCTGTAAATAGAGTAATTACAATCAAGTAAATTAAAAGCTTAATTCGTAAAAAAGACGGCCACTGTGGCCGTAATAATTAATTACATGGATTGCTTTATTAATTTTATTAGCCGTATGAAATCGTATTAACCCATGAACCGGCTGAAATATTCACATTAATTGACGGCGTAATTGAAACTTTGCGCATATTCCATCAAAACGTTTGTAAAAATAGAAGAAGGATGTTTATAACATCCTTCTCAGATAACGAAGTTATTTTATTATATGCTGACTGAAAATGGCGGGGTAAATTCATATTTTATTTATAATAAACATTAATAAAATTGTTTTATATTTATACTAGTTCCGTAAATATAAAGTAACGAAAAAAATGCGATAAGGATAACTATTAGTTGGTGTAATCTTATGTTTATGTCACAGATAAAAATATGAGTACACACTTCTTTCATAATTCTCCATAAATTCAATATGGCCTGGGTTGATTATTTTTCAAAAGTCTAAAGTGCATTCCAAAGTAAACCGGATTGTTCAAAAATAGGTATTTCTAGTGAGGCCGTCTATTGGCAACTACACGCATTGCAAAGGTAGATCATTCACTGATCTACTGTCAAAACTTCATGACATTTGGATGCGGATTTACGTTTGTGTCATCGGTACAAACAGGGAGTCTAGATAAGGAGCACGAACTCATAAGGAAATAGACAAAATTTGTCAATGTAACAGTAGAAATTACTTACAGTTTTTACCGCTAGGGGTCGCTAGTGTTCCAAGTGTTCCGAAGTGAATGTAGCTTGATAAATTCGAGTGAAGTAAGTAAACAACCAATTTTATTTTAAAATTAGTAGATATATCAGAGAGGCAGATATATTTATATACTAACCTAGAAAATAGAAATCATAATAATTATTGCAATTTGTTTTTATAGTATTAAATAAAAAGTTCCGAAAATAATTTAAATATAGAATGACTGTAAAAGTGGTAGGGCTATTCATAATAAGCGATGGGGTCAACTGAGTTGAAGAAACCCAGTACTTTTTGAAGTGCCAAAAGTAAGTATAAAATATTCAATAAAAACTTATATAGGTTTTTATTGAATATTTTATTATTATTATTATAATAGTAATTTATTGTTTCAAAAACAAAAGTGTGGATTATAATTGAAATATTTTTCACGCACTAGCACATGACTTTTCAAATTATCTTTGAACCACGGGCACCATTGCACTAGGACGAGGAATCAAATCAAACCTACCAGATCATATGTTTTTGGTGATGCTCTTTAGGATAGTGCCCACAAAATTTCAAAAAAAAGTCACGAAAACAGACTTCTAAGTTGAAAAATATTTCAATTCTTTCTTATTTTTAATCTTTATGCCGTGTTTTGAAGGATATCGAAATCAATGGAAACGATGCACAAAATTTCTAAAGAATTCATGATGTAGGCATTATTTAGTCCTTTGATAAACCAGTGGCGGTGGAAATGGAAAAGGCGTGTTTAGGAAAATCGCAAAAGACAAAATATCTTAGTAGAACACATTGGAATTTTCTCAGAATTTTTATGGGTCATTTCTCAAATTTTCAACTTGACCAATTTGGACCAAATTGATAAAATCATTGAAATTGACTAATTTCAGGCAAAGCAGCGAATATTCAGAAGCGAAAATTACAAAAGTAACCTAAAAAATCTTGGGAATTCTAGCATGTTCTTTGGCCAGTTCCAAGACTTTCTTGTTTCTTGAGATTTTCCCAGAAAACATGCCTTTATCGAGTAAAACCGTCGTAAATATGTCGTTCTTCAGTTCAGCCGAGATTTTGATTCATCAAGTAACTAAATCATGGATTTTTGAGGTTGAGATATTTTATACACCCTTCCCATTGGTTTTAGGTACGTATCTTAGCGCTAAAGCTTACAAAACACGGTATAAAGATTGATAATAGAAAATAATTGCGGCGTTTTTCAACTTGGAAGTCTGTCTTCGTGATCTGAATATTTTTTTTTCAAATTCTGTGGACACCAACTGAAAGAGCATCCTCTAAGACATACAGTCTGATGGGTTTGATTTGCAATGATGCTCGTGGTTCAAAGATACACCCCCGCAAATCCAATTTTGAGCATAGAATATGTTCTGCACCACCATTTCACGTCAACAATTTTTTTATCTAACCACAGCAATTGATGACAAAAATTCTATTTAAGTTTTTCGAACATTCCTATTATTCATACTGATGTGTCCTCTCCAGTAACGAAGTGTTGCATTGTCCACAAAAATGAGTGAGTTAATTAAAAATTAAGTTAATTAAGTTTAAAAATTTAAGTAGACTATGACTCAAGTCTCTCCTAGTGATGACGAGTGCTTGACACATTATATAATTTTCATAAATAGTTCATTCCGTACTATGATCGTTATCCTAACAACGGCGGATAAAGAGAAATTGGCCGATGAGGTCATTAAGTTGACCGCAATTCGGTTAAGAAAATCCCAAAACTGTTGCAACATTACTCATCATGATTCGGGACCGGACTTGAAAACTGACAATATTATCAATCAATTTTAAAAACATGTATTTAGTTAGAGACCATAACTAATCATTAATTGTATAATAATAGTTCATATATTTGAAATATTAAAACTAAAGCAATAAGCAAGATGAACTGATTAAATGCATTTTTCAGTAGTTTATTACATGAAATTATGGACTAAAATAGTAAGTATGTGTAAAAAACCATCTTTTGCTTCAGGTAATTCCTGGATTACAATATAATATTAAAGTGGTAGTGTCACTTTACTTACATATATTAAAAAATATAGTATTAAAATAGCACCAATCCATAAAGCCATAAAGCTCAAAAAGCTCTTTAGGTCTCTTTTCACTTTTATATTTTTCCAGATTATTATTTCGTTAAACTCAACACTATATGCAGAGCGTTTCAGGTATATGTGCTTTATAGTATAAAACAGAAAAAAAAAAGATTAAAGTGAAAAATGTTCATTCAATAAATGATCTAAATACTAGAACAATTTTTTTTTTAGAAAAAAGAACAAAATTTTGATGCTGCCTCAGATTATTATGAAATTCGCGACATGCTTTTTTAAATTGACATTTTCGTAAGCAGTTTATAACGTGGCATCGTATACAGAATATTTTTAAATAAAAGGGTACAGATGCTATTAGGACACAAAGGACACAAATAATTTACTGACTAAAAATATTATGATTGAACCAGATACGCTTTTGTACCTGTTAAGTATCTGAACATTGCAAATATCTCTAAAGAATTTGACGTGATTATTTAATCGTGGGCAGATGACTTAACAAAATAAAGGTAGGTACAAATTCACTGAATTTGTACAGAATTATACAAAAGTACTTTAGAATTATGAAAAAAACGACTATTTTCAAGTTATTTACTTTATAATTTTTAGACTAATATCAATCGATTTTCTGAATGCACATTCAGATCTTGTACGACTTTACAGTTACATTTGCATATGTTACGATTAATAGATCGCCCTGTATATTTCGAGGTGGATATTCTCATTTTACTGTCTGCCCCCGTTTTCCTCGAACTGCATTATTTATAATGGACGCGGTAACAGCGCACATTCTAGATCTAGGTCGTATGAGATCCAAAGAATATTTGCTACTTAGATTATGCGACATTTCGAGCACAATGAACTAGAAGAGATATAGGTATGCGTACGACACGCGGGTATGGTGTCAGTGAGGCAGGTTACGCGTTTTTTAGTGTTTGTATACCGAGTGTCCAAATAGAGTTTAAATAAATACTTATAAATTATAAGAATGTATAGTTGGAATAGGGCTAGAACCTACTCTATGTAATAGGTTTGTCAGAAAAATTACCATTACTTTTAAATAGTGATAATTTACTTATTGTTTTTTGTTACAGTAGGACGATTGGACAATTGTACTCTCCAACAATGAAAAATAAAGGAATTGGGAAAGGGAGGTTTGTTCAGGAGGCAAAATAAAATATAAAATGCAGGGTTTCATTTTGTAACCTTAAACATATACTTAAATAAAAATAGAACAAACAACATTAGCATATCATTACATACACATAGGTATACATCCATAATTTTAATTTCAATGATGATTCGACTAAGATCTTTCGACAATGAATTCAATAATTCTATAGAAAAAGTCAGATATAGATAATTTAAGTATGAATTTACAATGGTATTATTAATAAATTCATCAAATGATAACACCCAGTACATTACTATTTTCTTGTTATCAACTTTTTCGTAAATTTTTTGTCTTACCATAAATTAGCAGCTCTAGATTTGGGTACATAATTTATTATTTATTTTGAAGACGACGACCAAACATATTAAACTTTTCTCATAGAATTTTGTTAAAAAGCAGTTTAAGTACTATTTTCTTTAAATTAGACTCAATTTGTTACACGATGAATTATTTTATTTTGTGACACTGGGTAAGATTGCTACTTTTTTCTATATTTAAATATTTGTTGAATTTTTTATTGTTTAGGAATTTAATTAATAAACTTAATGTATTTATACTTACTATACTAATGAAGTTACGTAACTTGAAAATTATTTCTTTTATGGTTAATATTTTGCAACAAAATCTTTTTCAGGTAAGTGGGATTTTCGATCTTGGTAGATTAATAGAAACAAATTACATCGATAAAAAAATAATATCAAAATTCTAAACCACTAAAAGACTTAAATAGTACTTGAGTGAAATTATTGAGTACATTTTCACTCAATATTGAGCATTTTGCTAATTTTACTCATTTGTGATAATATTTGAATCAAAACCAAGTATTTTCACTCAAATAGTACTCGTTAAATAAATTCTCCAGATAAACTCGTATTTGGTAGATGTGTACCTAAATAGGAGTAAATGTCCTCATTATTGAGTGACCCCACACATTCTATGGTTGTCGTGCGTTGTCTCTGTCTATTCACATCGTCCCCATTAGGTCATCTCGTGGCGTGGTGTACGGCGTGTAGTAATACAATGATATTTAAATTAAAATTTAAAGAGAATATAAACTAAGTCTCAGTAAAAAAATGACTCAATAATAGTTAAAATCATATTAGAGAAAAAGTCAATTCTTGAATATGATATTGAATATTTCACTCAATCGGATGTGTACAATACATTATTGAGTAAAATTGAGTGAAATTCTTTTTACAATGTAGAAAGTGATTGTGTTCACTATGAAATTTGTGTATCAAAATATTTCTAGATAGACAATAGCAACTCAATATTTATCATTGCGTTTTATTGGAAAACAGACAAGAAAAAATGCTCCATATTTTGGATCGTTGCTTATGGCGTTAGACCTCTGTATATTTCTATTAAATAAGTGTTACTAGAACACCGGCTCACTGTTTATAAGTAAACGAGTCACGGCCTGGGTACATAATAACGAGCTCCATCTCAGATTCCCGAACTATTTACATTTAGTGGATGGTTACACGGCGAGAAGGGCGCATTAACCTCTCCACTTTGTTGTAGGTGGTATCGCCGAGCCATTTTTCTATTACTTCACCTAACAGACCGTGACAAAAGAATTAATTCGTTGGGAGTTCAGTTCACACACTCCGACAATGGAAACGTTCAGCAACCGAGGATACGTTAGACGTTGGTTGATATTTTTTTGACCATGGGATTATTGTGCCCCGTTAAATAAAGCGCACGCATGAGCGCCGAGTACAGTTCTGTGTCACAATGTCGGGTTCGGAACTAGTTTCGACCATTGTCATACTAATTCGTGATTAATCAGTTGTTAGTCACGCCTAAGGTAAACGGGAAATATTAGAAATAGATTTTATCAACAGAAAAGATTTTCCTAGAAAACAAACTTTGTATTTTACGGACTACAAATGCAGTTGTGAGCATCATTTTAAGGAAATTCAAGTGCTACCGACAACACTGCGTTTTAAAATCAATTTGTGAACTTTGTGGAATAAAGTCTTTTCATCTTGGGAAAACCGAATTTCACTCAACTTTTGAATCTAACCTACGAAGCCATTTGCAGAGTCCCTACGCGCGGAAAACCCAGACAAAAGTAGTCGCCGATGCTCGAAGTTACTTAGCCAACCCGGTCAAGTAGAACGCTGAAATTTTCACCTGTCTTTCTAATTTAACTGGTGAAACTGACAACAGAGTAGCAAACCGCTCCAAATGTCCCAAGCTACAGCAGACATCAGGACAGCCCGATTATATTGGCAGAGTTTCGAACATTCCCGCAAAAAATGCCAGGAATGATCATAAATTCGAGCTGGGATACTACAGAACTCTGTTAAATAATTGTTATTAGCGTACCTCTTGAAACCTAGAGCACCAATCTAGCATCCAATCTACTTTCAGGATTTTTATTATCTCCTGTCAGAGATCCTAAGGGATAAATCCAAGCAAAGCTTTTTCGATGAATTCCGATAGATTTCTTCAACATAATGTTTATTATATTCATAAAATATGCTACAAATTCAATTTTATTAATTCTAGATCCTCTTTAATTATCGTAATAGTCTCCTGTTATTTTACTTGTCACTATAGTAAATAGACCATTAATACATTGTTTTTAAAGAAATAAGTGGACTTTACCGTAGAAATGGAAGTTGCTATGGACAACGGGAGGTAAGTGAGGTAACTTACCTTCCTAGGGAAAAAAACGATTTCGAGTTATAAATGCATATTTTATAAAGAAATAAATAGAAATATTTGATGAACATTACATTTTATTCATTATTATGAATTATTATTTATAGTAATTGTACAGTTATTACATTTAGTAACATTTATAAAATCTGGATAATTATTCTTCCCGCGTTTAATAATTGTCACATTTTTCTCAAAATGAATTGACTGCTCCATTTCAGTCACCAGAGGTTTAATATTATCTGACTGATCCATTAAAACAGTATGTTGCAACGTACTACTAGAACCTGCAAGTAGTTGAAGTGTCATTCTAAAGACTTCTGTTGGCTATTTCATTTTTGTTAATTAAACTGTCAGCAACATAATTTTCTGCAATTGTGGCTGATTTCCACCCACCATGTCTTTTGATTGCTAATACATCAACTCCTGTATTAGCCAGTAACGTAGCCGATGTTATTCGGAATGAATAGCCTGTATATGTTTCAGGATGTTCTAGTTTCAAAAAGTGTGGAATCTTCTTAGGAATCATAGAAAGGATATTCTTGCCGACTGGTTGGTTGTAACATCTACCTGCTTGATAGCGCATAAAAAATCGTGAAATTTCAGTTTTAATTTCCTATCTAATCTTGATATATTATATATATATTGATATGAAACGTACGTAAGATACGATTTTTAGAATCTGGAATTGTAACTACAATAATGTCATCGAAATTTTTGAAATTGACGTCCAAAGTAAGTTTGTATAACTCATCAGAACGGCATGCTCCTGCAATGCCTAAGACCGTCACTACCTTCATTAGTAAATATGTGTTATCGGGTGACTGAACGAGAAAATTGTTGACTTGTTCTCTTGTAAAAACGTTTGACTTTTTAGGTGTATAGCTGTCATTCTTACTTTTCAAAAATGTTCTCAGCTTGGGGTATTTTGATATATCCAGGTTCTTCTCTATGAAAATAATTGACTTAATCATTGAGTATTCACTCCACAAACTCGCCGGTGACTTTAATGTTCTTGACTTCTCCATGAAATATTCTAGTAGCGACATTTCAGAAACACCAGTATTTTTGTTCTCGCACCATTCTTTGAAATTTCTATGTGCTCGTCCGTAGCGCACTTTCGACTTTTCGGGCAATAAAAATTCGCAGGCAGCATTTGCTGCACTTTCTATTTGAAAATCATTCATTTAGAAATAATATTTCAAAACCAACAAAATTTCAACTTTTATGCAGTTATAAACATCTTAGAAACGACAAAATCCAAACAACCAAGGCGACTTTGCAAGATATCTCTTTAAAAACGAGGCCTTGGTTTTATAAAAGACCACCTCTAAAATCAGCTAAAAAATCCACTGTTTCATTTTCCCCAACTTCTTAGGGAAGAAGTTAGGATTAAAAAAAAATTATAAGAAATATCCCCTCCAAAATCAGCTGAAGAATTCACAGTTTCTTTCCTCAACTATATCCGAAACACCATGTTTATAATTTTTTTTTCCTTAAAGAAGTTGCTTTATTCTGATATTGGTCAGCAAATTTAAAAACAAATTTTATGGGTGACGCAATAATTTTCAAGTAACGGATTCTAAATTCGTAACAAAAATTGATAAAATAATGCCTTTTTAAAGCCTTTATCCGGTTCAACTGCATCAGTTACAAGCACGATGATGCATCAAAAGTGTCATAAGTATTTCCTGAACGTCATAATCCCAAATTCCACACCACTGTCCTTAATACGACCGCCAGACTGTCCTGCTTTGAATTTTCGAAATATACATATCTCCGACGATACTGAGTCATGTTATTGAATACATCAGACGGTTCGACCACAAAACGGATATCTCTCCGTCTATATTTGAATGACAAGGGATCCTCCATGATTAATGTGTAGTTTCCAAATAACTATTTCAGCGTTATTTTCAACCTGTCCGACGTGTCGTGTGTGTAAACACGTACAATACTAAGAAAAACCTAGTCGATGTACTGGTTTGGTTAAGTTTTGCTGAATTAAATAAACAATGGGTTAAAAACCACAACAAACGCAACAACATTTTGGTATCAAGCACGTTACAGGGTACATTTACGTTTTAACAGAAATTATTTAAAACTGATTAAAACCAGATATCAGCTAATGTTATTTTTCTGCATTTGTATCAAGACCATATATTTGATATACAATTTTTATTTTGATTTTCTGCAATAATTTTGGGTTTAAGTTTTTAAAAATTACACAGACCCACAAAAAAAAAGTTTCGGATCTGGTATTCAGACCCATGTATTTCTATGTATTTTTTTCCGCTGAATCCGAATCTGCCTTCAGATTTGGCCCAACGGGTCTGGGTTTTCGGGAAAATTCAAAAAATAGGTCAAAATTCACAAAAAACGTCATTTACGATCGACGAAAGTTATAAGTAAAAAAAATACATAGAAATACATGGGTCTGAATACCAGATCCGATACTTTTTTTTTTGTGGGGCTGTGTTATTGATTTGAATTTGTTTGAATCAACTTAATACCTTTAAAAAAGGGTAAAAACTTGTGAGAGCTGATAACAGAATCCCAAAATGATGGAACTAAATTCATATTTTATTTTCAGCTGAAATTTTAAAAATCGCTAAAACAGGGACCTTATTTCTTTGAGGGAAATTTGACAGGCGATTTATTTGAATTTTTGCGTTTTTAGCTGATTCCAGTCCTAGAATTAATTTTTCCTAACCCTAATGAGCACGATATGCCTGCTGGTGATGTATGGTTCCAACAAGATGGTGCCCCTCCACATTTTCGCCTCGATGTAAGAAATTACCTTAATGAAGTTTTCCCAAATCGATGGATAGGCAGAAGAGGGCCGCTTGAATGGCCACCACGATCCCCTGACTTAACTCTCTATCTAAAAATGACCATACTTTTGTGCCCGAGCGTTCTAGATGGAGAAATAGCTCGTGTTTTCAAGGTTACTCTTCGCATGCAATGCATATATTGCGAAAGGGTGTGTACTTTACCTAGATTTATATCGAGTTTGCAATAAAATAAAGTAGTAATGTTTGACATCCTGTGAAAGACTTATTGTGGTTAGTCACTTGTGTGATCCTGATGCTTCTTCCAGTATTTACCTGTCCATCATGAAGTGACGCTACATTTCACTTGGAAATTCTTTGCGAGAACAAAATGTTACTACACTATTTAGAGTCTTTTTTATTTTTGTCCTTGCGTAAGTCCATGGTGGCTGATCCAAGAGTTGGCATACTGCTTCTGAAGAAACTCATATTTTGTTAGAAATAGAACTTCATGGTAAGAGCAAATCATTGACTTTTCATCAAATAAAAGCTCTGTCAGTCTGCTCCACAGTGCCTGCTGATCTGAGGACCAATTTGCAATTTCGGTTTTTTATTTGCACGACTGGATTTTGCACAAAAAGTTGTCCTAGTCAGCTAAATTTCATCTTTCTTCGTTGATTCAAACTGAAAAAACAAGCAATCAAAGTTGAGGGATTTTGGAGAACACGCGTGATCATTGCAAGATGGCCTTGAAGACAAAAGCCTTTGTGAACAAAAGCATATTAAACTCTAATATTTTACCCAGTTTTGTTTAGGACTAAAGGCTATTTCTGTGCAAAATTTCATGAAGACTGGAGATGGTCGACTGGGAGCGTTGGGAGAGTTGACATGGAAGGACCTTAGGGGATTAGTTCGACCGAAATATCGAGTTTGTAGATTTGCACAGGTATTCCATCCGCAATATTGGATCCGACATGTTCAATTTTGAAAAACCCGAGGCCAGATTCGTAATCGGCGACCTCAAAAACCCATAGAACCGTCGATTATGTTACTCAGGACATCCATAATTATCAGACCCAATGGAACTTTTTGATGCTCTCTCAATGTTCTACAATTCTGGTTAAGTCTCATTGCTGCTGTCTTGGGGCCTAATTTTCGTAAGCCACTGGGCACAGTTCTTTTGATATAAATGGTTTTCTTGCAGTTTTTCGTATTTTCCGGTGATTTTTCTCAAACAACCCGATTACGGAGGTCTTGGATGACTAATAAGTGTTCAGCGTGTAAATCGTTAATGAATTTACTCATTTCTTCTCTTTAATGGAATAAAATTCGATGATGGTAAAGACCGAGCGATAAATTCATAACAATTTGGTTTAAGGAAAAGAATTTAGAGAAAGTCCATAAAATTACAACAAACGCCAGCGTATTCCACCAAAATAATCCCGGTGTCGCAGGTTCCATGGAAAGATAAAATATAATATCCACATTCCCCGACACTAATGTTCTCCGAACCAGACTAGGCGTTATCTAACATTTTTGTTTACTAATAAAACACACATTCGGTATGCATGTGTCCGCCGGCCTCGTAATTTATACCTCAAGGAGCGGGCGTTCAAGATAATCGACCCGCTGAAGTCTTTCGAATAAATATGAATGTAATAAAGGTAACCGAGCGATATGGTTTGTGCCCACCATGTTCACTCGGGATGGTCAGAGTAAATCTACCTTGATTGTGAATATAGACAAGTCAGTGCAAGTAAAAGATGTGTTTTATATGTTTTACATTCTCAAATAATAAACATATCAGGTAGGTATGCGTAGATATGTTGTATGTAAAGAGTAAAAAATATGTGAGAGCTAATAATATAATATACAGTGTGTATCAGCCAAATGGAATAAATTCAATAATAAATAAATGGGGACGTGATAAAAAAAACGCTCGGACACGTCGATTGGTATTTTTAGTTGCGCATTTTTTTCAACAAAAACTTTTTATACAGGGTGTATCATGTAAAAGTGATCAATACCAACTTTCTTATTTTAAATGTAACACCCTGTATATTATAAAATTTTAGGATTTTTCAGGAAATTCTAGACATATTCCATGTACAATGTCCTATACCTATCTTCAACTTTTTCGGAAATATTAAGTGTTTTCAGATTTATTGCAAAAATTAACATTAAAAAGAAAAGAAAATTATTTGATTACAGAAATTCGCAAATTAATGAACGCATGAAATTATTTCTAAAGCTTAAATATCCCTCATTATTTTTATTAAAATTTACAAAATTCTTAAACTTTGTGGAAATTACAATGCACACCAAATAAAAAAAGTGGGCTGATTTGGAGATCCCACTGGGCTACCGATATGTATTTAACTCATTATAAGCGTTTGTGATTTTTTCTTTCAAATGATTAATATCTCGCGAAGGTGTTTTGTAAACCTTATTTTTTAAAAACCCCCCATAAAAAAATCCAGGAGTGTTAGATCTGGTGACTTTCTGGGCCACTGAATAGGTCCATTAAGCCCAATCCATTTTCCTGGGAAAGTGTTACCTAAATATTGCTGCACAATCCTGCGATAATGCTTACATAAACGGGAAGTAATACAGAAATATTTCTCTAATAAAAGTTTATTTAAAAAAGAGATCTTTTTAACAGGAATAAAATTTGGGTATGTTTCTGGAAAAAATACAATTGGTGACGTCATTAGTCGTTTCTGTCAAATCTCAAAGATAATGCTTTGGATTGAAATTGGAGCTTACTGCATCCCATTTAATATCACGTGTTCCAAATTTTATTTAATTTTTTTCTCACAGAAGGTAGACCCATACTATCGAGTTTGAGATATCCTGTACAATTTTTCGGCATTTTCAGCAATTTTTAGAAATTTACTCAAATTCTTTGTGTGCTGGAATAAAACTAAAGACGGATTCAGACCCATCGCTTCAAAATACATATTGAAAGCCTGGTGGGGTGTCCAAGTCAGCCCACTTCGTAATATGTTACTATTTTCCACGTAAAAAATCTTTACTTCATTATAGTAATAATAACATAGCCCCACAAAAAAAAGTATCGGATCTGAATTCAGACCCATGTATTTCCATGTATCTTTTCCGCTGAATACGAGAATCTGCCATCAGATTTGGACCAATGGGTCTGAGTTTCCCGGAAAATTAAAAAAACAGGTAAAAATTCACAAAAAACGTCATTTACGACCGACGAGTTATAAAAAATCAAATTATTCTACCAGCTCACTAGACGTATGATTTTTCACACGTTTAATTCCAATTTATCATCATAGAGTCAGACAAACTGGTCCAATTTCATTCAAAAACAGAAAATAGATCAAAATGTCAAAAACGTCATTTTCATGGCATAATTCGTGTTGCAGAGTTCTGGGTCCATCTTTTTTATTTATCCATCCAACTGTACCACTTACAAAACCCACCAATCCACCCATCTATCCGCCTACGTTTTGTACTGAGAGATAACAGCCTAGAAAATTGAGAATGCAATAAAACTTGTAAAATATTCTACTTTCTAAACAAAAGAAAATTTTTGTTGCTATAACGTGATCTCTTTTCTTCAAAGGATCTATGCTAAGGGTTACGTTTTCGTTTAGTCCCTCTATTTTTCGTTTCTCTTTTTAACAACCAACAAGTTTTCGCCCTAGACTAGTATCAAAGTTGAAGCGACAATTTTTTTAGGAAACAACAAGAGTTCTAAATACGAAGAAATTGCATTAAAATTGATAAAAGACTTCCAAGACCTGGGATGTTTGATGGACTACAAGTTGCATTTCCTTCATTCACATCTGGATTGGAAGAACAAGGCGAACGATATCATCAGGAAATGAAGGTTATAGGACAACGATATCAAGAAAGATGGGATCACAACATGATGGTTGATTTTTCTTGGTTGTTAAAAAGAGAAACGAAAAATAGAGGGACTAAACGAAAGTGTAACCCTTTGCATAGATCCTTTAAAGAAAAGAGAACACGTTATAGCAACAAAAATAAGAATGATTAGTAGATATCGTTTTCTTTTGTTTAGAAAGTAGAGTATTGTACAATTTTTATTGCATTCTCAATCTTCTAGGCTGTTATCTCATCCCTCAGCACAAAAAGTAGATGGATAGATGGGCGGATGGGTGGGTTTTATAGATGGTACAGGTGGATGGATAAATATGCGTATTCATGCATGAACCACTGGATAGAGAGATGTATAAATGGGTGGGTGGATAAAAAGATGTTGCAACACGAATTATGCCATTAAAATGGCGTTTTGATCTAATTTCAGTTTTTCAATGAAATTGGACCAGCTTGTCTGACTATATGATGATAAATTGAAATTAAACGAGTGAAAAATCCTACGTCTAGTGAGCTGGTAGAATAATTTGACTTTTTATAACTTTCCTCGATCGTAAATGACGTTTTTTGTGAATTTTGACCTCACATGGGTGTGAATACCAGATCCGAAACTTTTTTTTGTGGGGCAGTGTAATCAATAAACATTAATTCTCCGAAACATAACAAATGAATACAATGTGTGTATTGCCCATTGCTAGATTCAGTCTTTCAAAAGCCATATTGACCAAATTGTTAAGTAAAGCCTCAATATATCTATATTGCTAGAATCAGGAAGAAGCAGATATTCCGAAAATAGAATAACATACAGGCTGTTCTATTAGAAAAAAGATGAGTTTGGTTCGTATCTTTGGAACGCCCTGTATAATTTATATTTTCATAAACTCATTCATAGAAAGATTCCCTACAACTTTTACTTTAACCATTTTTGTTTAACATTTGTTTAACTTTAAAAAAAGTTAAGAGATAAAATGTTATATGAATAACCCTGTACAAACGGATACCGACGCGCACTTTGAACTCTACTGTCAGACAGCGTTTATTTAGTTGCAATCAAGAATTGATTTTAGTTACTATTAGGTGTGGTATATGACACATGAATTAGCAACACAATAGGGTGTGGACTTGTTCTAACAAAAAACTGTGTCAATTTTGAGTGAAAACGTACTCAATTTTCCTATGGGGTAAGATTTATAAAAAAACTGATTTTTTAAACTAAAAAGCGTAACAATGTGTATTCTACGACTTGTAAATAATCATTTAGGCGCATCGTTAAAATATAACTTTCGTTGAGAGCCCCGAAAGCGCCAAAAACAACCCGGAAACAATTCTGTTGCGGCTTCGGTGGGCAGAATCAATACCAAGAACACGACGTAGTCGACGACAGGGCGATTCCCATCAGATCGCGTACCGATTTTTGTCCTCTCCGGCCTTTCGGTGTCCCGTCTGCGGCCGGCGGCGCGCGAAATAACTTAATGGCGAGATCCTATTGAGGACGACAATAAATCCATAGATAAGGTCTCGTTCCCTTACATATTATTTACTATCGCTAATGCCGGTGGAATTGATAGTATCCGTACGTTCGCCGAGAATGCATATCCGGCCTAACAACCAGAGCAGTCACGCCTGACACGGTCAGTTATGGAGGTTAGTTTACTTCCACACTCGCCAGCGGCGCAGGTACGAGGGGTTTATTCGGTTACACAAGAATTTATTGCAGGTACTCCCGAGAAGCAGAACAAATAATTATACACCGTCCCTTCCTCCACATACTCAGTAACTCATATTAAATGGTTACTCTCTAAAATATGTTTTAAAGATGTTGAATCTACCAAGGAGAAAATCTACAAAAAATAGTTACACTATAAAGGAGGTAAGTATTATTTACCAGTCGAGGACGATTTTGCGCCCGAGCGGAGCGAGGGCTAGCAATAGAGTTCGAGAATAAGATTGCACAGTTTTTGAAACTAGAACATCCTGAAATATATACAGGCCATTTATTCCGAAGAACATCGGCAACGTTACTGGCTAATACAGGAGTTTATGTTTTAGTAATCAAGAGACACGATGGGTGGAAATCAGCCACAATTGCAGAAAGTTATGTTGCTGACAGTTTAAGTAACAAAAAACATAATTTAGATGTCAATTCTCTCTAGGAATCTGAGGAAAATCAACCAATAAGATAGATAATCTGTAATACAATAGCAATTTTTCTTATTAGTTTTATAATAATATATATGAAGATTACTAAAAATTATTGTGTTAACACGATTTGAATACCATAAGTCTATGCTTTACTAAAACATGAGGGCATCTTCTTATGATGAACAGATACACTTTTTCTAGCATATCTTCCAGTAGATAACTTATTGCGCTTTATGAAATGTTTAATTGCAGTGATCTACTGCGCAATGAGGTTACGGGAACTTTTGCCACACTATCCCTCAATATTTTCGACTGAACGGCCAGTACGAGACCGGCCTGTTCTTTTATTGTCTGCAACAGAACCTGTATCTTTAAATTTGGCAACTAATCTTTTCACAGTTCTACTGAAAATTCAACTTGAACAAAATTGACTTGAACGTTTCAAATTCAGTTAAAAAACCTCGCTCGCGACGAGGGCGGTGTGCACGCGCGTGCGCGGGCCCGGCGCTCCTTCTCACTCGTGCAGGTCTTTCATTAACATTAACTTTTACTGCTGCTAGCGCATTCATTACATGAACTATCAATGTTAAATTTTTTGGAAATAAAAGTTTAACCCCTTCTTTAATTGTCTTTAAAATTCCGGTTCGATATGTCAAATAGGTGATTAACAAAGAGCGAATTCCCGAGCGGCTTTTGCCTGACCCGGGGACAATTTGTTTATAAAGCCGTTTTACACCTCCTCCTACTTTGTTAGTTATAAAGCAATTTAATTGGAGGCAATTAGGCAATTTAATTGCCTACAACATAAAATAACTAATATTTCGATAGATCTTCTAGATTTTAGTAAACAGTAAAAAATGTGAAAAAAAAAACATGTAAATATGCCACATATTTGTAATTGGCCAACTTAGAGTCACTTCTTTCGAGTTATTTATTTTATTTTAATTCTACATCATTCTACATACTTTTCCACGTCATAATGTTAAATAAAATGTCTACTAATAATTTTTTTAAGTTTTCAGGTTTTACAATCTAATCCGACTGAAGTACATGGAAATATCCTCATTTAAGTATTGTAAACTGATTCTAAAATAATTATTATCATTTAAATTTGTATGTGCCACAACGACCCCTCTACCTACGCCTCTGGCCACCACTTACTTTGCCGGTATCAAATAGTATTTACAGGAACGCAACAATCGAAATAGTAACAGCTACTTTCGACGGGAAAATTTTTATCGCGTCCATTCTTTCTCCGATCGATCAACTTCTCCTTTTACTCGAATCGAACGCTATCATTATATCGGACCGCAAGTAAGTTATTAACCGTTTAATGTTGTTGTTTATACGGCGTTTTATTTACCGACAATGAAAGCTTTAAAATGCGCAATGTCTTTATCGATTTTATTTAAATTTAAAGACTTAATAGGGAGCACGTACGTGGAAATCATCAAGTAATAGAAACGGTTTGGGGAGATACGTACATGGGAAATTGGGAAAGCAGGGAAAGTAGACAGTTTGCCGTTATTTGCATGCGGTTTTGTTAAAACGTGACACTTTTATTCTGCAACAGCACATTAAAACAAAAGTAATACAGTTTTCTTATACAGTATGTTCACGGTTAGAGTGGAAAAGAAAGAAAATATTTTATTTTTCATTATACGAAAAAAAAGCATTCTTGATTAAAATCTTTGCTTGACAGGGTGATCAGAACATCGGTAAATATAAAAATCGTTCAAGAATAAACTGCCTTTGGTTTTAACAGTACAGAAATATGTTATTAAGGAAAGTTGCTTAGAATTTCAATTTATATTATAATTTCAATTTATGTATGAATCAGTCTACTTTGATAGAAAACATTTTTAATCATTTTACGAGAAAAGGCATTACAATATTGAACGCTTGGAACCGTTTTTCGTATTGGCTAGGAACTTTTTGCCTTTTTGAACTAAATTGTCGACCTAAGTCGACGTTCAAACACACTTAGGGATGGTTCCACTAAGATCTGAAAAAGATCTTGGATATGCTTTCTGATATTTGGCCTGTTTGAATTTGAACGATATTATTTAGAGTCACCTCTACCTATCACGGTGTGAATGAATTTCTTTACGTCCGGCTAACACAATCAAGTCCTCTGGATGTTTTGTCAATCAGTTTCGAAACATAGGTGAAAATTTCGAGTCGCTGCTCAGTAGTGGTTGTGGAACTGTTCAGTGATCTCTAGTGTTGGATTTGATATGGCCAATCAAAATAGTTCATAGCATTTCACATGACAGGATGTTTTATTTTATAACATTTCTTGGTAGGGACATCCATCCCCTTTATTCATCCTAAAATCTTGATTTTATTTTTTTAAGTTTTTTAATAGTAGAAGAAAAAATAGTATTTATTTAATATTTCCCCTAAGTTAACTCACAAAAGCCACACTAGTGCGAATACGCACCACCGCACACTGAGAAATATTGGACAAAATTCTCGCCACTCGTCAATTTTCATCGTCTCGCCGTGATTTTTTTTTTTAATAATCTCGTGGTAATATGAATTTTCATATCCCGGTGAGGTTTTTTCGAAAACCCCCTTTTTTTAATGCTTAGGGAGCGCCCCAACCTTAATGTCGAAGAAAAATTTTTTAAATACTCGATGTTCAGTTGTAGAAAAAAATGTTTAAAAAGTATCTGCTATTAATAAAATTGATTATTATGACTCTTGATGATATATCTGATGTTTTTTCTTCAAAAACCTAACCTCAAAATTATTAATTCTAACCTAAAAGCCTTAAACGAAATTTACATTGGAAAAACAGTTTTTTTACATGCCAAAAGTACGAAATAAATTCAATAGAACCCTACGTAACATGTAATACCCAAACCATGAATTTGAATTTAAAAAACCTAACCTCAAAACCAACATTAATTAATTTTAAACTCACTAAATTAAGGATTAATAAAAAAAATTAAAAATATCTTTATTATACAGAGATTCGATCAACAATTTTTCCGAGAGTACACACCTTGTGCCATACTGTACCCAAATCTGACACCTTAACCCAAGAACCTAACCTCAAAACTTGAAAGATTGTCAAATCAAATCGTTAGAGTGAAAAAAATTGTGACAAAATAATTTTTCAAACATTTTCTTCATTAATAATTTTATTATAACATGTATTTGTTAGTATTTATGGATAATATTGTTTAAATTAATATTTTTATACAAAAGAGTGCAAAATAAACATAACAGGAAACGAGTCAAAAATCATAACTTCCAAAAAATGCCTGTATTCCAGATACCAGAAAAAATCGATATCATTTTATCAATTTGGGGTACTTTTTCCTTAAAAATATTATATTTGAACTTCAAAATCCTTTTTATACTTTTTCTCTAGCCATTATATATTTTTTTCTATCGCATTTTTTATTAACAAATTATAATTTTCAAAACTAATTACATCATTTGATTTCTTGGAAAATATTACACCAGCTTTGATATAAATACGTTGTTATCGTTAACAAATAAGGAAGACATCTTTATGTTCAAAGTTGGAAAATCCCAATTCGCACTAGTGTGACCTCTAAGGTGACCCACCCCAAGTGTGACCTTTGAGGATTAAGGATAACTTTTAATTATTTATTATGAATATATAAAGACTGATAAAGTCCATTTCCAGTGTAAATTAAAACCGTACCGGATTGTCCAACAATTTCCAGCACAAAACCGATGCACCATTTACGCTGATACGGCAATCATTTGCACTTAAGCGTTACAAATTTTCCACAATCCGAGTAATAAATTAATCGATTACTGCGGCTGCAGGTACGAACCTCATAATATTTTCGTATCAGCTCTAATCTGGTATTAGCAGCGCTAAGTACGGTAGTGCACCGGCAGCATACGAGCAAAGAATGTGTACCGCCAGGGTCGCAAAACCTGAACCTGTTTCGTTTTTGCCTACAACAACGCGACATCATCCTTGTTAGCGACAGTGGCGCGCCGAATAGTTTTATCAACCGCGTTTGTAGGATCGTTTCTGTAAGTCAAACTATATAGGATGTTTTTGAAATTAAAAAAATACAGAGTGTTTCAGGATTAGGTCGACAAACTTTCAGGAGATATTCCTCATAAAAAAATAAGAAAAAAATCAAGTATAAATTTTTTTCGTCTTATATTTCGAAAATGAAGCGTCTCTGGAAATTTATACTTGATTTTTTTCTTATTTTTTTTTATGAGGACTGTCTCCTTAAAGTTTGTCGACTTAATCCTGAAACACCCTGTATAAGTCAACTAAGCGAGTATTTATTTCTGTTTAGTAAATCAATGGCCCAAATCTCAGCAGTTTGTATGAAACATCCTCAGACATATAAAAAAATGTAATTAATTTCAGTACCCTGTATTTTGAAAACAAAGCAAATAAAAACAATGGCAAGTTCATATGAAACGTTTTGCTTAAAATAGTTTGTTCTATTACTTCTTTGAAGTACCGCACTTATTTCTGAAACATCCTGTATAAAAGTTATCCAAACATGAAATGTTTGTCACTAATACCATAATTACTTAATTGTTAATAACTGTTTATGTATCTCGGTATAGTGGAATCCTTGTGTATTTATCTTTACAGTTGTTAGAGAAATAGAAAAAAGCTTACAAATTATTAAGTAAAATATTTTGGAAAGGAGAATGACTATCTGCGTTGACGTGAATTCAGTTACCGTCAGTCAATTGTCAAAGGATTATACTGAAGATGAGTTTATTGTTCGAAGTAGAGACTGTATTTAGAATAAAAAGAATAAAATTTATAAACTAAACTATGTGTTTGCCAACACATCTTTTGAAAAGATGAATATATTCTCAATATTCCAACTGACTGATTGAACATCCTGGTGGTGCTGAATATGGATGGTTGTTTTCAAAAGACATGGACATAATATCAGGCTGTTGGCCTGTTTCGAAAGTTTGCTAAAACGATTTAGTTTCTTAGCTGACCTGTTCCTGAAAAAGCGAAAACGTTTTAATCGACCGTCTTTCTGTGCAGCTGCATTTATTAACACATAATGCAATAAATCATTAAATATAGATCACTAACTACATATATTTACGGTAAAACATAAGCAAAAGAGAAAATTTTATATGCACCAGATGCATAACTTTCTTTTTCAGAAATGAATAAATCGCTATCTACAGCAATATTTTCGTACAGCTACAAAAAGTTTATGAATATTTTAACAAATATCTATACTCTTAACTAAAACAGTGCTAAAAGTCTGCACGTACGTCTTGACGTATATTTGGTGGAGGTATACTTATAAATTCATAGGAAATTGACGTCTTTTTCAGCATACGTAAGTTCTGCGTAACCGAGTTGCAAAAGAAAACAATAGGTATATACGTCCATCGTAACATAAAATACGTCTTCTAAATACAGGAAATACGTTCATATAAGTCGTTGCCAGATGTGAAACTCTATATAAATGTTATATAATCATAAAACGCGCACAAAATGAAGTCAATATATACAGGGTGTCCCATAAGCATATGATCAAAAAGGTACTGCGACATTCTTTGGCTCAAAAGAAGACGATCTGACATAACTCCCATTAACCAAAAATGTTTGGCTCCTCTGCTACTGACTATCAAAGTTCTTTAAAAAATTATGTTTTTTGTAATATCTGGAGAATGTTACGATGGATTTTAATTAACCTTGCTGTGGGCATGTTCCTAAGTAAAACTCATGTTTTGGTGAAGCAACCGCGTCCATCCGCTTTGTGCAAGTGGTAAAATTTTATGTGTCTTGGTTCAAGAATTACCAGAACTTTTTATTTGGTCGCTGGAATCAATTCATTTTTTTATTGATGCATCAGTCATTTTTCGAGATTTTCGTGCTCTTGGTAAAATCTTACTATTAAAATTTTTATATTAATCAATGAATTAGGCATTGATATTAAAATTTTATTTCTAAACTTTATGTGAGCAAAATTACTGTATTTATCATAGAAATATGATTTCAATTTTATTTTACTTTTAGCATCCACTTTAGTTTAAATAAAATATAAGATATTTTACGTGAATGGCTAACAATTTGCTTTATTTATTAAATTTTCAATGCAAAAACTAATTTCGTTTCTAAATTAAGACATAACCTAATTCTACCATACTCTAATCTACACCAATTCTTATACTAAATAATAAAGCAATTATATTCTACTGACGGATATTCCGTAATAAATTAACCACAAATATGTAAAACTTTGGTTATTAATGCGTCTGTACCTTCTTAATCTGTCCTAGACACTAAGCTTCGTATCCTTTGCTGTCCTTTATGCACTTCACGTTATATTATGCAACCTCATCTAGTCTTGTCAATATTCCTTGATCAGCATCTGTCATGTCAGTCTATGTATTGTATTTCTTCTCTGATGTACTGTACTTTCTATACGTGATGGTGAATTAGGTTATTTCAGTTCTCCACAAGCTTGGTTTAGTATCTTGGTATCTACAACAAGGCTAGATTTTGTGTTTTTGTTATCTACGATTTATTTATGCTTTTTCGTGAATTTCAATTAAATGGTGTTTCTAATTAGTCTCCATATATTCCCTGCTGTAGGTAGGTTTTCCTTTTCTTATTACTTTTGACTAGATTTGGACAATAACTTTTTCTTCTTTATTTCATAAAATTGTCCTCTTCCAAAATTTTTCTTATTACCACTTTTCTTTTTCATATCCCATTTTTTTTAACCACAATTCAATTTTAATTCTAGTAATAGGTACAAATCTATTTACAAATTACAAGTTTAAATTCTGAATATAATTTATTACACGATATTTAATTATGGAGGTTTATCTGATTTGGAATTGGCAAACAAATATTCATAAAAAAATAATATAAGCTTATAAATATGAAGAAAATCTTCAAACAAAATTATTACTAGTTTGGATACCTAAGAGACGAGATATTAATAAAATAATTTTTCACGATTTAGTATGAAGTCTTATGAGAATGCAAATTTTTTTGGTCTTTCCACTTAGAATGCGCAACAATTGACGAACAGTTTCCACAGCAACTTGTACAAATAGGAAACCGATATCTAAGGAACCGTATGATAGCCCGTAGAAATCGATTAGGTACTTGTTACCAAGATTTAAGAGCGTTATCAACATCGTTGCTTTAGATTAGATACCGTTGTTATTGCTGTTATTGATCTTGCTGGTGCTTATGCTTCTGTTGTTGTTGTGGTCGTTGTTGATGCCGTAGTAGTAGTAGTAGTAGTAGTACTAGTTCAGGTTAACGCTGCAGTTGCAGCCGTTGTTATTGATTCTATTGGTAACAACAGCAACAGATACAACAACAACAACAACAGTAACAACAATACCAACAGCAGCAGCAACAGTGACAACTAATGCACACTCCTTACTAACTTATCCTCCATATGCGTGATAGCGGCAACGCCGAGGTCTCGACGTAGCGTATTATTTGAAATTTGCAGGTGTCCAAGCAAACAGAATGATCGAACGCGAGCGAGCGAACGCCGAGGCGAGCGAGAGAGTCAAGTGCAACGTTGACAAATCTAAAGGCTTAGTACTTTAGTCACTAGCGAATCTACAGAAACTCTCTTTAGACTTTAGATGTACCTCCGGACGCGATAAACCTCCTTAAATTTCTGTTTGAAATCCTCTCTCTTTGAATGTTTACTCTGTCATATTTAAAATTCAATTTATTTTATGTACATTTTTTCTAAACCTCAACTGGCTCCATCACTCCTATTGGTTGACTTTTGTCAACAGATACTATTTTGGTTGGTTAAACAAACTTGGGCAAACTTATCTTTTATTTTACAATCAATTTTGATATTTTTTTTAACCTGCCTTTCCCTTTATTATTTATATTCCTTGCCATAATTCATTCTATCACATTACGTTGCACTAGTCAAGAAACCATTGTGTCTATTAATACAGGGTGTCCGCAGATTTCACCGACAACGTTTGACTGCATATTAGGGACGATAAATAAAAACGATCTACGAAAAACAAGTTAAATAAAAAATTTTTGGTTTTTGAGTTACAGGCCTTCAAAGTTGTCCTAAATAAAACTAATTTAATTAATAACTTCATAACCTTTTTACCAACTGCGTTAAAATTTGGCACATTTATTTGGACTATTATGGCGTATTATTTCTTAAAGCTTTAGTCAAATCGATATACTGGGTGATAGTTTTCTCCGGTTACCTCTCCCTTCTAGCGGTCAAAACTTTTACAGTGGTCGTATTTTTATAAAACTGGCAGCAACGTTGAAAATGTCGTTTCATTTAAAAAAAAATATTGTCCCTTGAGAAAATCGTCTGCAGAAAGCCATTCTTGAGGGAAATAGCATTATTAGCAAGCAGGTCTGCGTTTTGGTTTGCGTAGTAGTGCCACGGATATAAAACTTCGGATTTTGTAAGTTCGTTAGGAAATCTAACCTTCAGCCCATGTAAAGCCTTTGAAAAAAATGTTTAAAAAAACGAAAGGAACCTTATTTTAACACATAAAACAATTACAAAACAAACCAAACATTTTCCGTAATATTTTCATTTATTTTTTTGTATCAATTACCCTTCTCCGTCACTGGCCCAACTACTACGTGTTACACTGCTACATATCGGTAGCTGAGCTACGCGAAGTTGATGATCGGACTTCGCGCGCTTTGCGCATTTTCTTTCCTTCTACGCCCACCGGCGTCTTTCCTCGACTGCTGGGATGTTGGAGCCCGATCCTATCTCGATTCTCATTTTAATTTGCGAAAGAAACGCCCGAGAGTCGCTGCACGCTTCGGATTGTTTCATTAATTGGACGGAAAAATTAAATTTGCCCGTCCGTCGACACCAGTACGAAAATAATTTAAATTTTTTTCATCCAAAGATATTAGACGATGAATAATTACGTGCACGTGTGGATATGCTTTTTAATCGCGCATTTATTTATTTCACAGAAATATAAAGTGTAATAAAAAATACTGAAGGAGGTGATTATTAGGTCATTCTGGAAAAATTCTATAAAAAGACGTAGGTAGGTATAGGCTGTTCCAATAAAAATGGACACAACTTATTGCGAGAGAGAGAGAACATGCCTTAATGACATTTTAGCGATGTTAAATCTACAGTGTATCATCAGAACAATTTTTGTCTCGCTACGAAAATCAAGTTGAAAATATAGTGTTATTTATGTCTTTGGTTTCATCAGTAAACGGGTGCAAAGCAATTGCTAAAAATAAATGACTTACCCATCTCCATAAGTAAGTTGACCAACGTTGAGTAGAAACAGTATCATCTGAAAGTAAAAAAAAAACAATTAGTTTTCAAGAGAGGGATGAGTTTTGATGTCATTGTATGTTAAATAAAGTTGTTCAAGTAAGTCCATAATTGATTTCGAACAATTTAATTGAACTTGTGACAAGTATATGCCACTATTGTTTAGTAGTTATTTACACTATAACGGAGGTAAGTATTATTTACCAGTCGAGGACGATTTTGCGCCCGATCGGAGTGAGGGCTGGCAATAGAGTCCGAGACTGGTTAATTATACTTAACTGCTGCGTGGTGTCTAACATTTTATCTGCTCCCACAGTTCTCTTTATGGATCATGAGATAAAGATTAGGTTTTATTTTTTGACATTTCTTAATCAATTCATTTTGACATTATTCGATATCTTGCAAAGTCGCCTTAGGTGTTTGGATTTTGTCGTTTCTAAAGTGTTTATTAACAAAGTTGCAATTTTGCTAGTTTTGAATTATTATTTCTAAATGAGTGATTTTCTAAATAAAGTGCAACAAATGCTGCCTGCGATTTTTTATTGACCGAGAAGTCGAAAGTGCACTACGGACGAGCATATAGAAATTTCAAAGAATGGTGCCAGAACAAAAATACTGGTGTTTCTGAAATGTCACTCATGGAAAAGTCAAGAACTTTAAAGTCACCGGCGAGTTTGTGAAGTGAATACTCAATGATTAAGTCAACTATTTTCATACCCCTAGCTGAGAGCATTTTTGAAACGTAAGAATGACGGTTGTACACCTAAAAAGTCAAACGTTTTTACAAGAGAACAAGTCAACGATTTTCTCGTTCAGGCATCCGATAAAACATATTTGCTATTGAAGGTGGTGACTATCTTAGGCATTGCAGGAGCATGCCGTTCTGATGAGTTATGCAAACTTACTTTGGATAACGTCAATTTAAAAAAATTCGATGACATTATTGTAGTTACAATTACAGTTAGATGTTACAACTAACCAGTCGGCAAGAATATCCTTTCTATGACTCTTAATAAGATTGAACAGTTTTTGAAACTAGAACATCCTGAAACATATACAGGCCATTCATTCCGAAGAACATCGGCAATGTTACTGGCTAATACAGGAGTAGATATATTAGCAATCAAGAGACATGATGGGTGGAAATCAGCCACAATTGCAGAAAGTTATTTGCCGATAGGTTAAGTAACAAAAATTAAATAGCCAACAGGATTCTTTACAATGACACTTCAACTCCAGGTTCTAGTAGTACGTCGCATCATGCTGTGTTAATGGATCAGTCAGATAATATGGAGCCTCCGGTGACTGAAATGGAGCGGTCAAATCATTTTGAGAAAAAAAACAATTAGTAAAAGCGAGGGAAATAATTATCCAGATTTTATAAATGTTATTAAATGTAATAACTGTACAATTACTATAAACATTCATTCATAATAATTAATAAAATGTAATGTTCATCAAATATTTCTATATATATTTTCTTTCTATATATTTGTTCATAAAATATGCATTTATAACTCGAAATCGCCCCCCCCCCCTAGGGAGGGTAAGGTAACTTACCCTCCCTAGGGGGGTAAGTTACCTTACTTCCCGTTGTCCACAGCAACTTCCACTTCTACGGTAAAATCCACTTACCTCCTTAAAAACACTGTATTAATAGTATATTTACTATAGTGGGAGCAGATAAAAGTATTGACATGTATTTCTATCTTTGGAGTCTCGTTATAGTGTCAAAATAACTAATAATTAGGCTTAGTGCGGCGCGGAGTTTAACAGGATCGTAGTCAGATTATGAATGAAAATATTAATATGTTTACAGAAAATATTTCGCAACATAGCAGTATTACCTAAGCTAAGTAGAGGATAAAATACCTATATAAATAGATTGATTTAATTCAAAACATAAATATAATAGCCAAATGAATTAAAATAGGACACTGAGAAAAGAAATTGATTAAAGCTGCAAAAAGTGATTACATAAGTAATATTAGATAGTAATATTTCAAGTAAAATATTCTACGACTATTTTGTTAATTTAAAAAGACGTTAAAGGCATAAGTACGGCATCGAAACCTTCAATTATAGTTAAAAGCCGCATCTACTGAAAATCTGTTAAAAGATTATTAAATATTTCCTTTTCTTCTTCCACTCCGTTTACTCTTCCAGGCGTCGGATTTGAGTTAGTTTCCTATATTTCTATCCGTCCACATTTTCTATGTTCTCCTATTCTCTCATTACTTTCATCTCCCTTACCATTTTCTCTCTGTTGTTCCCACCTCTGCAATTTATTGTATCCATTTTTGGGGCCTGATTTTCGTCATTTTTGTTACACTGCATATTGCTGGTGAAAAAAATATTGTGCAAACTGTCAAAACAAATATATGATATTCATGTATCATTCTTATCAGAAAAAGGGGAATATTCCAATAAGCGACAAACATGCAGGGTGTTCTATTATAATTCTATTGACCCTTATAAACGCCTTTAAGTGAGCTGCAATTTCTGCAATTCTTGCTCATATTCATATGTTTTTTTTTCTCCAGTCCGTGTCGCGAGTGCTATTCTAGCAGTGGCCAAAGGTAAACCAAGGGTTGGTCCTAGTCCAGTGAAGTTCGACGTAGTACTGGTCTGGCTAGAGAGTCAAACTTGAGGCACTCTGTTTCTATTTCCTAACCCCACAAAAAGTTTTTTGCTAGCTCCGTACTATTCTTGAGTAACACTGATAAGATCCACAAGCTATCAGAACTACTAGAATTTTTATTAAATAGCTTGTAAATCAATTGTTTCAACCATACACTTATTACTCTATCGCACAAATGGTTTGAAAGATACGAGTAGTCAAATAGGAAGTAAGGCTTACGGACTGCCTGCAAAACTATATACGAGTACTCCACCTCCAATAACCACTGGAGTTTTAGAGCTGACTATGAACAAGGCTAATTCGTTCTAATTATTACTACAACATTGCCCAAAGTTTACTAATTTAAGTCAATTACTTATAGTAGTAGGGTGGTAAGGGAATGCCACCAGGCTCTGGTCGTGGCCCCAGTTTCCAATAGCATATTTGTCGAGGGACACGAGCGACAAACTAGCCAGGAGTGCATCGGGTCTCAATACTTTTGGTCCCTTCAGTGTGCTTCCGCTGTCAGCACTTGAAATTATTAAGGAAAACACCCACAAAAAGTTTATGAAACGGTGGGATGAAACAAATAGCTGTTGATTTGCTAAGGAGTTCTTAGAATACTCTAGCAAGGATCCAGCCAAAAAATAACTGCCTATGTCTAGGTCAAATTTTCACCTGGTGACCGGTATTCAACTGGACACTGTTGGCAAAGGAAACACCTTCACTACATGAAGAAGTGTGAAACACCTCTTTGTAGGAGTTGTGAAAAGGCAGACGAGTTAGAGTACTGTCTCGTCTTCCTGTAGTAACAAGTGCTATGTGAATGCATTGCCGTCTCGTCAACAAGAGAATCCGTGTTGGGAGAACATTGGCTTTCTATGGCCTATATTAGAGAGAACCTTCTGAGCAACATCACCACATTTGTCTCTCTAATAGGTTCACATGGATTGATCTAATAGGAAGAAGTACAAGGGACACAATGGGGCTTAAGTGCAGTAGCTACCATACCCACAATTCCAGATTCTAGAATATACGGTAGTAATATGCAAGCAGTCCTTCTTTCCATACTTCACTGACTTCTGAACTAAGTCTTCCACATTTTTCTATCGAGTTCAATAAAATAAATAATAATTCGTTTAGTAAACACCATTTGTAGTTATCTATCTTTTCTACATTTTTAGGACATTGAGAAATAACGATTCTTTTGCTTAATTCTTTCCAATTAAACTGATTGACCTCTATTGGTTCGAATTCGTGCGTATTGCTAAAACCTCAACTTCGATAGTATCTCGTCTCTCGCTTTGTTTCGCAAAGAAACGCCGAAACGCTACCCACCGGCGATTGTTTCAATGTAGGCGGGTTCCGCCTCGGAAAAGTGAAATTTACCTTAAATATTTAATTTTGGGTCGAGGCTTTCGGTGTCATTGTCTAGCCAATTTAATAGAATTCATTGTGCTTGAACTGGGCGCGCGAATTCAGGCAGAGGCAGCGGAGTAATTAGTATTCACCATTAGTAGCGTCTAGAAGGTCAGGAATGGCAAAAGTTTTGGTAGGTAAGTGTTTGTGGGTAACTAAGTTCGTATCACCAGAGTATGTTATTCAACGAGCGGATTATGATAGCTATTGATTATTTAGCTGTGGACGATAATTTACGAGTTCAATACTATACTTTTCCACGATTCACCTATAATTTTAAAAAATATTTTAATTAAGTAATAGTCAGTACTAAAAACATGCGAAAAGCTGATAAGATGTAGACCTGAATTTCCGGAAAACTACACGAAGCTGTCTATGTCTCTCACAGAACTAGGCATCACTTGAATACGATATGTTCAAAACAATATATGTGTCAAGTTTATTTGACAGTGTTCAGCATTTGTATTCATCACTTCCAGATGACTATTCAGGATTTGGTACTCGGTAAAAGTATTCATGAGTAACGAAAGTATTTTCTGAAAAATTTTGACATAGTTAGGTAAGTCAAAAGGTGTTCTCTCCACCTTTTAACTTACCTGACTATGTCATATTTGTAGAAGAATAAGTTGAAATTAGCAGTTTTCGGGTGGGGTATAATTTGCTTGTTTTAAATAGGTAGAAAATATTTTTCTGTTTATTATATTTATATTTTTATTTTATTCCTATTCCTATTTTTTACTATTTTATCGTTATTGCATACATATTTTTTTACTGCTAGCAAATAATAAAAATGTGTGTCTATGATATTCATTAGGTACCCTTCGCTAACACTAAGTTACTTATCAGAAAATTTTGACATTTATAACGCTTTACGGTTTTCACAAAATTTTAATTTCTTACGATATGTACACATCAAAGTATAAATTTTTTTTTTGTTCTACAACTACAAAAATATGGTTTTACTGTTTTTACTTTAATTTGAAAAACTATTAGGTATAACAAAACTTTTGCAATATGATGGGAATTTTTTGTCAATATTTCAAAACAGTTTATTATTGTAACTTACTGAAGAAAAAAGTACAATGAAGTTCCTAACTTTAATCAGATATAAGTGTTACACTGAATGACCAATAAAATAATTTCCTATAAAACAAATATAAAAAAATTGAAAAAAAATACTTGATGTATACTGTATTAGTTATAAATTTAGGTGCATATTTTTACAGTCTCTGGATGATTGCCGCAATTGTTTTTCATTTCAGACCAGAGAAAAATACTAAACATTTTTCTCATACGATGCACAATTTTCACATTCTGATCCCACAAATTTTGTTTGAAAATTTTTGTTTGTTTTTTTTGCAAGGACATAATAGGATTGCTGGCATAAAAATAGGGTGATTTTTAATATTCTTAAGTTGACCTTGGTTAGACCTTGAAATTTCATATGAAGGTGTTTAGTCACCGGCATTTCTTGATATCCTACACCTTTTATTGGAAACTTCTTTTGATAAGACTCACCCCTAAAAAGCTATCAGAGAAATCGTTTTTTGGGACATCCTGTATATTTACTGTTTTAAGGTTTTATACAAATTTGTTCAGTTTGAATTCAGGTTTTATATTCCTTTTCGTCATATAATCAGTTCAATTTCAAATCCTTCAATTGCTAGAAGTATATATACAAATATTAAGATAGTAGATAAAAAGGTCATGCAAAAATCTAGTGTCTCCTTAACTTATGTTTTAGCATTACTTATCGGAAGTAATTCATTTTCGTGTAGAAATATAAATAAACTCGGCAAAAAATTAAGGGAGTAGACAAATTTCCAAATTTTTTTAGTGATTTTTGAAAAGCTGTAACTTCGTGAATAATGGTCGTATAGAGAAAAAAAAGCAACTTGAAACTTGAAGATTCTAGTTTTGAAATCATGAGATGAAAAATTTATTTGAGCATCACTTTCGGTGCAAACAAAGGAAATAATGCAAAGCAAAAATTTTACAATTTTTTTTTTCAGGACCGTGAGCTCAAAAAATGTTTTTCCTGGCTTAGTCAATCACAGGGCCATTTAGTCTGATTTTTCAGTTTCAATTTGATTTTTTTAAATTTTCTATACGATTATTTCTCAAAGAGATCGGCTGTTGAGTGAAAAGTCACTTTTTTATCATCGATATCTCATGAACTACCTACTGATTGTACAGCGAACGGAAGTTGGACACTTGAAACAATCCTTTTCAAGGACCTTTTGGTATGTTGTTATGAAAAAAAAAAAAATTATACTCAGTATTAATTTGAAAATGTGCAAAAACATGACTTTTTCTGCTGTTTTAGATAATGGGCGACTAAGGCGAATATTGGGAAAAGTACCAATATTGTAAGTTTTTTTTGCTCAATACATGTCCATATAAATTTTGAAATCGATCGGTAGAACCGTTTTCCTTTCCTGAATCGTCAGTTTTATAAAAAATTGAACGGGCAGATTTATTGCTCCTTAAACATCAATTAATGAAGATGAAAACAAATTTTTTTGCATTATTTTTCTCACAATTTCGCGTTAAATATTTATCAAATACCGAAAAAAAAAAATTTCAAAATTTTTCAAAAATTGTTCCCGTAAATTTTTTCACAATTTCATATTGAATACTTATCCAATGTCGAAAAAAAAATTGTTAATAAAATTTAAGATTATTTTTTATTAATGAAAAAATTGACTTTTGGAAAGAAAACTGTATCAATAAATCGTAGGTATAGCAATGAGTATAAAAAAATGCATGAAAATTTACTTGGGGATATAAACTTAATTAATGCAATTAATTAATTTTAACTAGATGAAAAACGGCATACGAAGAAAAAATCTCATTAAAACTGAAAAATGTTTCTATATAATTTTCTGAATATTTTAAAATCAAATTTCTTTTTACTTTCCACATTTGTACATTTCAAATATTTAATGTGGAATTATAAAAAATATAACGCAAACATTTTTTGAAAAATTAGATTTTTCTTTCAAATTTGAATTTTTTTGCGGTGCAAACTTTGTCCGTGCAACATGTGATGGCTTTAACATTCTCAAAAGTCTATAGGTAACACATTTGTCATAAATTTTTAAATTTAAGTTTTTGCATTCAACAATGACAGGCACGCATTGAGTTATAAACTAACGCCCACATTGGCACTGATAAATCAATGAAACTCCAATTCCGTCATTTCGCTCTAAAACATTCATTACACGAAATACTTCCTCGTTTTTTTTTCAAGTATTTGTACCGATCGATAATCCAATTATTTCTGCATATCGGATATACGCTGCGCTCCTCCCTTCCATCTTAAATAGAAACACGGAATTGTAAATAATTTATAATTCTCAACAACGTTGTAGGAGGCGATGCAGACGCGGCGCGTGGGCGAAATTTACTACAGTGGGGCCGTGCCATGGAACACGAAGGGCAGACTGAAACTGCGTTGCCCCTCCACGCTGTACAACTGGAAACAACCTTGACTCGTTTTTATTCGGATGAAAACAATTGTAGTTAACCTCACATTCATGAATAGGAAAATATGTACTTTGGAATATTATACTGCCGTTCTGCATGCATAGACAATTTCCAGGTAGTTGCCACGTCTTCTATGTGCCTCGAGAAACATGCCTCTCTTTTTTTCTTCAGAAAAAACTGAAACAGTAAATTAAGTCCTCTGGTCGGTATTTGTGTTTTCTGTGTGTACACGTTTCGCTTCAAATTTCGTTCGACAGACCGCATGTACATGAAATTGGTTATTTTTTAAAATACTTTTCAGAAATTAAACATTTGCGGATTTCTGCAGAAAATCAACAGTGCAATAGGTAAATTTATTATAATGCTAGGAAGACGTAAACCGTAAACCCATAGACGTTAAATCAAAATCCGACAACCTGACCACATAACCTACAAAACTTTAACAGAAAGACACTAAATCTATATACCCACATTCCATGAATCCATAAACCTATAACTCATGAATCCATAATCTTTCATAAACCCATAGACATTTAACCCGTAATCCCAAATATTAGCCCATATACATATTACCTAATGTTAAACTCATAAATCCTAAATCTATAAACCCACAATTTATATCTTTCATATTCGTCAACTCAAAACTCATCAATCCAAAACCCATAAACCATGAACCTATACCACAAATCTATAAAGTCAACTCAAAACTGATCCAAAACCCGTAAACCATGAACCTATACACCAAATCCATAAAGATCTAAATCTATAGAAGCTAACGATACGGATTCTAAATCCATATGTTATAACACACATTTTTCGTACATTAATTGAATAATTATATTTTGCTTAAAAAAGCAATTAATCTAAGAAAATTCTTAATACTAAAACTATTTTTCCTGAACCTAGTTCAAATATCGATTTTGATTTATTTAAATTATATTTATTTGTATTATCTTGAATCTGTTGTCAGGTCAAAATGCATTTTAAAATTTAAAAATATATACTTTTTGAAATATAGACATGTGACAGCAAACAAGACTACAATTATCGATTAATAAAATACAAATTAGGTTGAGGCTTTATTGAATGAGGGTTTATAAATTTAGGAATTCTGGGTTTAGGGTTTATGGATTTTTCAGATTATCAGTTTATGGATTTAGGGTTTATATACCTATGTATGTTTTCAGCCACGAAAATTGAATAATTCCGAATTTTCACCACCAAAAACGGTGATGACAACATTTTCAACAGCAAGGCGATGTTTCGCGCATTATATTAGCCATGTTCTGTCCAAATTTGGTTAGTGCAACTTTCTCGGTTTCGAAAATTCAATACCTTGGATGTTTTCAGCCACGAAAATTGAGGAATTCCAAATATTTCGAAGTTTCACCACCAAGAACGGAGGTGACAACATTTTCAACAGCAAAGCGAAGTTTCGCATTGTATTGGCTATGTCCTGTCCAAATTTGGTAAGTGCAACTCTCTCGGTTTCGAGAATTCAATACCTATGTATGTTTTCAGCCACGAAAATTGAATAATTCCAAATACTTCGAATTTTCACCACCAAGAATGGCGGTGACAACATTTTCAACAGCAAGGTTAAGGTTTTATGGATTGTCGGGTTTTGGTTTAAGGTCTATGAGTTTAGGGTTTATGGATTCAAAATAAATGTGCGAAAGTACAATATGCAACTATCCAGAGATTTTGGAAGTGAGAGTTTACGTTTTCCTAGTGTTATAATAACTTTACCAGTATCACTTGTTTATTTTCTACAAAAATTCGCAAAAGTACAGATTCTGAAAAGTATTTAAAACAAATTCAAACAATTTCATTTACATGCAGGAGATAACTTAGATTTTTTAAAATAATGTATACTATTGGAAATTTGCGGTAGAGTTCTATGATTTAGTTCGAGTCGTCCGATGTCGCAACATTTTCGTTATTAATATTTTGCTTGTATTAAAAGCAATCAGGTCACCCCGTACCTTCAACTGGAGAGAAACTAACAAACAAGGTTACAGTCATACTGCTGCACAGCTCATTAACGGATGTGTATATGTATGATTCCTTTAATAAATCGATGCGCCCAAGAAAGCCAGTTCAGACTAGGACAGGTCAAGGTTGGCCGAGAACGAGCTGTCACAGAGTGGGAATCGTCATTGACATACTCCGGTGCATTGTGTTTGTGAAACTGAAGTCGCTCAGAGGGAACGCGCTAAACGGATTTAAATGAATGTTTTCAAATACTGGAATAACTTAATAATTTTATGATATGAAGCCATTAACACACCCTAATGATTAGATTTAACGTAAACTCTGTTCTTTAACAACTAAAACGATTAGTTATAGGTAGTGGAGCAAAACATAATATCTACAGGGTGTTCCACCTAAGAGGGATTCTTCTGTAACTTAGTGACTGTAAAATTTATAAAAAATGGTTTTAATAATCAAAATAATAGTTTATTTTTTTTAAGAATACAACACAAATGAGGATGCCAAATACAATTCAAATCAGTTTTATATTCGTATCAGTGTTGTCGGAGCAGAAAATTTCACCTCAGTTTTGAATTTTTCCGCAAAAACGCCAGGAAAGCCTCGAAATTCGAGCTGTAACTCGCGGCCGAGTTGCCTTACAAAAATCTAAAACATCAGTTACATGCCACGACGGGGAAATCACTAACCAAGAGTTGCCAGAATCTGGAGGGGCCAGATATCAGAATTAATTCCGAAGATCCCAAGTATTGTCATGGCTGAGCGACCATGAAGCGGCATCGGACATCGACTTTGAAATCTTGCGTTTTATAACCAGAATAGAAGGCTCTGGCCAGCGTAAATAAAAGATTCCTGCTTATTTAAAGGGAAATAAGTGCTAAGGGATTCATACGACAGGTCCAAAAACAAATTTAACCGCATAATTGGTATGGCACCCGTTTACTTGTTACCTGCGCAACAATTTTTTTCAGTTCAAAACCTGGTTAAAAATTCATTGCGAACACATTGCTCGAGACCTTGATTGGCGATTTAGCATCCAATCCATCCAGGACTTTTTGTGTCCGTCTAGAAAATCCTAAGGAAGACACAGAAATAGCGAAAAAACTGACAGAAGAAAACAAAAACCGAAGAGTTGACATCTGCATGAATATGACTTCTCGGTACAAAAGAAAGATTTTTTTGCATAAAATCAATACGGGTGATCAAAAGTGAATTTCTTACGACAATCCTAAACATAGAAAAGCATGAGTTGATGCAGGCCAGCCACCAACATTAGTTGCAAAAACGAATATTCATGCCAAGAAAGTGTGTCTAGTTGGAGAGGACTCATTTAGGAAGAGCTTAAGGGTTGCTTTCGGTGTGCAGCAAAATAAAACTCTCTCTCAAAGGTAAAATTAAAAGTATTTTTATTGAGAACAAAGTTAGTGAAAAAGAGGTGTTGTCGGGGCGAGCGTTCGCTGGAGAATCTTGGTATGGCGTCGCTCGCATGTATATGTATCTGGTCCTTGCGCCAATCTGCCGTGGACCTTTCCTGGAACCCTGATGCGTCCCGCGATTCTGTTCTTTGTCCTTGTAACTGTTAGGTCAGTCCGGCGTCAGGCTGGCGCTCTTGACGTAAAACTTACAATGGGTCACTTGCAGACATGTGTACCCACAAGCCTCTTGAACCCGGTCAAACTGTTAGAACTGAACGTTACCAAGGCCAATCGATCAATTTAAGTGATACTCTGGAGGAAAAAAGACCTTTGTTGCAAGCATATTCTGAATAAGTATTGTGTAAAAAAAACAACAAAATTTCTAGAATACTTGTAAACAAATCTCATTTCATGTCAGTGTGTCAAAATACCCAATTAAATAAAAAGAACTCTAGTAATATCTGGAAAGAGTAGTAACATAAAAGCAAGATCTAACCTATATACGCATTTTAATTGAAAACTATATTGGATTAAAATCTAAAGGTGACACTGTCGCATATTAATATTAACTATTATTTATGTGAACAATAATTTTCCCAGAAAAGCTTCTGATATAACAGACGCCATCTAAAATAGTGTAAGTCATCGGATTTTCTGTTATTGCATTAGTACAGCAATTGACGATGATTAAGGCTACAGAGGAAACACACGTGTCATCAAGTGATAAACAATCCAGTCAAAATATCGCGTCATATGGCGCAACGATACAAGCTTCATTGTTTGGGGCATAGACTGCATGTGTGTAACTCATGTGGGAGTTTGTTGTCCTGTCTGTAACTTCACGAATGTTTTTATTTACCAAAACTGTATTAAAATGTAGTAGTCAGAAGAAATGATTCATTATTGCATTCTGTAAGGTACAAAATAATTGGCAAACACTAAAGTGATGCAGAATTCAGTATCCGTTTTAGTTTTAAACAAAACTGTTTAAGCATCTATAAATATTATTATTATTAAGCTGATGAAATGAGCAGAGGTCGAAATCTATTATGCTCTACACAAAGACTGAGGTTGATAAAATACTTACAACTAAATTAAAAATACTAAAATACTAAATAATTATACATAGAATACGAACAGTTAATACAAATACTTATGATTATACAAATAGGCATGAAAATATGTATGAAAACAAAAAGATAAACACATCTAAATTAGTTCACACGCTTTGAATACATCATATTTTTTCTTAAACAAACCTACAGATGTCGTGTAAAATAGATATTATTGTTGGTACTGTTACCTTTTATACATGGGTCATCACAAAGCAGTTTATCTCAACAACAGCCGGGTCATTCGCCAGGAATTAAGAGGGTATATGAATCAATAAAAACAAACAAATAGGTACTCTCCCCCTAACTTTAAGATTCAGGGTATATCCTTCCATACGTTTCCATTATATAAATTAGCAAATATGTAACATTTTTTTAGTTACTGTGTTTGAGAAAAAGTTTTGTCTAATTGATGTTTTGAAGTTGAGTTTGATGAGTTCGAGTGGATGACTAGGGAGCCTTCCATCTCTATTGAATGATAACAAGCTGCTAACTAACATCATTACAAAAGTGACCATTATTATTTCTAAAAGTTAGGTCACCTTTTGTCCTTCGTTCAGATACATGAGGAAGATATAGTGCTACATTGTTTGCTTCTGCATAGAGATATTGCTCGTTTATTTTGTCTTCAAGTGCATAAAGAGACATAACTTTTATCAACTATCTCAACTGTTCAAGCAGCAACTTGTTTACTATCAGTTTTAAAATAGGTGAAAATCACCTGGTGGTAAATAATCGCCCTTCAACGGAAACTCAGATCTTTCTTAGAACATACATCAGCATGTTACGAGCTCATTTCCACAAACCACAGTGAGTTGGTGATATTTTCCAAGGATTGTGGGTCTGTGTTTGTGCCGATAGAAAACGTAACAAGCCAGTTTTTTATACTTTCGTCCACAATAACGTCTATTTTTGAAAATATAAAAATAACCTATAATAAAAACTCCTTTTTTGATGTAAAATTTGCAGATACGCAATATTTAAGAAGAATAAATGTCTATTGAGGACGAAATCAACTCAGAAAACAAAATTGTACTATATTAAATATCCCTTTGACATATGACTAATTGAATATTAATACAGAAACATGTTATCAAAAACTATTACACCATCGTCAACTTTATTTTCTATGCGCATTGTTAATATTTTCATTCTTCATTATTCAAGTTGACAGTACGGAGATATACTCAGTGAACACTGATTGTCAGTGTAAGAATGCAAATAAGACAGAAACTGTTAAAAGGTATACTTTTACATGGAGTGTTAAATGAAATGTTTTTTGTCTACAGAACGTAGGTATTTTACATAAACTGTAATTTACAAATTAACAGTTAATTAAATATTTTTTACCAACGTCTAAACTTCGAGAAAAAAGGCTTTTAATTAAACTTTTACAATATTACGGTGACTAAAATATGTGACTTTTCTCAAAGTAGGCTTATGTCAAAACTTATTGAGGGATGTCTCACAAACAACGCATACATACTTAGTAATATTTTAGACTCTAATTAACTTTAAGTATATCAAAATTTTAGTGATTGTAAGTGACTGTAGTTAGTGATGACTAATTACAGTCACTAAAATTTTGACATAAGCATACTTTGAGAAGTCACTTATTTTATACAACGTAATATTGTAAGAATTCAATTAAAAGCCATTTTTTCGAAAACTGTCCACATTAGGGAGTTCTAATTATTTATTACATTATTTTTAGAAAATAAAATTAGAAATTGGAGCCCGAATGGTAAAAAACCTAAACTCAAAAAAAAAAATAGAACTTAAAATGTAATACGAATGCAGTATAACCAGCGCTTTCTTGAAATATGTAAAAAATAATTAGACCAGCGTATTTGGCATTCTTAAAAACTCCGGAATACCAAATTTCATAAAAATATTTAGCACCGTTTGGAAATGTTCGTAAAAAATCTATTTAAAAAATTTGTTGCTCTATATCTCGAAAACAAGAGATCATAAGATAAAAAATTCTTATTTTTTGTCGTACTATCACCCCCTGTATTTACGGGAGGTCTTTCTGAAACAGCCTGTATATTCCGTATTTCATGTGCCATATTCTATATTTTATGTTCTATCTTCCATATTTCATATTTTATATTCTGCACTATCTATACTATGTTCTATATCTTATATCCTATACCCTATATGTGATTTACGCAGTTCTGAAACATCCTAATTGGAGATGGACGGACGGAAAAGACTGATATGAAACGGAGAATTTGCGTAAAAAAATATGAATTCTACGATCCCGTTCTTGATCTTCCGTGATCTTTTCGCCGCACATGTAGAGCCGCCTTAATAAATTCCAGACGACCCTTAATAGTTTTTAGTATCACAACTTATGTTTCAAATTATACTTGTCCAACTATGTAGAATAGAGAGAAAATAGTTAGTTTGATATAAACAAAACGGCTAGGCGGTACAGTTCTAGACTTGAAAGTAAGTAAACTTAATATCACTAAGCAGTTTGTTTATAAGAATTAATGGCTATTATTGTTTGCCGCCGCAACTTAATGCAGGTTGCCGATAAACAAAAATTGCATTAAATACTGAGTGTAAACAAATTAAGGCGGTAGACTTCTAAGGAAAGTGTCTAGTCTGCAAGTAAGCGCGAGGTGACATTTTATAAACAAATAAAAGAGTTTTTTAAAATTATTTAAAATATTTTTGTTTTGTCCTTCATTCAGTTCGATATAAAACCAGTTCATTGAGAGTGTTGATTGCCGCAGTATAATAATAACCTGATATAGTCTCAAAATATTATCAATGAACACAATGTTATTTACTTTTACTTATGATCAAATTTATTTCAACATTTTACGCAAGTCAAATTAAATCATGTGTACAGAGTATTCCGATTTATAGATGCACAAATCGTTCAAGTAATCTGCAAATCTGCTGTTATTTTTTTAGAGTTTTTTGAAAAATTACATCCGCAATAGTTTTTATCCGAAATTGTAAAGTTGTTCTATAAACTATAAAATGCCCCAAATTCCAATAAGGTACCAATTTTTATGAAAGATCTATTTATTTTTCAACTTTATATAGATCTAAAATCTAGCATTTACTTTCATACTAACATTTTTTCTGATTTTATCTATTTTCTTTCTTAATTCCGAAAATAAAGGAATTTGCATCTTTGCACAAACAATTTTCTTGCTTCACATACAATTTTTTATTAATTGAGACAAATTGCAGTGGTCCAAGCAAACGGCTCTAGAACAATGTTGTATTACTAGATTTCAAATACAAGATTGCTGATACAATTTTTAAAATTTGGAATTTAAAAAAATCGTATCAGTATTAAGATTTGTAATTTTAAGAAGTTATATTTTCAAATATCTAAAATCTATTTAACAGTCTTCATGTATTCATTATTCCTACAAATATTACAGGAAGATCAAAATATTATATACATGACATTACATGGACAATTGGAATATTGAAAAAGCCAATACGAGTTTGAATTGTATTAATACATAAGTTTGCAACATGTATTTCTTTTTAATACGCAAACAACATGAAGTAATAAACAAAATACGTGAACCAAGGACATATCCTTTCCTATTGTTTACATTCCCTCACAACGATCTGGAGGTTTTTTATTTTGCGCTAGCTTGCCAAGCTAACTTTGAGGAGCGACGTCGTCACCAAAGCAAATTACACAAAGGTTATTCGATGGAGAGAGAGAGAGAAATGGAAATCTTATGGAGTAAAGACAGGAAAATCAGGTTGATGTAGTTTGTGAGCAAGCTTTATCATGCATTATCTGTCTTTCTTCTTGAACTACGGTCTCAATAGGTCAGAGTTGTTGGCTTTAAACCACTGTGATGGTTACATTCATCGGAAGCAATTTATAGATGGCGATCTCTTCTTTGTCCTACCAAATGCACAATATCAGCTCACGCGGAGTTACCTTTCTGTTAGAGCTAAATCATTATTTTCTGTTCTGGACATTGATGCAGATGGACTATTTTTCCTCATCATCTGGAACCAAAATGTCGATGTTGTTGCACGAAACGTCTGCTGTGTATTTGGTCGTTGGGAGCGCTTGGAAGCTCCGTGAACAGCTCCAGCGCTTGGATTCGAAACATTAGTAATTTTTTCGATTTCCAGCGATCCCAAAAACTTATAGATATATTGATTTATTTGGTCGGTAATTGATTTTCTACATTTGACCTGGAACTGACCTTAACCCAGAGCTAATCGAGTCAAACGGACAGCGGATTTGGATTCAGCAATCCTAAAAATATATAGGTACCTTGTCTTTGTCTTTCTAACCTCCCACTTTTTTGTAGGGCTGTGATATATGTTTAGTAACTAAATTCAATGTTTCCCACTTTTCAAGTACTTATCTACGATTTTCTCAACAATGCTGAATTTCTACTGAGATCGAGAATTGTTTCACTAATTAGTAGGCATTCATCTAACTGACCATACGAGCGTCGTTCTCAAATTCAATAACGATGCGTCATTATAGAAACTAAAAAACAAATCACACTTAAATTTAGCCCTAGTTACAGTTTATTTTCCTTCTACTTGCGCAATTATCATTCTTCTGGGAACGTCCGTAAAATTTATTAGGCAGTTTTATAGCGAATTTACTTCACAAATATTTTTACATCTCAATTTTTACTATCGCTCCACGTTTGAGGCAAAATATTTACGCGGTTACATGTTTTGTTTTGATCACGTGCGACGTATGACGACAGCGTAATTAATAAGCCGAAACAAAGACATGAAGCAGCTGCACGTCGAAACTTGCAAAACAAACTGCAATTTAGAATATTGGTGATGCACGAATAACAAATCAGCGCATTATGGAAATGGACCCATTAGGCATCCGCTATTTATAGAAAGCATTTTTTCAGCATCGGTGCTTGGGTAATTTCAATGATATCTAATCAAGTCAATGGATTAAAGGAAACTGTTTAGAAATTACAGATTGACGGTTAAATCAGAGTAGTAGAAAAACCACTTTTCTATAACTTTGTTACATAAGTTTAAATATAATGCATATGGTTATCACTTGTTTTTTTAATTTAAACATTGTTGTATACAGAGTGTGGAGTGTATAATCTATAAAAATGAAACTACAACTTCCTGATGATATTTGTAATAGAAAACTCTTATACGAAAAAGTTCTATCTTCGCGTTTTTTTTTTGTAAATTAAAGTTCATTTATTCAAGGAAAATGAAGTCCGACCCTGTGTTATTTATTAACAACTTGGGAAATGTTTTTATGCGACCCGAGATGCAACCTTATAATATAAATCGGTATAATTTAATATGAGTAATACTAAAAGAAGGTCAACTGATTTTATATTTGTATTCATTATTCACTTAATTATTAAATATTAAGCAGCGTCCATCGACCCATCAGTGTTAAAAAGTGAAAGATTCCAGACAAAAATTTTTATTTTGTAATTCCACGATAGTGACAGTGTAATTTTATAAAGAAGTAAAAAATAAGAATAGCGTGCCGATTACATTAAAAACGAGATTATATTTCTCACTTTGCTTAATTTTTTAGTTTGTGCACAAACTAGTTTTACAATGAACCGAGAAAACAATGCATATACTATTTCTGGACGTGTGGATATGGTGTTAGCGTATGGTGCAGACGGAGAAAATGCGCTCGCGGCGAATAGGTTGTACCGGGAACGATGGCCACAACGTCACCCCCATGTGCAAATACAATCCTACAGTGCTTTCAGCGGCTGCGAGATACGGGAATTGTTATTCCTCGAGGAGAAGGACGTGGTCAGCAAGTAAACCTTAATGTTGAAGATGCACTGATGGAATATCTTAACGAAGACCCCACAATTAGTACTCGACGACTCGCACAACAAGTACATTGCATCTTAAGGCGCCAGCTGTTGCACCCCTATCATCTGCAACCAATTCAATAGATTTTACCCTCGGTGATCAACAAATGCGTTTTTGCAGATGGTTTTTATGGCAATGTGCCAATCAAGTAGACTTTCCTGTTTATGTTTGTGTGATAGATGAGACGACATTTACCCTGATGAAATGAATTTCCATAGTATGCACATATGGGCCGATGAAAATGCTCACGCCATTAGGGAAACTCATTTTCAACATCGGTTCTAGGTAAATGTTTGGTCCCTATTTCTTTGAAGGACTACTAAAGGGACCAACATATGCTGACTCTTTGGATAACAGGGTACCTGAATTATTGGACCATGTGGCATTACAAGTTCGGGCACGCATGTTTTATCTTCAAGATGGAGCTTTTCCACACAGTACTCGAGAAGTAACGATACTTTTGAATGAATTGTTTCCTCAGCGATGGATTTGACATTTGGTCCTGTGCCGTGGCCACTTCGATCACCCGATCTCCAAAGGACTTTTATTATCTTTGGAGTCACTTGAAGTCATTGGTTTACAATACTCCAATTGCTATGGTGTGGAAGAATTGCGAAAACGTATATTTGAAGGTGCTGACACAATTAGGAAATACCAGGAATTTGGGAAAATATTCGCCAAAACTGGGTGTGTCGGTGCCATGCCTGTATCCGCGCTAATGGGGATCAAGTTTTATTTCATTTTGTCCCATATTTTAATGGAGTTTGTTTAGTGCACGCAGTTGGCAACTACAGATGCTTACGGATAACAATAACAATGTATTTAAGACGGTAATTACTATTAATTATTATAATAATAAAATGTCAGTTTTATATAAATATCTATTTTTCTTCCCCAAAAATTGAGAAGTATCTTTGTATTTTTTTTTCAATGACGATTTGTTTACGCGGCTGGTATACAGCAAGTAACTCATCGTACAGCACACGGACAGGACCGTTCCAGAGAAAATATTTTGATCCATAATTATTGAACTTTAATTTACGGAAAAAAAAACGCAAAAATACTTTTCCATATAAGACTTTTCTATTACAAATATCGTTAGCAAGCTGTAGTTTAATTTTTACAGATTATACACGCCACACCCTGTATAATCATCACTTTTCCTTCATATTTAACTCAGTACCACTAATTAAGTATTTAATGTGCGAAATTAATAATAAAGTTTAAAAAAAAGTTAAAGGTTATTTTCTGAACAGATCTTATACATTTAAGATGCCTACATATATACTTAAAACGTTTTGTAGATTTCTTCGCTGTAGATGAGTTTCATATAATTGTAATAGCACCAAGTAGGTTTTAAACAATGTTAATTTAATTTCACCACTTAATTAGAGAACAGCAGCCACAAGCAAGAAGCTGTACAAACTTATTATTCAAAACCAGGCGATTTCTAGTTATGTAGACCGCGACCAAAGGGTCACACACGGCGACGCTTCTCTCCTGAAGGAATTCATACCTAAACGACTATCGAGAGCAGCGTTGACTAATGCATATTTATGTAGAGAGCAAAGACGGACTCGGCAAAATTATCTAGGTCGTATGGCGTGTGTACATATTGTTTTCATAAGCTGATTTGCAACATCCTTTGACATTGAAACACAATTCGATTGCTGAGTGCGCCGTTTTCGAATGAGGATTGGAATTGCGTCACGCTGCAATTATCTTTGACACTGAGCGGTCAATTTCACTGGGGACAAGATTTCTGGGGCGAAAAGTATTTAATCAAATGTAAATTACCAAATTAAATATGCAATTGCCCTCTTATGAAACTCTACTATCTGTAATTATAGTTGCATGCTGTAACAATAGTAGCAGTAGTACGTAATATGAATAAATTAATATTAAAAGAATCAGTCATAGATTACGATTTTTTTACAGACATAAAATAGTGCATCTGTCCAAATGTTGTTACTGAATTTGTTATGTAGTCACAGAGATATTTGTAACAGTCACAACCAACACTTAGAGTTTTGTTTTAAATACAAATATTTACAACATAATAAAACTTTTAAATATACAGTGTGTATCAGCCAAATGGAATAAATTCAATAATAAATAAATGAGGGCGTGTTCGAAATTGCTCAGATACGTGGATTGGTAATTTTAGTTGCGCATTTTTTCCAACAAAAACTTTTTATACAGGGTGTGTCATGTAACAGTGGTCAATACCAACTTTCTTATTTTAAATGCAACGCCCTGTATACAGGGCCCCCGCAAGGCTGAGCGGTGCCCGCGTGTGGAACATTATTTTGGCGCCCTTTATTAATGTACGAAATCCAGTTATAAAAAAATATATATTTTTTTATTTTATAATAAAACAACAGACTTTTTTATTTTATTTTATTGGAAATAATAATACCATTATAGTTAAAAGCTATATTATTTGAAATAATGAAAATTAAAATATCCTAAAAGCCATTAAATCTTAAGAGATTATCCTCGAGTTTCGAGTTTTACGTAGAATCTAACTATTGTATAATAATATAAAGGGTGACTATTTACATTGACAAAATTGACGTATACGTATAGCCCGTATAAGTGTCAAGACTATTAAAATATTTTACTTGTGAAGGACGCACTGCGGAAATTCTAATCGATCGATCAGAGTTTTCGTAGCACCACCCTGTATATAAAATAGTTAATAAAATCATTTAAACGGCTGCAAAAATTATTTAAGAAATTATCGTCAGTATTTTTTAAAGAAAAACCCACATGTAGGCAAACATCTAGACAAATAAAAAATATTTAATGATAAAAAAGCTTTTTTAGAACTAATTTTTTTTTAAATTACAAACTTATTTTTAATTTAATTATTTAT